>NC_083726.1:82544807-82844807 GCF_028564815.1 Eubalaena glacialis | reverse complement strand
GTAGTAAGCTTTCCAAGACTCCTAGGGACTTTGCTTAAGCAACCGTTTCGGTACCAGAACACTGCGTAGAGACAGTAAGCTCTGGTCCTGCGTGTATGCTGCGTGTCAACCTAGAAATTGGAGACTGATGGCATAAGGCTTCTTTTCCCATTATGAAAGCTCCGTTCATGCGGCCTCGAAGCTACCTGAAAAGCATTGTTGTTGCCGGGGTTTTCTTCACTGCCGGCATGGTTCTGAGAAGAAAATGAGTTTTCTCCTAAGAAACCTTGGGTTTCCAGTTCCTTGTTGGAAGCTCACCCTGCTCTGCTCTATACCTAAAGTGAAAGTCAACGTGAGCCCAAGCTTCGAAGTAGGACCTGATTACCCTTGTAAAACGAGAGGCGTGCAGCAGCTCCATGAGGCCTTCATCGTTGTTCTGCTTTAGTTTCAAGGTAGTAAGCTTTTCAACACTCCTAGGGGCCTTGCTTCAGCACCCGTTTCAGTACCAGAACACTGCGTAGAACCAGGAAGCTCTGCTCCTGCGTGTATGCTGCGTGTCAACCTAGAAATTAGAGACTGATGGCACAACGCCTGTTTTCCCGTTTTGAAAGCTCCATTCATGCGGCCTCGAAGCTACCTGAAAAGCACTGTTGTTACCGTGCTTTTACTTACAGCCGGCATGGCTCATAGAAGAAAATGAGTTTTCTCGAAAGAAACCTTGTGCTTCCAGTTCCTAGTTGGAAGCTCACCGTGCTCTGCTCTATACCAAACGTGAAAGTCAATGTGAGCACTAGCCTCGAAGTAAGGCCCTGATTATCCTGGCAAAACGGGAGGCGTGCAGCAGCTCCATGAGGCCTTCATCGCTGTTCTGCTTTAGTTTCACGGTAGTAAGCTTTCCAAGACTCCTAGGGACTTTGCTTAAGCAACCGTTTCGGTACCAGAACACTGCGTAGAGACAGTAAGCTCTGGTCCTGCGTGTATGCTGCGTGTCAACCTAGAAATTGGAGACTGATGGCATAAGGCTTCTTTTCCCATTATGAAAGCTCCGTTCATGCGGCCTCGAAGCTACCTGAAAAGCATTGTTGTTGCCGGGGTTTTCCTCACTGCCGGCATGGTTCTGAGAAGAAAATGAGTTTTCTCCTAAGAAACCTTGGGTTTCCAGTTCCTTGTTGGAAGCTCACCCTGCTCTGCTCTATACCTAAAGTGAAAGTCAACGTGAGCCCAAGCTTCGAAGTAAGGCCCTGATTATCCTTGCAAAACGAGAGGCGTGCAGCAGCTCCATGAGGCCTTCATCGTTGTTCTGCTTTAGTGTCAAGGTAGTAAGCTTTTCAACACTCCTAGGGGCCTTGCTTCAGCACCCGTTTCAGTACCAGAACACTGCGTAGAACCAGGAAGCTCTGCTCCTGCGTGTATGCTGCGTGTCAACCTAGAAATTAGAGACTGATGGCACAAGGCTAGTTTTCCCATTATGAAAGCTCCGTTGATGCGGCCCCGAAGCTACCTGAAAAACACTGTTGTTACCGTGCTTTTACTTACAGCCGGCATGGCTCATAGAAGAAAATGAGTTTTCTCGAAAGAAACCTTGTGCTTCCAGTTCCTAGTTGGAAGCTCACCCTGCTCTGCTCTATACCAAACGTGAAAGTCAATGTGAGCACTAGCCTCGAAGTAAGGCCCTGATTGTGCTGGCAAAACGGGAGGCGTGCAGCAGCTCCATGAGGCCTTCATCGCTGTTCTGCTTTAGTTTCACGGTAGTAAGCTTTCCAAGACTCCTAGGGACTTTGCTTAAGCAACCGTTTCGGTACCAGAACACTGCGTAGAGACAGTAAGCTCTGGTCCTGCGTGTATGCTGCGTGTCAACCTAGAAATTGGAGACTGATGGCATAAGGCTTCTTTTCCCATTATGAAAGCTCCGTTCATGCGGCCTCGAAGCTACCTGAAAAGCATTGTTGTTGCCGGGGTTTTCCTCACTGCCGGCATGGTTCTGAGAAGAAAATGAGTTTTCTCCTAAGAAACCTTGGGTTTCCAGTTCCTTGTTGGAAGCTCACCCTGCTCTGCTCTATACCTAAAGTGAAAGTCAACGTGAGCCCAAGCTTCGAAGTAAGGCCCTGATTATCCTTGCAAAACGAGAGGCGTGCAGCAGCTCCATGAGGCCTTCATCGTTGTTCTGCTTTAGTGTCAAGGTAGTAAGCTTTTCAACACTCCTAGGGGCCTTGCTTCAGCACCCGTTTCAGTACCAGAACACTGCGTAGAACCAGGAAGCTCTGCTCCTGCGTGTATGCTGCGTGTCAACCTAGAAATTAGAGACTGATGGCACAAGGCTAGTTTTCCCATTATGAAAGCTCCGTTGATGCGGCCCCGAAGCTACCTGAAAAACACTGTTGTTACCGTGCTTTTACTTACAGCCGGCATGGCTCATAGAAGAAAATGAGTTTTCTCGAAAGAAACCTTGTGCTTCCAGTTCCTAGTTGGAAGCTCACCCTGCTCTGCTCTATACCAAACGTGAAAGTCAATGTGAGCACTAGCCTCGAAGTAAGGCCCTGATTGTGCTGGCAAAACGGGAGGCGTGCAGCAGCTCCATGAGGCCTTCATCGCTGTTCTGCTTTAGTTTCACGGTAGTAAGCTTTCCAAGACTCCTAGGGACTTTGCTTAAGCAACCGTTTCGGTACCAGAACACTGCGTAGAGACAGTAAGCTCTGGTCCTGCGTGTATGCTGCGTGTCAACCTAGAAATTGGAGACTGATGGCATAAGGCTTCTTTTCCCATTATGAAAGCTCCGTTCATGCGGCCTCGAAGCTACCTGAAAAGCATTGTTGTTGCCGGGGTTTTCCTCACTGCCGGCATGGTTCTGAGAAGAAAATGAGTTTTCTCCTAAGAAACCTTGGGTTTCCAGTTCCTTGTTGGAAGCTCACCCTGCTCTGCTCTATACCTAAAGTGAAAGTCAACGTGAGCCCAAGCTTCGAAGTAAGGCCCTGATTATCCTTGCAAAACGAGAGGCGTGCAGCGGCTCCATGAGGCCTTCATTGTTGTTCTGCTTTAGTGTCAAGGTAGTAAGCTTTTCAACACTCCTAGGGGCCTTGCTTCAGCACCCGTTTCAGTACCAGAACACTGCGTAGAACCAGGAAGCCCTGCTCCTGCGTGTATGCTGCGTGTCAACCTAGAAATTAGAGACTGATGGCACAAGGCTAGTTTTCCCATTATGAAAGCTCCGTTGATGCGGCCCCGAAGCTACCTGAAAAGCACTGTTGTTACCGTGCTTTTACTTACAGCCGGCATGGCTCATAGAAGAAAATGAGTTTTCTCGAAAGAAACCTTGTGCTTCCAGTTCCTAGTTGGAAGCTCACCCTGCTCTGCTCTATACCAAACGTGAAAGTCAATGTGAGCACTAGCCTCGAAGTAAGGCCCAGATTATCCTGGCAAAACGGGAGGCGTGCAGCAGCTCCATGAGGCCTTCATCGCTGTTCTGCTTTAGTTTCACGGTAGTAAGCTTTCCACGACTCCTAGGGACTTTGCTTAAGCAACCGTTTCGTTACCAGAACACTGCGTAGAGACAGTAAGCTCTGGTCCTGCGTGTATGCTGCGTGTCAACCTAGAAATTGGAGACTGATGGCATAAGGCTTCTTTTCCCATTATGAAAGCTCCGTTCATGCGGCCTCGAAGCTACCTGAAAAGCATTGTTGTTGCCGGGGTTTTCCTCACTGCCGGCATGGTTCTGAGAAGAAAATGAGTTTTCTCCTAAGAAACCTTGGGTTTCCAGTTCCTTGTTGGAAGCTCACCCTGCTCTGCTCTATACCTAAAGTGAAAGTCAACGTGAGCCCAAGCTTCGAAGTAAGGCCCTGATTATCCTTGCAAAACGAGAGGCGTGCAGCAGCTCCATGAGGCCTTCATCGTTGTTCTGCTTTAGTGTCAATGTAGTAAGCTTTTCAACACTCATAGGGGCCTTGCTTCAGCACCCGTTTCAGTACCAGAAGACTGCGTAGAACCAGGAAGCTCTGCTCCTGCGTGTATGCTGCGTGTCAACCTAGAAATTAGAGACTGATGGCACAAGGCTAGTTTTCCCATTATGAAAGCTCCGTTGATGCGGCCCCGAAGCTACCTGAAAAGCACTGTTGTTACCGTGCTTTTACTTACAGCCGGCATGGCTCATAGAAGAAAATGAGTTTTCTCGAAAGAAACCTTGTGCTTCCAGTTCCTAGTTGGAAGCTCACCCTGCTCTGCTCTATACCAAACGTGAAAGTCAATGTGAGCACTAGCCTCGAAGTAAGGCCCTGATTATGCTGGCAAAACGGGAGGCGTGCAGCAGCTCCATGAGGCCTTCATCGCTGTTCTGCTTTAGTTTCACGGTAGTAAGCTTTCCAAGACTCCTAGGGACTTTGCTTAAGCAACCGTTTCGGTACCAGAACACTGCGTAGAGACAGTAAGCTCTGGTCCTGCGTGTATGCTGCGTGTCAACCTAGAAACTGGAGACTGATGGCATAAGGCTTCTTTTCCCATTATGAAAGCTCCGTTCATGCGGCCTCGAAGCTACCTGAAAAGCATTGTTGTTGCCGGGGTTTTCCTCACTGCCGGCATGGTTCTGAGAAGAAAATGAGTTTTCTCCTAAGAAACCTTGGGTTTCCAGTTCCTTGTTGGAAGCTCACCCTGCTCTGCTCTATACCTAAAGTGAAAGTCAACGTGAGCCCAAGCTTCGAAGTAAGGCCCTGATTATCCTTGCAAAACGAGAGGCGTGCAGCAGCTCCATGAGGCCTTCATCGTTGTTCTGCTTTAGTGTCAAGGTAGTAAGCTTTTCAACACTCCTAGGGGCCTTGCTTCAGCACCCGTTTCAGTACCAGAAGACTGCGTAGAACCAGGAAGCTCTGCTCCTGCGTGTATGCTGCGTGTCAACCTAGAAATTAGAGACTGATGGCACAAGGCTAGTTTTCCCATTATGAAAGCTCCGTTGATGCGGCCCCGAAGCTACCTGAAAAGCACTGTTGTTACCGTGCTTTTACTTACAGCCGGCATGGCTCATAGAAGAAAATGAGTTTTCTCAAAGAAACCTTGTGCTTCCAGTTCCTAGTTGGAAGCTCACCCTGCTCTGCTCTATACCAAACGTGAAAGTCAATGTGAGCACTAGCCTCGAAGTAAGGCCCTGATTATCCTGGCAAAACGGGAGGCGTGCAGCAGCTCCATGAGGCCTTCATCGCTGTTCTGCTTTAGTTTCACGGTAGTAAGCTTTCCAAGACTCCTAGGGACTTTGCTTAAGCAACCGTTTCGGTACCAGAACACTGCGTAGAGACAGTAAGCTCTGGTCCTGCGTGTATGCTGCGTGTCAACCTAGAAATTGGAGACTGATGGCATAAGGCTTCTTTTCCCATTATGAAAGCTCCGTTCATGCGGCCTCGAAGCTACCTGAAAAGCATTGTTGTTGCCGGGGTTTTCCTCACTGCCGGCATGGTTCTGAGAAGAAAATGAGTTTTCTCCTAAGAAACCTTGGGTTTCCAGTTCCTTGTTGGAAGCTCACCCTGCTCTGCTCTATACCTAAAGTGAAAGTCAACGTGAGCCCAAGCTTCGAAGTAAGGCCCTGATTATCCTTGCAAAACGAGAGGCGTGCAGCAGCTCCATGAGGCCTTCATCGTTGTTCTGCTTTAGTTTCAAGGTAGTAAGCTTTTCAACACTCCTAGGGGCCTTGCTTCAGCACCCGTTTCAGTACCAGAAGACTGCGTAGAACCAGGAAGCTCTGCTCCTGCGTGTATGCTGCGTGTCAACCTAGAAATTAGAGACTGATGGCACAAGGCTAGTTTTCCCATTATGAAGCTCCGTTGATGCGGCCCCGAAGCTACCTGAAAAGCACTGTTGTTACCGTGCTTTTACTTACAGCCGGCATGGCTCATAGAAGAAAATGAGTTTTCTCGAAAGAAACCTTGTGCTTCCAGTTCCTAGTTGGAAGCTCACCCTGCTCTGCTCTATACCAAACGTGAAAGTCAATGTGAGCACTAGCCTCGAAGTAAGGCCCTGATTATGCTGGCAAAACGGGAGGCGTGCAGCAGCTCCATGAGGCCTTCATCGCTGTTCTGCTTTAGTTTCACGGTAGTAAGCTTTCCAAGACTCCTAGGGACTTTGCTTAAGCAACCGTTTCGGTACCAGAACACTGCGTAGAGACAGTAAGCTCTGGTCCTGCGTGTATGCTGCGTGTCAACCTAGAAATTGGAGACTGATGGCATAAGGCTTCTTTTCCCATTATGAAAGCTCCGTTCATGCGGCCTCGAAGCTACCTGAAAAGCATTGTTGTTGCCGGGGTTTTCTTCACTGCCGGCATGGTTCTGAGAAGAAAATGAGTTTTCTCCTAAGAAACCTTGGGTTTCCAGTTCCTTGTTGGAAGCTCACCCTGCTCTGCGCTATACCTAAAGTGAAAGTCAACGTGAGCCCAAGCTTCGAAGTAGGCCCTGATTACCCTTGTAAAACGAGAGGCGTGCAGCAGCTCCATGAGGCCTTCATCGTTGTTCTGCTTTAGTTTCAAGGTAGTAAGCTTTTCAACACTCCTAGGGGCCTTGCTTCAGCACCCGTTTCAGTACCAGAACACTGCGTAGAACCAGGAAGCTCTGCTCCTGCGTGTATGCTGCGTGTCAACCTAGAAATTAGAGACTGATGGCACAACGCTTGTTTTCCCGTTTTGAAAGCTCCATTCATGCGGCCTCGAAGCTACCTGAAAAGCACTGTTGTTACCGTGCTTTTACTTACAGCCGGCATGGCACATAGAAGAAAATGAGTTTTCTCGAAAGAAACCTTGTGCTTCCAGTTCCTAGTTGGAAGCTCACCGTGCTCTGCTCTATACCAAACGTGAAAGTCAATGTGAGCACTAGCCTCGAAGTAAGGCCCAGATTATCCTGGCAAAACGGGAGGCGTGCAGCAGCTCCATGAGGCCTTCATCGCTGTTCTGCTTTAGTTTCACGGTAGTAAGCTTTCCAAGACTCCTAGGGACTTTGCTTAAGCAACCGTTTCGGTACCAGAACACTGCGTAGAGACAGTAAGCTCTGGTCCTGCGTGTATGCTGCGTGTCAACCTAGAAATTGGAGACTGATGGCATAAGGCTTCTTTTCCCATTATGAAAGCTCCGTTCATGCGGCCTCGAAGCTACCTGAAAAGCATTGTTGTTGCCGGGGTTTTCCTCACTGCCGGCATGGTTCTGAGAAGAAAATGAGTTTTCTCCTAAGAAACCTTGGGTTTCCAGTTCCTTGTTGGAAGCTCACCCTGCTCTGCTCTATACCTAAAGTGAAAGTCAACGTGAGCCCAAGCTTCGAAGTAAGGCCCTGATTATCCTTGCAAAACGAGAGGCGTGCAGCAGCTCCATGAGGCCTTCATCGTTGTTCTGCTTTAGTTTCAAGGTAGTAAGCTTTTCAACACTCCTAGGGGCCTTGCTTCAGCACCCGTTTCAGTACCAGAAGACTGCGTAGAACCAGGAAGCTCTGCTCCTGCGTGTATGCTGCGTGTCAACCTAGAAATTAGAGACTGATGGCACAAGGCTAGTTTTCCCATTATGAAGCTCCGTTGATGCGGCCCCGAAGCTACCTGAAAAGCACTGTTGTTACCGTGCTTTTACTTACAGCCGGCATGGCTCATAGAAGAAAATGAGTTTTCTCGAAAGAAACCTTGTGCTTCCAGTTCCTAGTTGGAAGCTCACCCTGCTCTGCTCTATACCAAACGTGAAAGTCAATGTGAGCACTAGCCTCGAAGTAAGGCCCTGATTATGCTGGCAAAACGGGAGGCGTGCAGCAGCTCCATGAGGCCTTCATCGCTGTTCTGCTTTAGTTTCACGGTAGTAAGCTTTCCAAGACTCCTAGGGACTTTGCTTAAGCAACCGTTTCGGTACCAGAACACTGCGTAGAGACAGTAAGCTCTGGTCCTGCGTGTATGCTGCGTGTCAACCTAGAAATTGGAGACTGATGGCATAAGGCTTCTTTTCCCATTATGAAAGCTCCGTTCATGCGGCCTCGAAGCTACCTGAAAAGCATTGTTGTTGCCGGGGTTTTCTTCACTGCCGGCATGGTTCTGAGAAGAAAATGAGTTTTCTCCTAAGAAACCTTGGGTTTCCAGTTCCTTGTTGGAAGCTCACCCTGCTCTGCGCTATACCTAAAGTGAAAGTCAACGTGAGCCCAAGCTTCGAAGTAGGCCCTGATTACCCTTGTAAAACGAGAGGCGTGCAGCAGCTCCATGAGGCCTTCATCGTTGTTCTGCTTTAGTTTCAAGGTAGTAAGCTTTTCAACACTCCTAGGGGCCTTGCTTCAGCACCCGTTTCAGTACCAGAACACTGCGTAGAACCAGGAAGCTCTGCTCCTGCGTGTATGCTGCGTGTCAACCTAGAAATTAGAGACTGATGGCACAACGCTTGTTTTCCCGTTTTGAAAGCTCCATTCATGCGGCCTCGAAGCTACCTGAAAAGCACTGTTGTTACCGTGCTTTTACTTACAGCCGGCATGGCACATAGAAGAAAATGAGTTTTCTCGAAAGAAACCTTGTGCTTCCAGTTCCTAGTTGGAAGCTCACCGTGCTCTGCTCTATACCAAACGTGAAAGTCAATGTGAGCACTAGCCTCGAAGTAAGGCCCAGATTATCCTGGCAAAACGGGAGGCGTGCAGCAGCTCCATGAGGCCTTCATCGCTGTTCTGCTTTAGTTTCACGGTAGTAAGCTTTCCAAGACTCCTAGGGACTTTGCTTAAGCAACCGTTTCGGTACCAGAACACTGCGTAGAGACAGTAAGCTCTGGTCCTGCGTGTATGCTGCGTGTCAACCTAGAAATTGGAGACTGATGGCATAAGGCTTCTTTTCCCATTATGAAAGCTCCGTTCATGCGGCCTCGAAGCTACCTGAAAAGCATTGTTGTTGCCGGGGTTTTCCTCACTGCCGGCATGGTTCTGAGAAGAAAATGAGTTTTCTCCTAAGAAACCTTGGGTTTCCAGTTCCTTGTTGGAAGCTCACCCTGCTCTGCTCTATACCTAAAGTGAAAATCAACGTGAGCCCAAGCTTCGAAGTAATGCCCTGATTATCCTTGCAAAACGAGAGGCGTGCAGCAGCTCCATGAGGCCTTCATCGTTGTTCTGCTTTAGTGTCAAGGTAGTAAGCTTTTCAACACTCCTAGGGGCCTTGCTTCAGCACCCGTTTCAGTACCAGAACACTGCGTAGAACCAGGAAGCTCTGCTCCTGCGTGTATGCTGCGTGTCAACCTAGAAATTAGAGACTGATGGCACAAGGCTAGTTTTCCCATTATGAAAGCTCCGTTGATGCGGCCCCGAAGCTACCTGAAAAGCACTGTTGTTACCGTGCTTTTACTTACAGCCGGCATGGCTCATAGAAGAAAATGAGTTTTCTCGAAAGAAAGCTTGTGCTTCCAGTTCCTAGTTGGAAGCTCACCGTGCTCTGCTCTATACCAAACGTGAAAGTCAATGTGAGCACTAGCCTCGAAGTAAGGCCCTGATTATCCTGGCAAAACGGGAGGCGTGCAGCAGCTCCATGAGGCCTTCATCGCTGTTCTGCTTTAGTTTCACGGTAGTAAGCTTTCCAAGACTCCTAGGGACTTTGCTTAAGCAACCGTTTCGGTACCAGAACACTGCGTAGAGACAGTAAGCTCTGGTCCTGCGTGTATGCTGCGTGTCAACCTAGAAATTGGAGACTGATGGCATAAGGCTTCTTTTCCCATTATGAAAGCTCCGTTCATGCGGCCTCGAAGCTACCTGAAAAGCATTGTTGTTGCCGGGGTTTTCCTCACTGCCGGCATGGTTCTGAGAAGAAAATGAGTTTTCTCCTAAGAAACCTTGGGTTTCCAGTTCCTTGTTGGAAGCTCACCCTGCTCTGCTCTATACCTAAAGTGAAAGTCAACGTGAGCCCAAGCTTCGAAGTAAGGCCCTGATTATCCTTGCAAAACGAGAGGCGTGCAGCAGCTCCATGAGGCCTTCATCGTTGTTCTGCTTTAGTGTCAAGGTAGTAAGCTTTTCAACACTCCTAGGGGCCTTGCTTCAGCACCCGTTTCAGTACCAGAACACTGCGTAGAACCAGGAAGCTCTGCTCCTGCGTGTATGCTGCGTGTCAACCTAGAAATTAGAGACTGATGGCACAAGGCTAGTTTTCCCATTATGAAAGCTCCGTTGATGCGGCCCCGAAGCTACCTGAAAAACACTGTTGTTACCGTGCTTTTACTTACAGCCGGCATGGCTCATAGAAGAAAATGAGTTTTCTCGAAAGAAACCTTGTGCTTCCAGTTCCTAGTTGGAAGCTCACCCTGCTCTGCTCTATACCAAACGTGAAAGTCAATGTGAGCACTAGCCTCGAAGTAAGGCCCTGATTGTGCTGGCAAAACGGGAGGCGTGCAGCAGCTCCATGAGGCCTTCATCGCTGTTCTGCTTTAGTTTCACGGTAGTAAGCTTTCCAAGACTCCTAGGGACTTTGCTTAAGCAACCGTTTCGGTACCAGAACACTGCGTAGAGACAGTAAGCTCTGGTCCTGCGTGTATGCTGCGTGTCAACCTAGAAATTGGAGACTGATGGCATAAGGCTTCTTTTCCCATTATGAAAGCTCCGTTCATGCGGCCTCGAAGCTACCTGAAAAGCATTGTTGTTGCCGGGGTTTTCCTCACTGCCGGCATGGTTCTGAGAAGAAAATGAGTTTTCTCCTAAGAAACCTTGGGTTTCCAGTTCCTTGTTGGAAGCTCACCCTGCTCTGCTCTATACCTAAAGTGAAAATCAACGTGAGCCCAAGCTTCGAAGTAAGGCCCTGATTATCCTTGCAAAACGAGAGGCGTGCAGCAGCTCCATGAGGCCTTCATCGTTGTTCTGCTTTAGTGTCAAGGTAGTAAGCTTTTCAACACTCCTAGGGGCCTTGCTTCAGCACCCGTTTCAGTACCAGAACACTGCGTAGAACCAGGAAGCTCTGCTCCTGCGTGTATGCTGCGTGTCAACCTAGAAATTAGAGACTGATGGCACAAGGCTAGTTTTCCCATTATGAAAGCTCCGTTGATGCGGCCCCGAAGCTACCTGAAAAGCACTGTTGTTACCGTGCTTTTACTTACAGCCGGCATGGCTCATAGAAGAAAATGAGTTTTCTCGAAAGAAACCTTGTGCTTCCAGTTCCTAGTTGGAAGCTCACCGTGCTCTGCTCTATACCAAACGTGAAAGTCAATGTGAGCACTAGCCTCGAAGTAAGGCCCTGATTATCCTGGCAAAACGGGAGGCGTGCAGCAGCTCCATGAGGCCTTCATCGCTGTTCTGCTTTAGTTTCACGGTAGTAAGCTTTCCAAGACTCCTAGGGACTTTGCTTAAGCAACCGTTTCGGTACCAGAACACTGCGTAGAGACAGTAAGCTCTGGTCCTGCGTGTATGCTGCGTGTCAACCTAGAAATTGGAGACTGATGGCATAAGGCTTCTTTTCCCATTATGAAAGCTCCGTTCATGCGGCCTCGAAGCTACCTGAAAAGCATTGTTGTTGCCGGGGTTTTCCTCACTGCCGGCATGGTTCTGAGAAGAAAATGAGTTTTCTCCTAAGAAACCTTGGGTTTCCAGTTCCTTGTTGGAAGCTCACCCTGCTCTGCTCTATACCTAAAGTGAAAGTCAACGTGAGCCCAAGCTTCGAAGTAAGGCCCTGATTATCCTTGCAAAACGAGAGGCGTGCAGCAGCTCCATGAGGCCTTCATCGTTGTTCTGCTTTAGTGTCAAGGTAGTAAGCTTTTCAACACTCCTAGGGGCCTTGCTTCAGCACCCGTTTCAGTACCAGAACACTGCGTAGAACCAGGAAGCTCTGCTCCTGCGTGTATGCTGCGTGTCAACCTAGAAATTAGAGACTGATGGCACAAGGCTAGTTTTCCCATTATGAAAGCTCCGTTGATGCGGCCCCGAAGCTACCTGAAAAACACTGTTGTTACCGTGCTTTTACTTACAGCCGGCATGGCTCATAGAAGAAAATGAGTTTTCTCGAAAGAAACCTTGTGCTTCCAGTTCCTAGTTGGAAGCTCACCCTGCTCTGCTCTATACCAAACGTGAAAGTCAATGTGAGCACTAGCCTCGAAGTAAGGCCCTGATTGTGCTGGCAAAACGGGAGGCGTGCAGCAGCTCCATGAGGCCTTCATCGCTGTTCTGCTTTAGTTTCACGGTAGTAAGCTTTCCAAGACTCCTAGGGACTTTGCTTAAGCAACCGTTTCGGTACCAGAACACTGCGTAGAGACAGTAAGCTCTGGTCCTGCGTGTATGCTGCGTGTCAACCTAGAAATTGGAGACTGATGGCATAAGGCTTCTTTTCCCATTATGAAAGCTCCGTTCATGCGGCCTCGAAGCTACCTGAAAAGCATTGTTGTTGCCGGGGTTTTCCTCACTGCCGGCATGGTTCTGAGAAGAAAATGAGTTTTCTCCTAAGAAACCTTGGGTTTCCAGTTCCTTGTTGGAAGCTCACCCTGCTCTGCTCTATACCTAAAGTGAAAGTCAACGTGAGCCCAAGCTTCGAAGTAAGGCCCTGATTATCCTTGCAAAACGAGAGGCGTGCAGCAGCTCCATGAGGCCTTCATCGTTGTTCTGCTTTAGTGTCAAGGTAGTAAGCTTTTCAACACTCCTAGGGGCCTTGCTTCAGCACCCGTTTCAGTACCAGAAGACTGCGTAGAACCAGGAAGCTCTGCTCCTGCGTGTATGCTGCGTGTCAACCTAGAAATTAGAGACTGATGGCACAAGGCTAGTTTTCCCATTATGAAGCTCCGTTGATGCGGCCCCGAAGCTACCTGAAAAGCACTGTTGTTACCGTGCTTTTACTTACAGCCGGCATGGCTCATAGAAGAAAATGAGTTTTCTCGAAAGAAACCTTGTGCTTCCAGTTCCTAGTTGGAAGCTCACCGTGCTCTGCTCTATACCAAACGTGAAAGTCAATGTGAGCACTAGCCTCGAAGTAAGGCCCTGATTATGCTGGCAAAACGGGAGGCGTGCAGCAGCTCCATGAGGCCTTCATCGCTGTTCTGCTTTAGTTGCACGGTAGTAAGCTTTCCAAGACTCCTAGGGACTTTGCTTAAGCAACCGTTTCGGTACCAGAACACTGCGTAGAGACAGTAAGCTCTGGTCCTGCGTGTATGCTGCGTGTCAACCTAGAAATTGGAGACTGATGGCATAAGGCTTCTTTTCCCATTATGAAAGCTCCGTTCATGCGGCCTCGAAGCTACCTGAAAAGCATTGTTGTTGCCGGGGTTTTCTTCACTGCCGGCATGGTTCTGAGAAGAAAATGAGTTTTCTCCTAAGAAACCTTGGGTTTCCAGTTCCTTGTTGGAAGCTCACCCTGCTCTGCGCTATACCTAAAGTGAAAGTCAACGTGAGCCCAAGCTTCGAAGTAGGACCTGATTACCCTTGTAAAACGAGAGGCGTGCAGCAGCTCCATGAGGCCTTCATCGTTGTTCTGCTTTAGTTTCAAGGTAGTAAGCTTTTCAACACTCCTAGGGGCCTTGCTTCAGCACCCGTTTCAGTACCAGAACACTGCGTAGAACCAGGAAGCTCTGCTCCTGCGTGTATGCTGCGTGTCAACCTAGAAATTAGAGACTGATGGCACAAGGCTAGTTTTCCCATTATGAAAGCTCCGTTGATGCGGCCCCGAAGCTACCTGAAAAGCACTGTTGTTACCGTGCGTTTACTTACAGCCGGCATGGCACATAGAAGAAAATGAGTTTTCTCGAAAGAAACCTTGTGCTTCCAGTTCCTAGTTGGAAGCTCACCGTGCTCTGCTCTATACCAAACGTGAAAGTCAATGTGAGCACTAGCCTCGAAGTAAGGCCCTGATTATCCTGGCAAAACGGGAGGCGTGCAGCAGCTCCATGAGGCCTTCATCGCTGTTCTGCTTTAGTTTCACGGTAGTAAGCTTTCCAAGACTCCTAGGGACTTTGCTTAAGCAACCGTTTCGGTACCAGAACACTGCGTAGAGACAGTAAGCTCTGGTCCTGCGTGTATGCTGCGTGTCAACCTAGAAATTGGAGACTGATGGCATAAGGCTTCTTTTCCCATTATGAAAGCTCCGTTCATGCGGCCTCGAAGCTACCTGAAAAGCATTGTTGTTGCCGGGGTTTTCCTCACTGCCGGCATGGTTCTGAGAAGAAAATGAGTTTTCTCCTAAGAAACCTTGGGTTTCCAGTTCCTTGTTGGAAGCTCACCCTGCTCTGCTCTATACCTAAAGTGAAAGTCAACGTGAGCCCAAGCTTCGAAGTAAGGCCCTGATTATCCTTGCAAAACGAGAGGCGTGCAGCAGCTCCATGAGGCCTTCATCGTTGTTCTGCTTTAGTGTCAAGGTAGTAAGCTTTTCAACACTCCTAGGGGCCTTGCTTCAGCACCCGTTTCAGTACCAGAACACTGCGTAGAACCAGGAAGCTCTGCTCCTGCGTGTATGCTGCGTGTCAACCTAGAAATTAGAGACTGATGGCACAACGCTTGTTTTCCCGTTTTGAAAGCTCCATTCATGCGGCCTCGAAGCTACCTCAAAAGCACTGTTGTTACCGTGCTTTTACTTACAGCCGGCATGGCACATAGAAGAAAATGAGTTTTCTCGAAAGAAACCTTGTGCTTCCAGTTCCTAGTTGGATGCTCACCGTGCTCTGCTCTATACCAAACGTGAAAGTCAATGTGAGCACTAGCCTCGAAGTAAGGCCCTGATTATGCTGGCAAAACGGGAGGCGTGCAGCAGCTCCATGAGGCCTTCATCGCTGTTCTGCTTTAGTGTCAAGGTAGTAAGCTTTTCAACACTCCTAGGGGCCTTGCTTCAGCACCCGTTTCAGTACCAGAACACTGCGTAGAACCAGGAAGCTCTGCTCCTGCGTGTATGCTGCGTGTCAACCTAGAAATTAGAGACTGATGGCACAAGGCTAGTTTTCCCATTATGAAAGCTCCGTTGATGCGGCCCCGAAGCTACCTGAAAAGCACTGTTGTTACCGTGCTTTTACTTACAGCCGGCATGGCTCATAGAAGAAAATGAGTTTTCTCGAAAGAAACCTTGTGCTTCCAGTTCCTAGTTGGAAGCTCACCCTGCTCTGCTCTATACCAAACGTGAAAGTCAATGTGAGCAGTAGCCTCGAAGTAAGGCCCTGATTATCCTGGCAAAACGGGAGGCGTGCAGCAGCTCCATGAGGCCTTCATCGCTGTTCTGCTTTAGTTTCACGGTAGTAAGCTTTCCAAGACTCCTAGGGACTTTGCTTAAGCAACCGTTTCGGTACCAGAACACTGCGTAGAGACAGTAAGCTCTGGTCCTGCGTGTATGCTGCGTGTCAACCTAGAAATTGGAGACTGATGGCATAAGGCTTCTTTTCCCATTATGAAAGCTCCGTTCATGCGGCCTCGAAGCTACCTGAAAAGCATTGTTGTTGCCGGGGTTTTCCTCACTGCCGGCATGGTTCTGAGAAGAAAATGAGTTTTCTCCTAAGAAACCTTGGGTTTCCAGTTCCTTGTTGGAAGCTCACCCTGCTCTGCTCTATACCTAAAGTGAAAGTCAACGTGAGCCCAAGCTTCGAAGTAAGGCCCTGATTATCCTTGCAAAACGAGAGGCGTGCAGCAGCTCCATGAGGCCTTCATCGTTGTTCTGCTTTAGTTTCAAGGTAGTAAGCTTTTCAACACTCCTAGGGGCCTTGCTTCAGCACCCGTTTCAGTACCAGAAGACTGCGTAGAACCAGGAAGCTCTGCTCCTGCGTGTATGCTGCGTGTCAACCTAGAAATTAGAGACTGATGGCACAAGGCTAGTTTTCCCATTATGAAGCTCCGTTGATGCGGCCCCGAAGCTACCTGAAAAGCACTGTTGTTACCGTGCTTTTACTTACAGCCGGCATGGCTCATAGAAGAAAATGAGTTTTCTCGAAAGAAACCTTGTGCTTCCAGTTCCTAGTTGGAAGCTCACCCTGCTCTGCTCTATACCAAACGTGAAAGTCAATGTGAGCACTAGCCTCGAAGTAAGGCCCTGATTATGCTGGCAAAACGGGAGGCGTGCAGCAGCTCCATGAGGCCTTCATCGCTGTTCTGCTTTAGTTGCACGGTAGTAAGCTTTCCAAGACTCCTAGGGACTTTGCTTAAGCAACCGTTTCGGTACCAGAACACTGCGTAGAGACAGTAAGCTCTGGTCCTGCGTGTATGCTGCGTGTCAACCTAGAAATTGGAGACTGATGGCATAAGGCTTCTTTTCCCATTATGAAAGCTCCGTTCATGCGGCCTCGAAGCTACCTGAAAAGCATTGTTGTTGCCGGGGTTTTCTTCACTGCCGGCATGGTTCTGAGAAGAAAATGAGTTTTCTCCTAAGAAACCTTGGGTTTCCAGTTCCTTGTTGGAAGCTCACCCTGCTCTGCGCTATACCTAAAGTGAAAGTCAACGTGAGCCCAAGCTTCGAAGTAGGCCCTGATTACCCTTGTAAAACGAGAGGCGTGCAGCAGCTCCATGAGGCCTTCATCGTTGTTCTGCTTTAGTTTCAAGGTAGTAAGCTTTTCAACACTCCTAGGGGCCTTGCTTCAGCACCCGTTTCAGTACCAGAACACTGCGTAGAACCAGGAAGCTCTGCTCCTGCGTGTATGCTGCGTGTCAACCTAGAAATTAGAGACTGATGGCACAACGCTTGTTTTCCCGTTTTGAAAGCTCCATTCATGCGGCCTCGAAGCTACCTGAAAAGCACTGTTGTTACCGTGCTTTTACTTACAGCCGGCATGGCACATAGAAGAAAATGAGTTTTCTCGAAAGAAACCTTGTGCTTCCAGTTCCTAGTTGGAAGCTCACCGTGCTCTGCTCTATACCAAACGTGAAAGTCAATGTGAGCACTAGCCTCGAAGTAAGGCCCAGATTATCCTGGCAAAACGGGAGGCGTGCAGCAGCTCCATGAGGCCTTCATCGCTGTTCTGCTTTAGTTTCACGGTAGTAAGCTTTCCACGACTCCTAGGGTCTTTGCTTAAGCAACCGTTTCGTTACCAGAACACTGCGTAGAGACAGTAAGCTCTGGTCCTGCGTGTATGCTGCGTGTCAACCTAGAAATTGGAGACTGATGGCATAAGGCTTCTTTTCCCATTATGAAAGCTCCGTTCATGCGGCCTCGAAGCTACCTGAAAAGCATTGTTGTTGCCGGGGTTTTCCTCACTGCCGGCATGGTTCTGAGAAGAAAATGAGTTTTCTCCTAAGAAACCTTGGGTTTCCAGTTCCTTGTTGGAAGCTCACCCTGCTCTGCTCTATACCTAAAGTGAAAATCAACGTGAGCCCAAGCTTCGAAGTAAGGCCCTGATTATCCTTGCAAAACGAGAGGCGTGCAGCAGCTCCATGAGGCCTTCATCGTTGTTCTGCTTTAGTGTCAAGGTAGTAAGCTTTTCAACACTCCTAGGGGCCTTGCTTCAGCACCCGTTTCAGTACCAGAACACTGCGTAGAACCAGGAAGCTCTGCTCCTGCGTGTATGCTGCGTGTCAACCTAGAAATTAGAGACTGATGGCACAAGGCTAGTTTTCCCATTATGAAAGCTCCGTTGATGCGGCCCCGAAGCTACCTGAAAAGCACTGTTGTTACCGTGCTTTTACTTACAGCCGGCATGGCTCATAGAAGAAAATGAGTTTTCTCGAAAGAAACCTTGTGCTTCCAGTTCCTAGTTGGAAGCTCACCGTGCTCTGCTCTATACCAAACGTGAAAGTCAATGTGAGCACTAGCCTCGAAGTAAGGCCCTGATTATCCTGGCAAAACGGGAGGCGTGCAGCAGCTCCATGAGGCCTTCATCGCTGTTCTGCTTTAGTTTCACGGTAGTAAGCTTTCCAAGACTCCTAGGGACTTTGCTTAAGCAACCGTTTCGGTACCAGAACACTGCGTAGAGACAGTAAGCTCTGGTCCTGCGTGTATGCTGCGTGTCAACCTAGAAATTGGAGACTGATGGCATAAGGCTTCTTTTCCCATTATGAAAGCTCCGTTCATGCGGCCTAGAAGCTACCTGAAAAGCATTGTTGTTGCCGGGGTTTTCCTCACTGCCGGCATGGTTCTGAGAAGAAAATGAGTTTTCTCCTAAGAAACCTTGGGTTTCCAGTTCCTTGTTGGAAGCTCACCCTGCTCTGCGCTATACCTAAAGTGAAAGTCAACGTGAGCCCAAGCTTCGAAGTAAGGCCCTGATTATCCTTGCAAAACAAGAGGCGTGCAGCAGCTCCATGAGGCCTTCATCGTTGTTCTGCTTTAGTTTCAAGGTAGTAAGCTTTTCAACACTCCTAGGGGCCTTGCTTCAGCACCCGTTTCAGTACCAGAACACTGCGTAGAACCAGGAAGCTCTGCTCCTGCGTGTATGCTGCGTGTCAACCTAGAAATTAGAGACTGATGGCACAAGGCTAGTTTTCCCATTATGAAAGCTCCGTTGATGCGGCCCCGAAGCTACCTGAAAAGCACTGTTGTTACCGTGCTTTTACTTACAGCCGGCATGGCTCATAGAAGAAAATGAGTTTTCTCGAAAGAAACCTTGTGCTTCCAGTTCCTAGTTGGAAGCTCACCCTGCTCTGCTCTATACCAAACGTGAAAGTCAATGTGAGCAGTAGCCTCGAAGTAAGGCCCTGATTATCCTGGCAAAACGGGAGGCGTGCAGCAGCTCCATGAGGCCTTCATCGCTGTTCTGCTTTAGTTTCACGGTAGTAAGCTTTCCAAGACTCCTAGGGACTTTGCTTAAGCAACCGTTTCGGTACCAGAACACTGCGTAGAGACAGTAAGCTCTGGTCCTGCGTGTATGCTGCGTGTCAACCTAGAAATTGGAGACTGATGGCATAAGGCTTCTTTTCCCATTATGAAAGCTCCGTTCATGCGGCCTCGAAGCTACCTGAAAAGCATTGTTGTTGCCGGGGTTTTCCTCACTGCCGGCATGGTTCTGAGAAGAAAATGAGTTTTCTCCTAAGAAACCTTGGGTTTCCAGTTCCTTGTTGGAAGCTCACCCTGCTCTGCTCTATACCTAAAGTGAAAGTCAACGTGAGCCCAAGCTTCGAAGTAAGGCCCTGATTATCCTTGCAAAACGAGAGGCGTGCAGCAGCTCCATGAGGCCTTCATCGTTGTTCTGCTTTAGTTTCAAGGTAGTAAGCTTTTCAACACTCCTAGGGGCCTTGCTTCAGCACCCGTTTCAGTACCAGAAGACTGCGTAGAACCAGGAAGCTCTGCTCCTGCGTGTATGCTGCGTGTCAACCTAGAAATTAGAGACTGATGGCACAAGGCTAGTTTTCCCATTATGAAGCTCCGTTGATGCGGCCCCGAAGCTACCTGAAAAGCACTGTTGTTACCGTGCTTTTACTTACAGCCGGCATGGCTCATAGAAGAAAATGAGTTTTCTCGAAAGAAACCTTGTGCTTCCAGTTCCTAGTTGGAAGCTCACCCTGCTCTGCTCTATACCAAACGTGAAAGTCAATGTGAGCACTAGCCTCGAAGTAAGGCCCTGATTATGCTGGCAAAACGGGAGGCGTGCAGCAGCTCCATGAGGCCTTCATCGCTGTTCTGCTTTAGTTGCACGGTAGTAAGCTTTCCAAGACTCCTAGGGACTTTGCTTAAGCAACCGTTTCGGTACCAGAACACTGCGTAGAGACAGTAAGCTCTGGTCCTGCGTGTATGCTGCGTGTCAACCTAGAAATTGGAGACTGATGGCATAAGGCTTCTTTTCCCATTATGAAAGCTCCGTTCATGCGGCCTCGAAGCTACCTGAAAAGCATTGTTGTTGCCGGGGTTTTCTTCACTGCCGGCATGGTTCTGAGAAGAAAATGAGTTTTCTCCTAAGAAACCTTGGGTTTCCAGTTCCTTGTTGGAAGCTCACCCTGCTCTGCGCTATACCTAAAGTGAAAGTCAACGTGAGCCCAAGCTTCGAAGTAGGACCTGATTACCCTTGTAAAACGAGAGGCGTGCAGCAGCTCCATGAGGCCTTCATCGTTGTTCTGCTTTAGTTTCAAGGTAGTAAGCTTTGCAACACTCCTAGGGGCCTTGCTTCAGCACCCGTTTCAGTACCAGAACACTGCGTAGAACCAGGAAGCTCTGCTCCTGCGTGTATGCTGCGTGTCAACCTAGAAATTAGAGACTGATGGCACAACGCTTGTTTTCCCGTTTTGAAAGCTCCATTCATGCGGCCTCGAAGCTACCTGAAAAGCACTGTTGTTACCGTGCTTTTACTTACAGCCGGCATGGCACATAGAAGAAAATGAGTTTTCTCGAAAGAAACCTTGTGCTTCCAGTTCCTAGTTGGAAGCTCACCGTGCTCTGCTCTATACCAAACGTGAAAGTCAATGTGAGCACTAGCCTCGAAGTAAGGCCCAGATTATCCTGGCAAAACGGGAGGCGTGCAGCAGCTCCATGAGGCCTTCATCGCTGTTCTGCTTTAGTTTCACGGTAGTAAGCTTTCCACGACTCCTAGGGTCTTTGCTTAAGCAACCGTTTCGTTACCAGAACACTGCGTAGAGACAGTAAGCTCTGGTCCTGCGTGTATGCTGCGTGTCAACCTAGAAATTGGAGACTGATGGCATAAGGCTTCTTTTCCCATTATGAAAGCTCCGTTCATGCGGCCTCGAAGCTACCTGAAAAGCATTGTTGTTGCCGGGGTTTTCCTCACTGCCGGCATGGTTCTGAGAAGAAAATGAGTTTTCTCCTAAGAAACCTTGGGTTTCCAGTTCCTTGTTGGAAGCTCACCCTGCTCTGCTCTATACCTAAAGTGAAAATCAACGTGAGCCCAAGCTTCGAAGTAAGGCCCTGATTATCCTTGCAAAACGAGAGGCGTGCAGCAGCTCCATGAGGCCTTCATCGTTGTTCTGCTTTAGTGTCAAGGTAGTAAGCTTTTCAACACTCCTAGGGGCCTTGCTTCAGCACCCGTTTCAGTACCAGAACACTGCGTAGAACCAGGAAGCTCTGCTCCTGCGTGTATGCTGCGTGTCAACCTAGAAATTAGAGACTGATGGCACAAGGCTAGTTTTCCCATTATGAAAGCTCCGTTGATGCGGCCCCGAAGCTACCTGAAAAGCACTGTTGTTACCGTGCTTTTACTTACAGCCGGCATGGCTCATAGAAGAAAATGAGTTTTCTCGAAAGAAACCTTGTGCTTCCAGTTCCTAGTTGGAAGCTCACCGTGCTCTGCTCTATACCAAACGTGAAAGTCAATGTGAGCACTAGCCTCGAAGTAAGGCCCTGATTATCCTGGCAAAACGGGAGGCGTGCAGCAGCTCCATGAGGCCTTCATCGCTGTTCTGCTTTAGTTTCACGGTAGTAAGCTTTCCAAGACTCCTAGGGACTTTGCTTAAGCAACCGTTTCGGTACCAGAACACTGCGTAGAGACAGTAAGCTCTGGTCCTGCGTGTATGCTGCGTGTCAACCTAGAAATTGGAGACTGATGGCATAAGGCTTCTTTTCCCATTATGAAAGCTCCGTTCATGCGGCCTAGAAGCTACCTGAAAAGCATTGTTGTTGCCGGGGTTTTCCTCACTGCCGGCATGGTTCTGAGAAGAAAATGAGTTTTCTCCTAAGAAACCTTGGGTTTCCAGTTCCTTGTTGGAAGCTCACCCTGCTCTGCGCTATACCTAAAGTGAAAGTCAACGTGAGCCCAAGCTTCGAAGTAAGGCCCTGATTATCCTTGCAAAACAAGAGGCGTGCAGCAGCTCCATGAGGCCTTCATCGTTGTTCTGCTTTAGTTTCAAGGTAGTAAGCTTTTCAACACTCCTAGGGGCCTTGCTTCAGCACCCGTTTCAGTACCAGAACACTGCGTAGAACCAGGAAGCTCTGCTCCTGCGTGTATGCTGCGTGTCAACCTAGAAATTAGAGACTGATGGCACAAGGCTAGTTTTCCCATTATGAAAGCTCCGTTGATGCGGCCCCGAAGCTACCTGAAAAGCACTGTTGTTACCGTGCTTTTACTTACAGCCGGCATGGCTCATAGAAGAAAATGAGTTTTCTCGAAAGAAACCTTGTGCTTCCAGTTCCTAGTTGGAAGCTCACCCTGCTCTGCTCTATACCAAACGTGAAAGTCAATGTGAGCAGTAGCCTCGAAGTAAGGCCCTGATTATCCTGGCAAAACGGGAGGCGTGCAGCAGCTCCATGAGGCCTTCATCGCTGTTCTGCTTTAGTTTCACGGTAGTAAGCTTTCCAAGACTCCTAGGGACTTTGCTTAAGCAACCGTTTCGGTACCAGAACACTGCGTAGAGACAGTAAGCTCTGGTCCTGCGTGTATGCTGCGTGTCAACCTAGAAATTGGAGACTGATGGCATAAGGCTTCTTTTCCCATTATGAAAGCTCCGTTCATGCGGCCTCGAAGCTACCTGAAAAGCATTGTTGTTGCCGGGGTTTTCCTCACTGCCGGCATGGTTCTGAGAAGAAAATGAGTTTTCTCCTAAGAAACCTTGGGTTTCCAGTTCCTTGTTGGAAGCTCACCCTGCTCTGCTCTATACCTAAAGTGAAAGTCAACGTGAGCCCAAGCTTCGAAGTAAGGCCCTGATTATCCTTGCAAAACGAGAGGCGTGCAGCAGCTCCATGAGGCCTTCATCGTTGTTCTGCTTTAGTTTCAAGGTAGTAAGCTTTTCAACACTCCTAGGGGCCTTGCTTCAGCACCCGTTTCAGTACCAGAAGACTGCGTAGAACCAGGAAGCTCTGCTCCTGCGTGTATGCTGCGTGTCAACCTAGAAATTAGAGACTGATGGCACAAGGCTAGTTTTCCCATTATGAAGCTCCGTTGATGCGGCCCCGAAGCTACCTGAAAAGCACTGTTGTTACCGTGCTTTTACTTACAGCCGGCATGGCTCATAGAAGAAAATGAGTTTTCTCGAAAGAAACCTTGTGCTTCCAGTTCCTAGTTGGAAGCTCACCGTGCTCTGCTCTATACTAAACGTGAAAGTCAATGTGAGCACTAGCCTCGAAGTAAGGCCCTGATTATGCTGGCAAAACGGGAGGCGTGCAGCAGCTCCATGAGGCCTTCATCGCTGTTCTGCTTTAGTTGCACGGTAGTAAGCTTTCCAAGACTCCTAGGGACTTTGCTTAAGCAACCGTTTCGGTACCAGAACACTGCGTAGAGACAGTAAGCTCTGGTCCTGCGTGTATGCTGCGTGTCAACCTAGAAATTGGAGACTGATGGCATAAGGCTTCTTTTCCCATTATGAAAGCTCCGTTCATGCGGCCTCGAAGCTACCTGAAAAGCATTGTTGTTGCCGGGGTTTTCTTCACTGCCGGCATGGTTCTGAGAAGAAAATGAGTTTTCTCCTAAGAAACCTTGGGTTTCCAGTTCCTTGTTGGAAGCTCACCCTGCTCTGCGCTATACCTAAAGTGAAAGTCAACGTGAGCCCAAGCTTCGAAGTAGGACCTGATTACCCTTGTAAAACGAGAGGCGTGCAGCAGCTCCATGAGGCCTTCATCGTTGTTCTGCTTTAGTTTCAAGGTAGTAAGCTTTTCAACACTCCTAGGGGCCTTGCTTCAGCACCCGTTTCAGTACCAGAACACTGCGTAGAACCAGGAAGCTCTGCTCCTGCGTGTATGCTGCGTGTCAACCTAGAAATTAGAGACTGATGGCACAACGCTTGTTTTCCCGTTTTGAAAGCTCCATTCATGCGGCCTCGAAGCTACCTGAAAAGCACTGTTGTTACCGTGCTTTTACTTACAGCCGGCATGGCACATAGAAGAAAATGAGTTTTCTCGAAAGAAACCTTGTGCTTCCAGTTCCTAGTTGGAAGCTCACCGTGCTCTGCTCTATACCAAACGTGAAAGTCAATGTGAGCACTAGCCTCGAAGTAAGGCCCAGATTATCCTGGCAAAACGGGAGGCGTGCAGCAGCTCCATGAGGCCTTCATCGCTGTTCTGCTTTAGTTTCACGGTAGTAAGCTTTCCACGACTCCTAGGGTCTTTGCTTAAGCAACCGTTTCGTTACCAGAACACTGCGTAGAGACAGTAAGCTCTGGTCCTGCGTGTATGCTGCGTGTCAACCTAGAAATTGGAGACTGATGGCATAAGGCTTCTTTTCCCATTATGAAAGCTCCGTTCATGCGGCCTCGAAGCTACCTGAAAAGCATTGTTGTTGCCGGGGTTTTCCTCACTGCCGGCATGGTTCTGAGAAGAAAATGAGTTTTCTCCTAAGAAACCTTGGGTTTCCAGTTCCTTGTTGGAAGCTCACCCTGCTCTGCTCTATACCTAAAGTGAAAATCAACGTGAGCCCAAGCTTCGAAGTAAGGCCCTGATTATCCTTGCAAAACGAGAGGCGTGCAGCAGCTCCATGAGGCCTTCATCGTTGTTCTGCTTTAGTGTCAAGGTAGTAAGCTTTTCAACACTCCTAGGGGCCTTGCTTCAGCACCCGTTTCAGTACCAGAACACTGCGTAGAACCAGGAAGCTCTGCTCCTGCGTGTATGCTGCGTGTCAACCTAGAAATTAGAGACTGATGGCACAAGGCTAGTTTTCCCATTATGAAAGCTCCGTTGATGCGGCCCCGAAGCTACCTGAAAAGCACTGTTGTTACCGTGCTTTTACTTACAGCCGGCATGGCTCATAGAAGAAAATGAGTTTTCTCGAAAGAAACCTTGTGCTTCCAGTTCCTAGTTGGAAGCTCACCGTGCTCTGCTCTATACCAAACGTGAAAGTCAATGTGAGCACTAGCCTCGAAGTAAGGCCCTGATTATCCTGGCAAAACGGGAGGCGTGCAGCAGCTCCATGAGGCCTTCATCGCTGTTCTGCTTTAGTTTCACGGTAGTAAGCTTTCCAAGACTCCTAGGGACTTTGCTTAAGCAACCGTTTCGGTACCAGAACACTGCGTAGAGACAGTAAGCTCTGGTCCTGCGTGTATGCTGCGTGTCAACCTAGAAATTGGAGACTGATGGCATAAGGCTTCTTTTCCCATTATGAAAGCTCCGTTCATGCGGCCTCGAAGCTACCTGAAAAGCATTGTTGTTGCCGGGGTTTTCCTCACTGCCGGCATGGTTCTGAGAAGAAAATGAGTTTTCTCCTAAGAAACCTTGGGTTTCCAGTTCCTTGTTGGAAGCTCACCCTGCTCTGCTCTATACCTAAAGTGAAAGTCAACGTGAGCCCAAGCTTCGAAGTAAGGCCCTGATTATCCTTGCAAAACGAGAGGCGTGCAGCAGCTCCATGAGGCCTTCATCGTTGTTCTGCTTTAGTGTCAAGGTAGTAAGCTTTTCAACACTCCTAGGGGCCTTGCTTCAGCACCCGTTTCAGTACCAGAAGACTGCGTAGAACCAGGAAGCTCTGCTCCTGCGTGTATGCTGCGTGTCAACCTAGAAATTAGAGACTGATGGCACAAGGCTAGTTTTCCCATTATGAAAGCTCCGTTGATGCGGCCCCGAAGCTACCTGAAAAACACTGTTGTTACCGTGCTTTTACTTACAGCCGGCATGGCTCATAGAAGAAAATGAGTTTTCTCGAAAGAAACCTTGTGCTTCCAGTTCCTAGTTGGAAGCTCACCCTGCTCTGCTCTATACCAAACGTGAAAGTCAATGTGAGCACTAGCCTCGAAGTAAGGCCCTGATTGTGCTGGCAAAACGGGAGGCGTGCAGCAGCTCCATGAGGCCTTCATCGCTGTTCTGCTTTAGTTTCACGGTAGTAAGCTTTCCAAGACTCCTAGGGACTTTGCTTAAGCAACCGTTTCGGTACCAGAACACTGCGTAGAGACAGTAAGCTCTGGTCCTGCGTGTATGCTGCGTGTCAACCTAGAAATTGGAGACTGATGGCATAAGGCTTCTTTTCCCATTATGAAAGCTCCGTTCATGCGGCCTCGAAGCTACCTGAAAAGCATTGTTGTTGCCGGGGTTTTCCTCACTGCCGGCATGGTTCTGAGAAGAAAATGAGTTTTCTCCTAAGAAACCTTGGGTTTCCAGTTCCTTGTTGGAAGCTCACCCTGCTCTGCTCTATACCTAAAGTGAAAGTCAACGTGAGCCCAAGCTTCGAAGTAAGGCCCTGATTATCCTTGCAAAACGAGAGGCGTGCAGCAGCTCCATGAGGCCTTCATCGTTGTTCTGCTTTAGTGTCAAGGTAGTAAGCTTTTCAACACTCCTAGGGGCCTTGCTTCAGCACCCGTTTCAGTACCAGAAGACTGCGTAGAACCAGGAAGCTCTGCTCCTGCGTGTATGCTGCGTGTCAACCTAGAAATTAGAGACTGATGGCACAAGGCTAGTTTTCCCATTATGAAGCTCCGTTGATGCGGCCCCGAAGCTACCTGAAAAGCACTGTTGTTACCGTGCTTTTACTTACAGCCGGCATGGCTCATAGAAGAAAATGAGTTTTCTCGAAAGAAACCTTGTGCTTCCAGTTCCTAGTTGGAAGCTCACCCTGCTCTGCTCTATACCAAACGTGAAAGTCAATGTGAGCACTAGCCTCGAAGTAAGGCCCTGATTATGCTGGCAAAACGGGAGGCGTGCAGCAGCTCCATGAGGCCTTCATCGCTGTTCTGCTTTAGTTGCACGGTAGTAAGCTTTCCAAGACTCCTAGGGACTTTGCTTAAGCAACCGTTTCGGTACCAGAACACTGCGTAGAGACAGTAAGCTCTGGTCCTGCGTGTATGCTGCGTGTCAACCTAGAAATTGGAGACTGATGGCATAAGGCTTCTTTTCCCATTATGAAAGCTCCGTTCATGCGGCCTCGAAGCTACCTGAAAAGCATTGTTGTTGCCGGGGTTTTCTTCACTGCCGGCATGGTTCTGAGAAGAAAATGAGTTTTCTCCTAAGAAACCTTGGGTTTCCAGTTCCTTGTTGGAAGCTCACCCTGCTCTGCGCTATACCTAAAGTGAAAGTCAACGTGAGCCCAAGCTTCGAAGTAGGACCTGATTACCCTTGTAAAACGAGAGGCGTGCAGCAGCTCCATGAGGCCTTCATCGTTGTTCTGCTTTAGTTTCAAGGTAGTAAGCTTTTCAACACTCCTAGGGGCCTTGCTTCAGCACCCGTTTCAGTACCAGAACACTGCGTAGAACCAGGAAGCTCTGCTCCTGCGTGTATGCTGCGTGTCAACCTAGAAATTAGAGACTGATGGCACAACGCTTGTTTTCCCGTTTTGAAAGCTCCATTCATGCGGCCTCGAAGCTACCTGAAAAGCACTGTTGTTACCGTGCTTTTACTTACAGCCGGCATGGCACATAGAAGAAAATGAGTTTTCTCGAAAGAAACCTTGTGCTTCCAGTTCCTAGTTGGAAGCTCACCGTGCTCTGCTCTATACCAAACGTGAAAGTCAATGTGAGCACTAGCCTCGAAGTAAGGCCCAGATTATCCTGGCAAAACGGGAGGCGTGCAGCAGCTCCATGAGGCCTTCATCGCTGTTCTGCTTTAGTTTCACGGTAGTAAGCTTTCCACGACTCCTAGGGTCTTTGCTTAAGCAACCGTTTCGTTACCAGAACACTGCGTAGAGACAGTAAGCTCTGGTCCTGCGTGTATGCTGCGTGTCAACCTAGAAATTGGAGACTGATGGCATAAGGCTTCTTTTCCCATTATGAAAGCTCCGTTCATGCGGCCTCGAAGCTACCTGAAAAGCATTGTTGTTGCCGGGGTTTTCCTCACTGCCGGCATGGTTCTGAGAAGAAAATGAGTTTTCTCCTAAGAAACCTTGGGTTTCCAGTTCCTTGTTGGAAGCTCACCCTGCTCTGCTCTATACCTAAAGTGAAAATCAACGTGAGCCCAAGCTTCGAAGTAAGGCCCTGATTATCCTTGCAAAACGAGAGGCGTGCAGCAGCTCCATGAGGCCTTCATCGTTGTTCTGCTTTTGTGTCAAGGTAGTAAGCTTTTCAACACTCCTAGGGGCCTTGCTTCAGCACCCGTTTCAGTACCAGAACACTGCGTAGAACCAGGAAGCTCTGCTCCTGCGTGTATGCTGCGTGTCAACCTAGAAATTAGAGACTGATGGCACAAGGCTAGTTTTCCCATTATGAAAGCTCCGTTGATGCGGCCCCGAAGCTACCTGAAAAGCACTGTTGTTACCGTGCTTTTACTTACAGCCGGCATGGCTCATAGAAGAAAATGAGTTTTCTCGAAGGAAACCTTGTGCTTCCAGTTCCTAGTTGGAAGCTCACCGTGCTCTGCTCTATACCAAACGTGAAAGTCAATGTGAGCACTAGCCTCGAAGTAAGGCCCTGATTATCCTGGCAAAACGGGAGGCGTGCAGCAGCTCCATGAGGCCTTCATCGCTGTTCTGCTTTAGTTTCACGGTAGTAAGCTTTCCAAGACTCCTAGGGACTTTGCTTAAGCAACCGTTTCGGTACCAGAACACTGCGTAGAGACAGTAAGCTCTGGTCCTGCGTGTATGCTGCGTGTCAACCTAGAAATTGGAGACTGATGGCATAAGGCTTCTTTTCCCATTATGAAAGCTCCGTTCATGCGGCCTCGAAGCTACCTGAAAAGCATTGTTGTTGCCGGGGTTTTCCTCACTGCCGGCATGGTTCTGAGAAGAAAATGAGTTTTCTCCTAAGAAACCTTGGGTTTCCAGTTCCTTGTTGGAAGCTCACCCTGCTCTGCTCTATACCTAAAGTGAAAGTCAACGTGAGCCCAAGCTTCGAAGTAAGGCCCTGATTATCCTTGCAAAACGAGAGGCGTGCAGCAGCTCCATGAGGCCTTCATCGTTGTTCTGCTTTAGTGTCAAGGTAGTAAGCTTTTCAACACTCCTAGGGGCCTTGCTTCAGCACCCGTTTCAGTACCAGAACACTGCGTAGAACCAGGAAGCTCTGCTCCTGCGTGTATGCTGCGTGTCAACCTAGAAATTAGAGACTGATGGCACAACGCTTGTTTTCCCGTTTTGAAAGCTCCATTCATGCGGCCTCGAAGCTACCTCAAAAGCACTGTTGTTACCGTGCTTTTACTTACAGCCGGCATGGCACATAGAAGAAAATGAGTTTTCTCGAAAGAAACCTTGTGCTTCCAGTTCCTAGTTGGAAGCTCACCGTGCTCTGCTCTATACCAAACGTGAAAGTCAATGTGAGCACTAGCCTCGAAGTAAGGCCCTGATTATGCTGGCAAAACGGGAGGCGTGCAGCAGCTCCATGAGGCCTTCATCGCTGTTCTGCTTTAGTTTCACGGTAGTAAGCTTTCCAAGACTCCTAGGGACTTTGCTTAAGCAACCGTTTCGGTACCAGAACACTGCGTAGAGACAGTAAGCTCTGGTCCTGCGTGTATGCTGCGTGTCAACCTAGAAATTGGAGACTGATGGCATAAGGCTTCTTTTCCCATTATGAAAGCTCCGTTCATGCGGCCTCGAAGCTACCTGAAAAGCATTGTTGTTGCCGGGGTTTTCCTCACTGCCGGCATGGTTCTGAGAAGAAAATGAGTTTTCTCCTAAGAAACCTTGGGTTTCCAGTTCCTTGTTGGAAGCTCACCCTGCTCTGCGCTATACCTAAAGTGAAAGTCAACGTGAGCCCAAGCTTCGAAGTAAGGCCCTGATTATCCTTGCAAAACAAGAGGCGTGCAGCAGCTCCATGAGGCCTTCATCGTTGTTCTGCTTTAGTTTCAAGGTAGTAAGCTTTTCAACACTCCTAGGGGCCTTGCTTCAGCACCCGTTTCAGTACCAGAACACTGCGTAGAACCAGGAAGCTCTGCTCCTGCGTGTATGCTGCGTGTCAACCTAGAAATTAGAGACTGATGGCACAAGGCTAGTTTTCCCATTATGAAAGCTCCGTTGATGCGGCCCCGAAGCTACCTGAAAAGCACTGTTGTTACCGTGCTTTTACTTACAGCCGGCATGGCTCATAGAAGAAAATGAGTTTTCTCGAAAGAAACCTTGTGCTTCCAGTTCCTAGTTGGAAGCTCACCCTGCTCTGCTCTATACCAAACGTGAAAGTCAATGTGAGCAGTAGCCTCGAAGTAAGGCCCTGATTATCCTGGCAAAACGGGAGGCGTGCAGCAGCTCCATGAGGCCTTCATCGCTGTTCTGCTTTAGTTTCACGGTAGTAAGCTTTCCAAGACTCCTAGGGACTTTGCTTAAGCAACCGTTTCGGTACCAGAACACTGCGTAGAGACAGTAAGCTCTGGTCCTGCGTGTATGCTGCGTGTCAACCTAGAAATTGGAGACTGATGGCATAAGGCTTCTTTTCCCATTATGAAAGCTCCGTTCATGCGGCCTCGAAGCTACCTGAAAAGCATTGTTGTTGCCGGGGTTTTCCTCACTGCCGGCATGGTTCTGAGAAGAAAATGAGTTTTCTCCTAAGAAACCTTGGGTTTCCAGTTCCTTGTTGGAAGCTCACCCTGCTCTGCTCTATACCTAAAGTGAAAGTCAACGTGAGCCCAAGCTTCGAAGTAAGGCCCTGATTATCCTTGCAAAACGAGAGGCGTGCAGCAGCTCCATGAGGCCTTCATCGTTGTTCTGCTTTAGTTTCAAGGTAGTAAGCTTTTCAACACTCCTAGGGGCCTTGCTTCAGCACCCGTTTCAGTACCAGAAGACTGCGTAGAACCAGGAAGCTCTGCTCCTGCGTGTATGCTGCGTGTCAACCTAGAAATTAGAGACTGATGGCACAAGGCTAGTTTTCCCATTATGAAGCTCCGTTGATGCGGCCCCGAAGCTACCTGAAAAGCACTGTTGTTACCGTGCTTTTACTTACAGCCGGCATGGCTCATAGAAGAAAATGAGTTTTCTCGAAAGAAACCTTGTGCTTCCAGTTCCTAGTTGGAAGCTCACCCTGCTCTGCTCTATACCAAACGTGAAAGTCAATGTGAGCACTAGCCTCGAAGTAAGGCCCTGATTATGCTGGCAAAACGGGAGGCGTGCAGCAGCTCCATGAGGCCTTCATCGCTGTTCTGCTTTAGTTGCACGGTAGTAAGCTTTCCAAGACTCCTAGGGACTTTGCTTAAGCAACCGTTTCGGTACCAGAACACTGCGTAGAGACAGTAAGCTCTGGTCCTGCGTGTATGCTGCGTGTCAACCTAGAAATTGGAGACTGATGGCATAAGGCTTCTTTTCCCATTATGAAAGCTCCGTTCATGCGGCCTCGAAGCTACCTGAAAAGCATTGTTGTTGCCGGGGTTTTCTTCACTGCCGGCATGGTTCTGAGAAGAAAATGAGTTTTCTCCTAAGAAACCTTGGGTTTCCAGTTCCTTGTTGGAAGCTCACCCTGCTCTGCGCTATACCTAAAGTGAAAGTCAACGTGAGCCCAAGCTTCGAAGTAGGCCCTGATTACCCTTGTAAAACGAGAGGCGTGCAGCAGCTCCATGAGGCCTTCATCGTTGTTCTGCTTTAGTTTCAAGGTAGTAAGCTTTTCAACACTCCTAGGGGCCTTGCTTCAGCACCCGTTTCAGTACCAGAACACTGCGTAGAACCAGGAAGCTCTGCTCCTGCGTGTATGCTGCGTGTCAACCTAGAAATTAGAGACTGATGGCACAACGCTTGTTTTCCCGTTTTGAAAGCTCCATTCATGCGGCCTCGAAGCTACCTGAAAAGCACTGTTGTTACCGTGCTTTTACTTACAGCCGGCATGGCACATAGAAGAAAATGAGTTTTCTCGAAAGAAACCTTGTGCTTCCAGTTCCTAGTTGGAAGCTCACCGTGCTCTGCTCTATACCAAACGTGAAAGTCAATGTGAGCACTAGCCTCGAAGTAAGGCCCAGATTATCCTGGCAAAACGGGAGGCGTGCAGCAGCTCCATGAGGCCTTCATCGCTGTTCTGCTTTAGTTTCACGGTAGTAAGCTTTCCACGACTCCTAGGGTCTTTGCTTAAGCAACCGTTTCGTTACCAGAACACTGCGTAGAGACAGTAAGCTCTGGTCCTGCGTGTATGCTGCGTGTCAACCTAGAAATTGGAGACTGATGGCATAAGGCTTCTTTTCCCATTATGAAAGCTCCGTTCATGCGGCCTCGAAGCTACCTGAAAAGCATTGTTGTTGCCGGGGTTTTCCTCACTGCCGGCATGGTTCTGAGAAGAAAATGAGTTTTCTCCTAAGAAACCTTGGGTTTCCAGTTCCTTGTTGGAAGCTCACCCTGCTCTGCTCTATACCTAAAGTGAAAGTCAACGTGAGCCCAAGCTTCGAAGTAAGGCCCTGATTATCCTTGCAAAACGAGAGGCGTGCAGCAGCTCCATGAGGCCTTCATCGTTGTTCTGCTTTAGTGTCAAGGTAGTAAGCTTTTCAACACTCCTAGGGGCCTTGCTTCAGCACCCGTTTCAGTACCAGAACACTGCGTAGAACCAGGAAGCTCTGCTCCTGCGTGTATGCTGCGTGTCAACCTAGAAATTAGAGACTGATGGCACACGGCTAGTTTTCCCATTATGAAAGCTCCGTTGATGCGGCCCCGAAGCTACCTGAAAAACACTGTTGTTACCGTGCTTTTACTTACAGCCGGCATGGCTCATAGAAGAAAATGAGTTTTCTCGAAAGAAACCTTGTGCTTCCAGTTCCTAGTTGGAAGCTCACCCTGCTCTGCTCTATACCAAACGTGAAAGTCAATGTGAGCACTAGCCTCGAAGTAAGGCCCTGATTGTGCTGGCAAAACGGGAGGCGTGCAGCAGTTCCATGAGGCCTTCATCGCTGTTCTGCTTTAGTTTCACGGTAGTAAGCTTTCCAAGACTCCTAGGGACTTTGCTTAAGCAACCGTTTCGGTACCAGAACACTGCGTAGAGACAGTAAGCTCTGGTCCTGCGTGTATGCTGCGTGTCAACCTAGAAATTGGAGACTGATGGCATAAGGCTTCTTTTCCCATTATGAAAGCTCCGTTCATGCGGCCTCGAAGCTACCTGAAAAGCACTGTTGTTACCGTGCTTTTACTTACAGCCGGCATGGCTCATAGAAGAAAATGAGTTTTCTCGAAAGAAACCTTGTGCTTCCAGTTCCAAGTTGGAAGCTCACCGTGCTCTGCTCTATACCAAACGTGAAAGTCAATGTGAGCACTAGCCTCGAAGTAAGGCCCAGATTATCCTGGCAAAACGGGAGGCGTGCAGCAGCTCCATGAGGCCTTCATCGCTGTTCTGCTTTAGTTTCACGGTAGTAAGCTTTCCAAGACTCCTAGGGTCTTTGCTTAAGCAACCGTTTCGTTACCAGAACACTGCGTAGAGACAGTAAGCTCTGGTCCTGCGTGTATGCTGCGTGTCAACCTAGAAATTGGAGACTGATGGCATAAGGCTTCTTTTCCCATTATGAAAGCTCCGTTCATGCGGCCTCGAAGCTACCTGAAAAGCATTGTTGTTGCCGGGGTTTTCCTCACTGCCGGCATGGTTCTGAGAAGAAAATGAGTTTTCTCCTAAGAAACCTTGGGTTTCCAGTTCCTTGTTGGAAGCTCACCCTGCTCTGCTCTATACCTAAAGTGAAAATCAACGTGAGCCCAAGCTTCGAAGTAAGGCCCTGATTATCCTTGCAAAACGAGAGGCGTGCAGCAGCTCCATGAGGCCTTCATCGTTGTTCTGCTTTAGTGTCAAGGTAGTAAGCTTTTCAACACTCCTAGGGGCCTTGCTTCAGCACCCGTTTCAGTACCAGAACACTGCGTAGAACCAGGAAGCTCTGCTCCTGCGTGTATGCTGCGTGTCAACCTAGAAATTAGAGACTGATGGCACAAGGCTAGTTTTCCCATTATGAAAGCTCCGTTGATGCGGCCCCGAAGCTACCTGAAAAGCACTGTTGTTACCGTGCTTTTACTTACAGCCGGCATGGCTCATAGAAGAAAATGAGTTTTCTCGAAAGAAACCTTGTGCTTCCAGTTCCTAGTTGGAAGCTCACCGTGCTCTGCTCTATACCAAACGTGAAAGTCAATGTGAGCACTAGCCTCGAAGTAAGGCCCTGATTATCCTGGCAAAACGGGAGGCGTGCAGCAGCTCCATGAGGCCTTCATCGCTGTTCTGCTTTAGTTTCACGGTAGTAAGCTTTCCAAGACTCCTAGGGACTTTGCTTAAGCAACCGTTTCGGTACCAGAACACTGCGTAGAGACAGTAAGCTCTGGTCCTGCGTGTATGCTGCGTGTCAACCTAGAAATTGGAGACTGATGGCATAAGGCTTCTTTTCCCATTATGAAAGCTCCGTTCATGCGGCCTCGAAGCTACCTGAAAAGCATTGTTGTTGCCGGGGTTTTCCTCACTGCCGGCATGGTTCTGAGAAGAAAATGAGTTTTCTCCTAAGAAACCTTGGGTTTCCAGTTCCTTGTTGGAAGCTCACCCTGCTCTGCTCTATACCTAAAGTGAAAGTCAACGTGAGCCCAAGCTTCGAAGTAAGGCCCTGATTATCCTTGCAAAACGAGAGGCGTGCAGCAGCTCCATGAGGCCTTCATCGTTGTTCTGCTTTAGTGTCAAGGTAGTAAGCTTTTCAACACTCCTAGGGGCCTTGCTTCAGCACCCGTTTCAGTACCAGAACACTGCGTAGAACCAGGAAGCTCTGCTCCTGCGTGTATGCTGCGTGTCAACCTAGAAATTAGAGACTGATGGCACAAGGCTAGTTTTCCCATTATGAAAGCTCCGTTGATGCGGCCCCGAAGCTACCTGAAAAACACTGTTGTTACCGTGCTTTTACTTACAGCCGGCATGGCTCATAGAAGAAAATGAGTTTTCTCGAAAGAAACCTTGTGCTTCCAGTTCCTAGTTGGAAGCTCACCCTGCTCTGCTCTATACCAAACGTGAAAGTCAATGTGAGCACTAGCCTCGAAGTAAGGCCCTGATTGTGCTGGCAAAACGGGAGGCGTGCAGCAGCTCCATGAGGCCTTCATCGCTGTTCTGCTTTAGTTTCACGGTAGTAAGCTTTCCAAGACTCCTAGGGACTTTGCTTAAGCAACCGTTTCGGTACCAGAACACTGCGTAGAGACAGTAAGCTCTGGTCCTGCGTGTATGCTGCGTGTCAACCTAGAAATTGGAGACTGATGGCATAAGGCTTCTTTTCCCATTATGAAAGCTCCGTTCATGCGGCCTCGAAGCTACCTGAAAAGCATTGTTGTTGCCGGGGTTTTCCTCACTGCCGGCATGGTTCTGAGAAGAAAATGAGTTTTCTCCTAAGAAACCTTGGGTTTCCAGTTCCTTGTTGGAAGCTCACCCTGCTCTGCTCTATACCTAAAGTGAAAGTCAACGTGAGCCCAAGCTTCGAAGTAAGGCCCTGATTATCCTTGCAAAACGAGAGGCGTGCAGCAGCTCCATGAGGCCTTCATCGTTGTTCTGCTTTAGTTTCAAGGTAGTAAGCTTTTCAACACTCCTAGGGGCCTTGCTTCAGCACCCGTTTCAGTACCAGAACACTGCGTAGAACCAGGAAGCTCTGCTCCTGCGTGTATGCTGCGTGTCAACCTAGAAATTAGAGACTGATGGCACAACGCTTGTTTTCCCGTTTTGAAAGCTCCATTCATGCGGCCTCGAAGCTACCTGAAAAGCACTGTTGTTACCGTGCTTTTACTTACAGCCGGCATGGCACATAGAAGAAAATGAGTTTTCTCGAAAGAAACCTTGTGCTTCCAGTTCCTAGTTGGAAGCTCACCGTGCTCTGCTCTATACCAAACGTGAAAGTCAATGTGAGCACTAGCCTCGAAGTAAGGCCCAGATTATCCTGGCAAAACGGGAGGCGTGCAGCAGCTCCATGAGGCCTTCATCGCTGTTCTGCTTTAGTTTCACGGTAGTAAGCTTTCCACGACTCCTAGGGTCTTTGCTTAAGCAACCGTTTCGTTACCAGAACACTGCGTAGAGACAGTAAGCTCTGGTCCTGCGTGTATGCTGCGTGTCAACCTAGAAATTGGAGACTGATGGCATAAGGCTTCTTTTCCCATTATGAAAGCTCCGTTCATGCGGCCTCGAAGCTACCTGAAAAGCATTGTTGTTGCCGGGGTTTTCCTCACTGCCGGCATGGTTCTGAGAAGAAAATGAGTTTTCTCCTAAGAAACCTTGGGTTTCCAGTTCCTTGTTGGAAGCTCACCCTGCTCTGCTCTATACCTAAAGTGAAAATCAACGTGAGCCCAAGCTTCGAAGTAAGGCCCTGATTATCCTTGCAAAACGAGAGGCGTGCAGCAGCTCCATGAGGCCTTCATCGTTGTTCTGCTTTAGTGTCAAGGTAGTAAGCTTTTCAACACTCCTAGGGGCCTTGCTTCAGCACCCGTTTCAGTACCAGAACACTGCGTAGAACCAGGAAGCTCTGCTCCTGCGTGTATGCTGCGTGTCAACCTAGAAATTAGAGACTGATGGCACAACGCTTGTTTTCCCATTTTGAAAGCTCCATTCATGCGGCCTCGAAGCTACCTGAAAAGCACTGTTGTTACCGTGCTTTTACTTACAGCCGGCATGGCTCATAGAAGAAAATGAGTTTTCTCGAAGGAAACCTTGTGCTTCCAGTTCCTAGTTGGAAGCTCACCGTGCTCTGCTCTATACCAAACGTGAAAGTCAATGTGAGCACTAGCCTCGAAGTAAGGCCCTGATTATCCTGGCAAAACGGGAGGCGTGCAGCAGCTCCATGAGGCCTTCATCGCTGTTCTGCTTTAGTTTCACGGTAGTAAGCTTTCCAAGACTCCTAGGGACTTTGCTTAAGCAACCGTTTCGGTACCAGAACACTGCGTAGAGACAGTAAGCTCTGGTCCTGCGTGTATGCTGCGTGTCAACCTAGAAATTGGAGACTGATGGCATAAGGCTTCTTTTCCCATTATGAAAGCTCCGTTCATGCGGACTCGAAGCTACCTGAAAAGCATTGTTGTTGCCGGGGTTTTCCTCACTGCCGGCATGGTTCTGAGAAGAAAATGAGTTTTCTCCTAAGAAACCTTGGGTTTCCAGTTCCTTGTTGGAAGCTCACCCTGCTCTGCTCTATACCTAAAGTGAAAGTCAACGTGAGCCCAAGCTTCGAAGTAAGGCCCTGATTATCCTTGCAAAACGAGAGGCGTGCAGCAGCTCCATGAGGCCTTCATCGTTGTTCTGCTTTAGTGTCAAGGTAGTAAGCTTTTCAACACTCCTAGGGGCCTTGCTTCAGCACCCGTTTCAGTACCAGAACACTGCGTAGAACCAGGAAGCTCTGCTCCTGCGTGTATGCTGCGTGTCAACCTAGAAATTAGAGACTGATGGCACAAGGCTAGTTTTCCCATTATGAAAGCTCCGTTGATGCGGCCCCGAAGCTACCTGAAAAACACTGTTGTTACCGTGCTTTTACTTACAGCCGGCATGGCTCATAGAAGAAAATGAGTTTTCTCGAAAGAAACCTTGTGCTTCCAGTTCCTAGTTGGAAGCTCACCGTGCTCTGCTCTATACCAAACGTGAAAGTCAATGTGAGCACTAGCCTCGAAGTAAGGCCCTGATTGTGCTGGCAAAACGGGAGGCGTGCAGCAGCTCCATGAGGCCTTCATCGCTGTTCTGCTTTAGTTTCACGGTAGTAAGCTTTCCAAGACTCCTAGGGACTTTGCTTAAGCAACCGTTTCGGTACCAGAACACTGCGTAGAGACAGTAAGCTCTGGTCCTGCGTGTATGCTGCGTGTCAACCTAGAAATTGGAGACTGATGGCATAAGGCTTCTTTTCCCATTATGAAAGCTCCGTTCATGCGGCCTCGAAGCTACCTGAAAAGCATTGTTGTTGCCGGGGTTTTCCTCACTGCCGGCATGGTTCTGAGAAGAAAATGAGTTTTCTCCTAAGAAACCTTGGGTTTCCAGTTCCTTGTTGGAAGCTCACCCTCTTATGCTCTATACCTAAAGTGAAAGTCAACGTGAGCCCAAGCTTCGAAGTAAGGCCCTGATTATCCTTGCAAAACGAGAGGCGTGCAGCAGCTCCATGAGGCCTTCATCGTTGTTCTGCTTTAGTGTCAAGGTAGTAAGCTTTTCAACACTCCTAGGGGCCTTGCTTCAGCACCCGTTTCAGTACCAGAACACTGCGTAGAACCAGGAAGCTCTGCTCCTGCGTGTATGCTGCGTGTCAACCTAGAAATTAGAGACTGATGGCACAAGGCTAGTTTTCCCATTATGAAGCTCCGTTGATGCGGCCCCGAAGCTACCTGAAAAGCACTGTTGTTACCGTGCTTTTACTTACAGCCGGCATGGCTCATAGAAGAAAATGAGTTTTCTCGAAAGAAACCTTGTGCTTCCAGTTCCTAGTTGGAAGCTCACCCTGCTCTGCTCTATACCAAACCTGAAAGTCAATGTGAGCACTAGCCTCGAAGTAAGGCCCTGATTATGCTGGCAAAACGGGAGGCGTGCAGCAGCTCCATGAGGCCTTCATCGCTGTTCTGCTTTAGTTTCACGGTAGTAAGCTTTCCAAGACTCCTAGGGACTTTGCTTAAGCAACCGTTTCGGTACCAGAACACTGCGTAGAGACAGTAAGCTCTGGTCCTGCGTGTATGCTGCGTGTCAACCTAGAAATTGGAGACTGATGGCATAAGGCTTCTTTTCCCATTATGAAAGCTCCGTTCATGCGGCCTCGAAGCTACCTGAAAAGCATTGTTGTTGCCGGGGTTTTCTTCACTGCCGGCATGGTTCTGAGAAGAAAATGAGTTTTCTCCTAAGAAACCTTGGGTTTCCAGTTCCTTGTTGGAAGCTCACCCTGCTCTGCGCTATACCTAAAGTGAAAGTCAACGTGAGCCCAAGCTTCGAAGTAGGACCTGATTACCCTTGTAAAACGAGAGGCGTGCAGCAGCTCCATGAGGCCTTCATCGTTGTTCTGCTTTAGTTTCAAGGTAGTAAGCTTTTCAACACTCCTAGGGGCCTTGCTTCAGCACCCGTTTCAGTACCAGAACACTGCGTAGAACCAGGAAGCTCTGCTCCTGCGTGTATGCTGCGTGTCAACCTAGAAATTAGAGACTGATGGCACAACGCTTGTTTTCCCATTTTGAAAGCTCCATTCATGCGGCCTCGAAGCTACCTGAAAAGCACGGTTGTTACCGTGCTTTTACTTACAGCCGGCATGGCACATAGAAGAAAATGAGTTTTCTCGAAAGAAACCTTGTGCTTCCAGTTCCTAGTTGGAATCTCACCCTGCTCTGCTCTATACCAAACCTGAAAGTCAATGTGAGCACTAGCCTCGAAGTAAGGCCCTGATTGTGCTGGCAAAACGGGAGGCGTGCAGCAGCTCCATGAGGCCCTCATCGCTGTTCTGCTTTAGTTTCACGGTAGTAAGCTTTCCAAGACTCCTAGGGACTTTGCTTAAGCAACCGTTTCGGTACCAGAACACTGCGTAGAGACAGTAAGCTCTGGTCCTGCGTGTATGCTGCGTGTCAACCTAGAAATTGGAGACTGATGGCATAAGGCTTCTTTTCCCATTATGAAAGCTCCGTTCATGCGGCCTCGAAGCTACCTGAAAAGCATTGTTGTTGCCGGGGTTTTCCTCACTGCCGGCATGGTTCTGAGAAGAAAATGAGTTTTCTCCTAAGAAACCTTGGGTTTCCAGTTCCTTGTTGGAAGCTCACCCTGCTCTGCTCTATACCTAAAGTGAAAGTCAACGTGAGCCCAAGCTTCGAAGTAAGGCCCTGATTATCCTTGCAAAACGAGAGGCGTGCAGCAGCTCCATGAGGCCTTCATCGTTGTTCTGCTTTAGAGTCAAGGTAGTGAGCTTTTCAACACTCCTAGGGGCCTTGCTTCAGCACCCGTTTCAGTACCAGAACACTGCGTAGAACCAGGAAGCTCTGCTCCTGCGTGCATGCTGCGTGTCAACCTAGAAATTAGAGACTGATGGCACAAGGCTAGTTTTCCCATTATGAAAGCTCCGTTGATGCGGCCCCGAAGCTACCTGAAAAGCACTGTTGTTACCGTGCTTTTACTTACAGCCGGCATGGTTCATAGAAGAAAATGAGTTTTCTCGAAAGAAACCTTGTGCTTCCAGTTCCTAGTTGGAAGCGCTTCCTGCTCTGCTCTATACCAAACGTGAAAGTCAATGTGAGCACTATCCTCGAAGTAAGGCCCTGATTATGCTGGCAAAACGGGAGGCGTGCAGCAGCTCCATGAGGCCTTCATCGCTGTTCTGCTTTAGTTTCACGGTAGTAAGCTTTCCAAGACTCCTAGGGACTTTGCTTAAGCAACCGTTTCGGTACCAGAACACTGCGTAGAGACAGTAAGCTCTGGTCCTGCGTGTATGCTCCGTGTCAACCTAGAAATTGGAGACTGATGGCATAAGGCTTCTTTTCCCATTATGAAAGCTCCGTTCATGCGGCCTCGAAGCTACCTGAAAAGCATTGTTGTTGCCGGGGTTTTCTTCACTGCCGGCATGGTTCTGAGAAGAAAATGAGTTTTCTCCTAAGAAACCTTGGGTTTCCAGTTCCTTGTTGGAAGCTCACCCTGCTCTGCGCTATACCTAAAGTGAAAGTCAACGTGAGCCCAAGCTTCGAAGTAGGCCCTGATTACCCTTGTAAAACGAGAGGCGTGCAGCAGCTCCATGAGGCCTTCATCGTTGTTCTGCTTTAGTTTCAAGGTAGTAAGCTTTTCAACACTCCTAGGGGCCTTGCTTCAGCACCCGTTTCAGTACCAGAACACTGCGTAGAACCAGGAAGCTCTGCTCCTGCGTGTATGCTGCGTGTCAACCTAGAAATTAGAGACTGATGGCACAACGCTTGTTTTCCCGTTTTGAAAGCTCCATTCATGCGGCCTCGAAGCTACCTGAAAAGCACGGTTGTTACCGTGCTTTTACTTACAGCCGGCATGGCACATAGAAGAAAATGAGTTTTCTCGAAAGAAACCTTGTGCTTCCAGTTCCTAGTTGGAAGCTCACCCTGCTCTGCTCTATACCAAACCTGAAAGTCAATGTGAGCACTAGCCTCGAAGTAAGGCCCTGATTGTGCTGGCAAAACGGGAGGCGTGCAGCAGCTCCATGAGGCCTTCATCGCTGTTCTGCTTTAGTTTCACGGTAGTAATCTTTCCAAGACTCCTAGGGACTTTGCTTAAGCAACCGTTTCGGTACCAGAACACTGCGTAGAGACAGTAAGCTCTGGTCCTGCGTGTATGCTGCGTGTCAACCTAGAAATTGGAGACTGATGGCATAAGGCTTCTTTTCCCATTATGAAAGCTCCGTTCATGCGGCCTCGAAGCTACCTGAAAAGCATTGTTGTTGCCGGGGTTTTCCTCACTGCCGGCATGGTTCTGAGAAGAAAATGAGTTTTCTCCTAAGAAACCTTGGGTTTCCAGTTCCTTGTTGGAAGCTCACCCTGCTCTGCTCTATACCTAAAGTGAAAGTCAACGTGAGCCCAGCTTCGAAGTAAGGCCCTGATTATCCTTGCAAAACAAGAGGCGTGCAGCAGCTCCATGAGGCCTTCATCGTTGTTCTGCTTTAGTTTCAAGGTAGTAAGCTTTTCAACACTCCTAGGGGCCTTGCTTCAGCACCCGTTTCAGTACCAGAACACTGCGTAGAACCAGGAAACTCTGCTCCTGCGTGTATGCTGCGTGTCAACCTAGAAATTAGAGACTGATGGCACAAGGCTAGTTTTCCCATTATGAAAGCTCCGTTGATGCGGCCCCGAAGCTACCTGAAAAGCACTGTTGTTACCGTGCTTTTACTTACAGCCGGCATGGCTCATAGAAGAAAATGAGTTTTCTCGAAAGAAACCTTGTGCTTCCAGTTCCTAGTTGGAAGCTCACCCTGCTCTGCTCTATACCAAACGTGAAAGTCAATGTGAGCACTAGCCTCGAAGTAAGGCCCTGATTATCCTGGCAAAACGGGAGGCGTGCAGCAGCTCCATGAGGCCTTCATCGCTGTTCTGCTTTATTTTCACGGTAGTAAGCTTTCCAAGACTCCTAGGGACTTTGCTTAAGCAACCGTTTCGGTACCAGAACACTGCGTAGAGACAGTAAGCTCTGGTCCTGCGTGTATGCTGCGTGTCAACCTAGAAATTGGAGACTGATGGCATAAGGCTTCTTTTCCCATTATGAAAGCTCCGTTCATGCGGCCTCGAAGCTACCTGAAAAGCATTGTTGTTGCCGGGGTTTTCCTCACTGCCGGCATGGTTCTGAGAAGAAAATGAGTTTTCTCCTAAGAAACCTTGGGTTTCCAGTTCCTTGTTGGAAGCTCACCCTGCTCTGCTCTATACCTAAAGTGAAAGTCAACGTGAGCCCAAGCTTCGAAGTAAGGCCCTGATTATCCTTGCAAAACGAGAGGCGTGCAGCAGCTCCATGAGGCCTTCATCGTTGTTCTGCTTTAGTGTCAAGGTAGTAAGCTTTTCAACACTCCTAGGGGCCTTGCTTCAGCACCCGTTTCAGTACCAGAAGACTGCGTAGAACCAGGAAGCTCTGCTCCTGCGTGTATGCTGCGTGTCAACCTAGAAATTAGAGACTGATGGCACAAGGCTAGTTTTCCCATTATGAAAGCTCCGTTGATGCGGCCCCGAAGCTACCTGAAAAGCACTGTTGTTACCGTGCTTTTACTTACAGCCGGCATGGCTCATAGAAGAAAATGAGTTTTCTCGAAAGAAACCTTGTGCTTCCAGTTCCTAGTTGGAAGCTCACCCTGCTCTGCTCTATACCAAACGTGAAAGTCAATGTGAGCACTAGCCTCGAAGTAAGGCCCTGATTATGCTGGCAAAACGGGAGGCGTGCAGCAGCTCCATGAGGCCTTCATCGCTGTTCTGCTTTAGTTTCACGGTAGTAAGCTTTCCAAGACTCCTAGGGACTTTGCTTAAGCAACCGTTTCGGTACCAGAACACTGCGTAGAGACAGTAAGCTCTGGTCCTGCGTGTATGCTGCGTGTCAACCTAGAAATTGGAGACTGATGGCATAAGGCTTCTTTTCCCATTATGAAAGCTCCGTTCATGCGGCCTCGAAGCTACCTGAAAAGCATTGTTGTTGCCGGGGTTTTCCTCACTGCCGGCATGGTTCTGAGAAGAAAATGAGTTTTCTCCTAAGAAACCTTGGGTTTCCAGTTCCTTGTTGGAAGCTCACCCTGCTCTGCTCTATACCTAAAGTGAAAGTCAACGTGAGCCCAAGCTTCGAAGTAAGGCCCTGATTATCCTTGCAAAACGAGAGGCGTGCAGCAGCTCCATGAGGCCTTCATCGTTGTTCTGCTTTAGTGTCAAGGTAGTAAGCTTTTCAACACTCCTAGGGGCCTTGCTTCAGCACCCGTTTCAGTACCAGAACACTGCGTAGAACCAGGAAGCTCTGCTCCTGCGTGTATGCTGCGTGTCAACCTAGAAATTAGAGACTGATGGCACAAGGCTAGTTTTCCCGTTATGAAAGCTCCGTTGATGCGGCCCCGAAGCTACCTGAAAAGCACTGTTGTTACCGTGCTTTTACTTACAGCCGGCATGGCTCATAGAAGAAAATGAGTTTTCTCGAAAGAAACCTTGTGCTTCCAGTTCCTAGTTGGAAGCTCACCCTGCTCTGCTCTATACCAAACGTGAAAGTCAATGTGAGCACTAGCCTCGAAGTAAGGCCCTGATTATCCTGGCAAAACGGGAGGCGTGCAGCAGCTCCATGAGGCCTTCATCGCTGTTCTGCTTTAGTTTCACGGTAGTAAGCTTTCCAAGACTCCTAGGGACTTTGCTTAAGCAACCGTTTCGGTACCAGAACACTGCGTAGAGACAGTAAGCTCTGGTCCTGCGTGTATGCTGCGTGTCAACCTAGAAATTGGAGACTGATGGCATAAGGCTTCTTTTCCCATTATGAAAGCTCCGTTCATGCGGCCTCGAAGCTACCTGAAAAGCATTGTTGTTGCCGGGGTTTTCCTCACTGCCGGCATGGTTCTGAGAAGAAAATGAGTTTTCTCCTAAGAAACCTTGGGTTTCCAGTTCCTTGTTGGAAGCTCACCCTGCTCTGCTCTATAACTAAAGTGAAAGTCAACGTGAGCCCAAGCTTCGAAGTAAGGCCCTGATTATCCTTGCAAAACGAGAGGCGTGCAGCAGCTCCATGAGGCCTTCATCGTTGTTCTGCTTTAGTGTCAAGGTAGTAAGCTTTTCAACACTCCTAGGGGCCTTGCTTCAGCACCCGTTTCAGTACCAGAACACTGCGTAGAACCAGGAAGCTCTGCTCCTGCGTGTATGCTGCGTGTCAACCTAGAAATTAGAGACTGATGGCACAAGGCTAGTTTTCCCATTATGAAAGCTCCGTTGATGCGGCCCCGAAGCTACCTGAAAAACACTGTTGTTACCGTGCTTTTACTTACAGCCGGCATGGCTCATAGAAGAAAATGAGTTTTCTCGAAAGAAACCTTGTGCTTCCAGTTCCTAGTTGGAAGCTCACCCTGCTCTGCTCTATACCAAACGTGAAAGTCAATGTGAGCAGTAGCCTCGAAGTAAGGCCCTGATTATCCTGGCAAAACGGGAGGCGTGCAGCAGCTCCATGAGGCCTTCATCGCTGTTCTGCTTTAGTTTCACGGTAGTAAGCTTTCCAAGACTCCTAGGGACTTTGCTTAAGCAACCGTTTCGGTACCAGAACACTGCGTAGAGACAGTAAGCTCTGGTCCTGCGTGTATGCTGCGTGTCAACCTAGAAATTGGAGACTGATGGCATAAGGCTTCTTTTCCCATTATGAAAGCTCCGTTCATGCGGCCTCGAAGCTACCTGAAAAGCATTGTTGTTGCCGGGGTTTTCCTCACTGCCGGCATGGTTCTGAGAAGAAAATGAGTTTTCTCCTAAGAAACCTTGGGTTTCCAGTTCCTTGTTGGAAGCTCACCCTGCTCTGCTCTATACCTAAAGTGAAAGTCAACGTGAGCCCAAGCTTCGAAGTAAGGCCCTGATTATCCTTGCAAAACGAGAGGCGTGCAGCAGCTCCATGAGGCCTTCATCGTTGTTCTGCTTTAGTGTCAAGGTAGTAAGCTTTTCAACACTCCTAGGGGCCTTGCTTCAGCACCCGTTTCAGTACCAGAAGACTGCGTAGAACCAGGAAGCTCTGCTCCTGCGTGTATGCTGCGTGTCAACCTAGAAATTAGAGACTGATGGCACAAGGCTAGTTTTCCCATTATGAAAGCTCCGTTGATGCGGCCCCGAAGCTACCTGAAAAGCACTGTTGTTACCGTGCTTTTACTTACAGCCGGCATGGCTCATAGAAGAAAATGAGTTTTCTCGAAAGAAACCTTGTGCTTCCAGTTCCTAGTTGGAAGCTCACCCTGCTCTGCTCTATACCAAACGTGAAAGTCAATGTGAGCACTAGCCTCGAAGTAAGGCCCTGATTATGCTGGCAAAACGGGAGGCGTGCAGCAGCTCCATGAGGCCTTCATCGCTGTTCTGCTTTAGTTTCACGGTAGTAAGCTTTCCAAGACTCCTAGGGACTTTGCTTAAGCAACCGTTTCGGTACCAGAACACTGCGTAGAGACAGTAAGCTCTGGTCCTGCGTGTATGCTGCGTGTCAACCTAGAAATTGGAGACTGATGGCATAAGGCTTCTTTTCCCATTATGAAAGCTCCGTTCATGCGGCCTCGAAGCTACCTGAAAAGCATTGTTGTTGCCGGGGTTTTCCTCACTGCCGGCATGGTTCTGAGAAGAAAATGAGTTTTCTCCTAAGAAACCTTGGGTTTCCAGTTCCTTGTTGGAAGCTCACCCTGCTCTGCTCTATACCTAAAGTGAAAGTCAACGTGAGCCCAAGCTTCGAAGTAAGGCCCTGATTATCCTTGCAAAACGAGAGGCGTGCAGCAGCTCCATGAGGCCTTCATCGTTGTTCTGCTTTAGTGTCAAGGTAGTAAGCTTTTCAACACTCCTAGGGGCCTTGCTTCAGCACCCGTTTCAGTACCAGAACACTGCGTAGAACCAGGAAGCTCTGCTCCTGCGTGTATGCTGCGTGTCAACCTAGAAATTAGAGACTGATGGCACAAGGCTAGTTTTCCCGTTATGAAAGCTCCGTTGATGCGGCCCCGAAGCTACCTGAAAAGCACTGTTGTTACCGTGCTTTTACTTACAGCCGGCATGGCTCATAGAAGAAAATGAGTTTTCTCGAAAGAAAACTTGTGCTTCCAGTTCCTAGTTGGAAGCTCACCCTGCTCTGCTCTATACCAAACGTGAAAGTCAATGTGAGCACTAGCCTCGAAGTAAGGCCCAGATTATCCTGGCAAAACGGGAGGCGTGCAGCAGCTCCATGAGGCCTTCATCGCTGTTCTGCTTTAGTTTCACGGTAGTAAGCTTTCCACGACTCCTAGGGTCTTTGCTTAAGCAACCGTTTCGTTACCAGAACACTGCGTAGAGACAGTAAGCTCTGGTCCTGCGTGTATGCTGCGTGTCAACCTAGAAATTGGAGACTGATGGCATAAGGCTTCTTTTCCCATTATGAAAGCTCCGTTCATGCGGCCTCGAAGCTACCTGAAAAGCATTGTTGTTGCCGGGGTTTTCCTCACTGCCGGCATGGTTCTGAGAAGAAAATGAGTTTTCTCCTAAGAAACCTTGGGTTTCCAGTTCCTTGTTGGAAGCTCACCCTGCTCTGCTCTATACCTAAAGTGAAAATCAACGTGAGCCCAAGCTTCGAAGTAAGGCCCTGATTATCCTTGCAAAACGAGAGGCGTGCAGCAGCTCCATGAGGCCTTCATCGTTGTTCTGCTTTAGTGTCAAGGTAGTAAGCTTTTCAACACTCCTAGGGGCCTTGCTTCAGCACCCGTTTCAGTACCAGAACACTGCGTAGAACCAGGAAGCTCTGCTCCTGCGTGTATGCTGCGTGTCAACCTAGAAATTAGAGACTGATGGCACAAGGCTAGTTTTCCCATTATGAAAGCTCCGTTGATGCGGCCCCGAAGCTACCTGAAAAGCACTGTTGTTACCGTGCTTTTACTTACAGCCGGCATGGCTCATAGAAGAAAATGAGTTTTCTCGAAAGAAACCTTGTGCTTCCAGTTCCTAGTTGGAAGCTCACCGTGCTCTGCTCTATACCAAACGTGAAAGTCAATGTGAGCACTAGCCTCGAAGTAAGGCCCTGATTATCCTGGCAAAACGGGAGGCGTGCAGCAGCTCCATGAGGCCTTCATCGCTGTTCTGCTTTAGTTTCACGGTAGTAAGCTTTCCAAGACTCCTAGGGACTTTGCTTAAGCAACCGTTTCGGTACCAGAACACTGCGTAGAGACAGTAAGCTCTGGTCCTGCGTGTATGCTGCGTGTCAACCTAGAAATTGGAGACTGATGGCATAAGGCTTCTTTTCCCATTATGAAAGCTCCGTTCATGCGGCCTCGAAGCTACCTGAAAAGCATTGTTGTTGCCGGGGTTTTCCTCACTGCCGGCATGGTTCTGAGAAGAAAATGAGTTTTCTCCTAAGAAACCTTGGGTTTCCAGTTCCTTGTTGGAAGCTCACCCTGCTCTGCTCTATACCTAAAGTGAAAGTCAACGTGAGCCCAAGCTTCGAAGTAAGGCCCTGATTATCCTTGCAAAACGAGAGGCGTGCAGCAGCTCCATGAGGCCTTCATCGTTGTTCTGCTTTAGTGTCAAGGTAGTAAGCTTTTCAACACTCCTAGGGGCCTTGCTTCAGCACCCGTTTCAGTACCAGAACACTGCGTAGAACCAGGAAGCTCTGCTCCTGCGTGTATGCTGCGTGTCAACCTAGAAATTAGAGACTGATGGCACAAGGCTAGTTTTCCCATTATGAAAGCTCCGTTGATGCGGCCCCGAAGCTACCTGAAAAACACTGTTGTTACCGTGCTTTTACTTACAGCCGGCATGGCTCATAGAAGAAAATGAGTTTTCTCGAAAGAAACCTTGTGCTTCCAGTTCCTAGTTGGAAGCTCACCCTGCTCTGCTCTATACCAAACGTGAAAGTCAATGTGAGCACTAGCCTCGAAGTAAGGCCCTGATTGTGCTGGCAAAACGGGAGGCGTGCAGCAGCTCCATGAGGCCTTCATCGCTGTTCTGCTTTAGTTTCACGGTAGTAAGCTTTCCAAGACTCCTAGGGACTTTGCTTAAGCAACCGTTTCGGTACCAGAACACTGCGTAGAGACAGTAAGCTCTGGTCCTGCGTGTATGCTGCGTGTCAACCTAGAAATTGGAGACTGATGGCATAAGGCTTCTTTTCCCATTATGAAAGCTCCGTTCATGCGGCCTCGAAGCTACCTGAAAAGCATTGTTGTTGCCGGGGTTTTCCTCACTGCCGGCATGGTTCTGAGAAGAAAATGAGTTTTCTCCTAAGAAACCTTGGGTTTCCAGTTCCTTGTTGGAAGCTCACCCTGCTCTGCTCTATACCTAAAGTGAAAGTCAACGTGAGCCCAAGCTTCGAAGTAAGGCCCTGATTATCCTTGCAAAACGAGAGGCGTGCAGCAGCTCCATGAGGCCTTCATCGTTGTTCTGCTTTAGTGTCAAGGTAGTAAGCTTTTCAACACTCCTAGGGGCCTTGCTTCAGCACCCGTTTCAGTACCAGAAGACTGCGTAGAACCAGGAAGCTCTGCTCCTGCGTGTATGCTGCGTGTCAACCTAGAAATTAGAGACTGATGGCACAAGGCTAGTTTTCCCATTATGAAGCTCCGTTGATGCGGCCCCGAAGCTACCTGAAAAGCACTGTTGTTACCGTGCTTTTACTTACAGCCGGCATGGCTCATAGAAGAAAATGAGTTTTCTCGAAAGAAACCTTGTGCTTCCAGTTCCTAGTTGGAAGCTCACCCTGCTCTGCTCTATACCAAACCTGAAAGTCAATGTGAGCACTAGCCTCGAAGTAAGGCCCTGATTATGCTGGCAAAACGGGAGGCGTGCAGCAGCTCCATGAGGCCTTCATCGCTGTTCTGCTTTAGTTGCACGGTAGTAAGCTTTCCAAGACTCCTAGGGACTTTGCTTAAGCAACCGTTTCGGTACCAGAACACTGCGTAGAGACAGTAAGCTCTGGTCCTGCGTGTATGCTGCGTGTCAACCTAGAAATTGGAGACTGATGGCATAAGGCTTCTTTTCCCATTATGAAAGCTCCGTTCATGCGGCCTCGAAGCTACCTGAAAAGCATTGTTGTTGCCGGGGTTTTCTTCACTGCCGGCATGGTTCTGAGAAGAAAATGAGTTTTCTCCTAAGAAACCTTGGGTTTCCAGTTCCTTGTTGGAAGCTCACCCTGCTCTGCGCTATACCTAAAGTGAAAGTCAACGTGAGCCCAAGCTTCGAAGTAGGACCTGATTACCCTTGTAAAACGAGAGGCGTGCAGCAGCTCCATGAGGCCTTCATCGTTGTTCTGCTTTAGTTTCAAGGTAGTAAGCTTTTCAACACTCCTAGGGGCCTTGCTTCAGCACCCGTTTCAGTACCAGAACACTGCGTAGAACCAGGAAGCTCTGCTCCTGCGTGTATGCTGCGTGTCAACCTAGAAATTAGAGACTGATGGCACAACGCTTGTTTTCCCGTTTTGAAAGCTCCATTCATGCGGCCTCGAAGCTACCTGAAAAGCACGGTTGTTACCGTGCTTTTACTTACAGCCGGCATGGCACATAGAAGAAAATGAGTTTTCTCGAAAGAAACCTTGTGCTTCCAGTTCCTAGTTGGAATCTCACCCTGCTCTGCTCTATACCAAACCTGAAAGTCAATGTGAGCACTAGCCTCGAAGTAAGGCCCTGATTGTGCTGGCAAAACGGGAGGCGTGCAGCAGCTCCATGAGGCCCTCATCGCTGTTCTGCTTTAGTTTCACGGTAGTAAGCTTTCCAAGACTCCTAGGGACTTTGCTTAAGCAACCGTTTCGGTACCAGAACACTGCGTAGAGACAGTAAGCTCTGGTCCTGCGTGTATGCTGCGTGTCAACCTAGAAATTGGAGACTGATGGCATAAGGCTTCTTTTCCCATTATGAAAGCTCCGTTCATGCGGCCTCGAAGCTACCTGAAAAGCATTGTTGTTGCCGGGGTTTTCCTCACTGCCGGCATGGTTCTGAGAAGAAAATGAGTTTTCTCCTAAGAAACCTTGGGTTTCCAGTTCCTTGTTGGAAGCTCACCCTGCTCTGCTCTATACCTAAAGTGAAAGTCAACGTGAGCCCAAGCTTCGAAGTAAGGCCCTGATTATCCTTGCAAAACGAGAGGCGTGCAGCAGCTCCATGAGGCCTTCATCGTTGTTCTGCTTTAGAGTCAAGGTAGTGAGCTTTTCAACACTCCTAGGGGCCTTGCTTCAGCACCCGTTTCAGTACCAGAACACTGCGTAGAACCAGGAAGCTCTGCTCCTGCGTGTATGCTGCGTGTCAACCTAGAAATTAGAGACTGATGGCACAAGGCTAGTTTTCCCATTATGAAAGCTCCGTTGATGCGGCCCCGAAGCTACCTGAAAAGCACTGTTGTTACCGTGCTTTTACTTACAGCCGGCATGGTTCATAGAAGAAAATGAGTTTTCTCGAAAGAAACCTTGTGCTTCCAGTTCCTAGTTGGAAGCGCTTCCTGCTCTGCTCTATACCAAACGTGAAAGTCAATGTGAGCACTATCCTCGAAGTAAGGCCCTGATTATGCTGGCAAAACGGGAGGCGTGCAGCAGCTCCATGAGGCCTTCATCGCTGTTCTGCTTTAGTTTCACGGTAGTAAGCTTTCCAAGACTCCTAGGGACTTTGCTTAAGCAACCGTTTCGGTACCAGAACACTGCGTAGAGACAGTAAGCTCTGGTCCTGCGTGTATGCTCCGTGTCAACCTAGAAATTGGAGACTGATGGCATAAGGCTTCTTTTCCCATTATGAAAGCTCCGTTCATGCGGCCTCGAAGCTACCTGAAAAGCATTGTTGTTGCCGGGGTTTTCTTCACTGCCGGCATGGTTCTGAGAAGAAAATGAGTTTTCTCCTAAGAAACCTTGGGTTTCCAGTTCCTTGTTGGAAGCTCACCCTGCTCTGCGCTATACCTAAAGTGAAAGTCAACGTGAGCCCAAGCTTCGAAGTAGGCCCTGATTACCCTTGTAAAACGAGAGGCGTGCAGCAGCTCCATGAGGCCTTCATCGTTGTTCTGCTTTAGTTTCAAGGTAGTAAGCTTTTCAACACTCCTAGGGGCCTTGCTTCAGCACCCGTTTCAGTACCAGAACACTGCGTAGAACCAGGAAGCTCTGCTCCTGCGTGTATGCTGCGTGTCAACCTAGAAATTAGAGACTGATGGCACAAGGCTAGTTTTCCCATTATGAAAGCTCCGTTGATGCGGCCCCGAAGCTACCTGAAAAGCACTGTTGTTACCGTGCTTTTACTTACAGCCGGCATGGCTCATAGAAGAAAATGAGTTTTCTCGAAAGAAACCTTGTGCTTCCAGTTCCTAGTTGGAAGCTCACCCTGCTCTGCTCTATACCAAACGTGAAAGTCAATGTGAGCACTAGCCTCGAAGTAAGGCCCTGATTATCCTGGCAAAACGGGAGGCGTGCAGCAGCTCCATGAGGCCTTCATCGCTGTTCTGCTTTATTTTCACGGTAGTAAGCTTTCCAAGACTCCTAGGGACTTTGCTTAAGCAACCGTTTCGGTACCAGAACACTGCGTAGAGACAGTAAGCTCTGGTCCTGCGTGTATGCTGCGTGTCAACCTAGAAATTGGAGACTGATGGCATAAGGCTTCTTTTCCCATTATGAAAGCTCCGTTCATGCGGCCTCGAAGCTACCTGAAAAGCATTGTTGTTGCCGGGGTTTTCCTCACTGCCGGCATGGTTCTGAGAAGAAAATGAGTTTTCTCCTAAGAAACCTTGGGTTTCCAGTTCCTTGTTGGAAGCTCACCCTGCTCTGCTCTATACCTAAAGTGAAAGTCAACGTGAGCCCAAGCTTCGAAGTAAGGCCCTGATTATCCTTGCAAAACGAGAGGCGTGCAGCAGCTCCATGAGGCCTTCATCGTTGTTCTGCTTTAGTGTCAAGGTAGTAAGCTTTTCAACACTCCTAGGGGCCTTGCTTCAGCACCCGTTTCAGTACCAGAAGACTGCGTAGAACCAGGAAGCTCTGCTCCTGCGTGTATGCTGCGTGTCAACCTAGAAATTAGAGACTGATGGCACAAGGCTAGTTTTCCCATTATGAAAGCTCCGTTGATGCGGCCCCGAAGCTACCTGAAAAGCACTGTTGTTACCGTGCTTTTACTTACAGCCGGCATGGCTCATAGAAGAAAATGAGTTTTCTCGAAAGAAACCTTGTGCTTCCAGTTCCTAGTTGGAAGCTCACCCTGCTCTGCTCTATACCAAACGTGAAAGTCAATGTGAGCACTAGCCTCGAAGTAAGGCCCTGATTATGCTGGCAAAACGGGAGGCGTGCAGCAGCTCCATGAGGCCTTCATCGCTGTTCTGCTTTAGTTTCACGGTAGTAAGCTTTCCAAGACTCCTAGGGACTTTGCTTAAGCAACCGTTTCGGTACCAGAACACTGCGTAGAGACAGTAAGCTCTGGTCCTGCGTGTATGCTGCGTGTCAACCTAGAAATTGGAGACTGATGGCATAAGGCTTTTTTTCCCATTATGAAAGCTCCGTTCATGCGGCCTCGAAGCTACCTGAAAAGCATTGTTGTTGCCGGGGTTTTCCTCACTGCCGGCATGGTTCTGAGAAGAAAATGAGTTTTCTCCTAAGAAACCTTGGGTTTCCAGTTCCTTGTTGGAAGCTCACCCTGCTCTGCTCTATACCTAAAGTGAAAGTCAACGTGAGCCCAAGCTTCGAAGTAAGGCCCTGATTATCCTTGCAAAACGAGAGGCGTGCAGCAGCTCCATGAGGCCTTCATCGTTGTTCTGCTTTAGTGTCAAGGTAGTAAGCTTTTCAACACTCCTAGGGGCCTTGCTTCAGCACCCGTTTCAGTACCAGAACACTGCGTAGAACCAGGAAGCTCTGCTCCTGCGTGTATGCTGCGTGTCAACCTAGAAATTAGAGACTGATGGCACAAGGCTAGTTTTCCCGTTATGAAAGCTCCGTTGATGCGGCCCCGAAGCTACCTGAAAAGCACTGTTGTTACCGTGCTTTTACTTACAGCCGGCATGGCTCATAGAAGAAAATGAGTTTTCTCGAAAGAAAACTTGTGCTTCCAGTTCCTAGTTGGAAGCTCACCCTGCTCTGCTCTATACCAAACGTGAAAGTCAATGTGAGCACTAGCCTCGAAGTAAGGCCCAGATTATCCTGGCAAAACGGGAGGCGTGCAGCAGCTCCATGAGGCCTTCATCGCTGTTCTGCTTTAGTTTCACGGTAGTAAGCTTTCCACGACTCCTAGGGTCTTTGCTTAAGCAACCGTTTCGTTACCAGAACACTGCGTAGAGACAGTAAGCTCTGGTCCTGCGTGTATGCTGCGTGTCAACCTAGAAATTGGAGACTGATGGCATAAGGCTTCTTTTCCCATTATGAAAGCTCCGTTCATGCGGCCTCGAAGCTACCTGAAAAACATTGTTGTTGCCGGGGTTTTCCTCACTGCCGGCATGGTTCTGAGAAGAAAATGAGTTTTCTCCTAAGAAACCTTGGGTTTCCAGTTCCTTGTTGGAAGCTCACCCTGCTCTGCTCTATACCTAAAGTGAAAGTCAACGTGAGCCCAAGCTTCGAAGTAAGGCCCTGATTATCCTTGCAAAACGAGAGGCGTGCAGCAGCTCCATGAGGCCTTCATCGTTGTTCTGCTTTAGTGTCAAGGTAGTAAGCTTTTCAACACTCCTAGGGGCCTTGCTTCAGCACCCGTTTCAGTACCAGAAGACTGCGTAGAACCAGGAAGCTCTGCTCCTGCGTGTATGCTGCGTGTCAACCTAGAAATTAGAGACTGATGGCACAAGGCTAGTTTTCCCATTATGAAAGCTCCGTTGATGCGGCCCCGAAGCTACCTGAAAAGCACTGTTGTTACCGTGCTTTTACTTACAGCCGGCATGGCTCATAGAAGAAAATGAGTTTTCTCGAAAGAAACCTTGTGCTTCCAGTTCCTAGTTGGAAGCTCACCCTGCTCTGCTCTATACCAAACGTGAAAGTCAATGTGAGCACTAGCCTCGAAGTAAGGCCCTGATTATCCTGGCAAAACGGGAGGCGTGCAGCAGCTCCATGAGGCCTTCATCGCTGTTCTGCTTTAGTTTCACGGTAGTAAGCTTTCCAAGACTCCTAGGGACTTTGCTTAAGCAACCGTTTCGGTACCAGAACACTGCGTAGAGACAGTAAGCTCTGGTCCTGCGTGTATGCTGCGTGTCAACCTAGAAATTGGAGACTGATGGCATAAGGCTTCTTTTCCCATTATGAAAGCTCCGTTCATGCGGCCTCGAAGCTACCTGAAAAGCATTGTTGTTGCCGGGGTTTTCCTCACTGCCGGCATGGTTCTGAGAAGAAAATGAGTTTTCTCCTAAGAAACCTTGGGTTTCCAGTTCCTTGTTGGAAGCTCACCCTGCTCTGCTCTATAACTAAAGTGAAAGTCAACGTGAGCCCAAGCTTCGAAGTAAGGCCCTGATTATCCTTGCAAAACGAGAGGCGTGCAGCAGCTCCATGAGGCCTTCATCGTTGTTCTGCTTTAGTGTCAAGGTAGTAAGCTTTTCAACACTCCTAGGGGCCTTGCTTCAGCACCCGTTTCAGTACCAGAACACTGCGTAGAACCAGGAAGCTCTGCTCCTGCGTGTATGCTGCGTGTCAACCTAGAAATTAGAGACTGATGGCACAAGGCTAGTTTTCCCATTATGAAAGCTCCGTTGATGCGGCCCCGAAGCTACCTGAAAAACACTGTTGTTACCGTGCTTTTACTTACAGCCGGCATGGCTCATAGAAGAAAATGAGTTTTCTCGAAAGAAACCTTGTGCTTCCAGTTCCTAGTTGGAAGCTCACCCTGCTCTGCTCTATACCAAACGTGAAAGTCAATGTGAGCAGTAGCCTCGAAGTAAGGCCCTGATTATCCTGGCAAAACGGGAGGCGTGCAGCAGCTCCATGAGGCCTTCATCGCTGTTCTGCTTTAGTTTCACGGTAGTAAGCTTTCCAAGACTCCTAGGGACTTTGCTTAAGCAACCGTTTCGGTACCAGAACACTGCGTAGAGACAGTAAGCTCTGGTCCTGCGTGTATGCTGCGTGTCAACCTAGAAATTGGAGACTGATGGCATAAGGCTTCTTTTCCCATTATGAAAGCTCCGTTCATGCGGCCTCGAAGCTACCTGAAAAGCATTGTTGTTGCCGGGGTTTTCCTCACTGCCGGCATGGTTCTGAGAAGAAAATGAGTTTTCTCCTAAGAAACCTTGGGTTTCCAGTTCCTTGTTGGAAGCTCACCCTGCTCTGCTCTATACCTAAAGTGAAAGTCAACGTGAGCCCAAGCTTCGAAGTAAGGCCCTGATTATCCTTGCAAAACGAGAGGCGTGCAGCAGCTCCATGAGGCCTTCATCGTTGTTCTGCTTTAGTGTCAAGGTAGTAAGCTTTTCAACACTCCTAGGGGCCTTGCTTCAGCACCCGTTTCAGTACCAGAAGACTGCGTAGAACCAGGAAGCTCTGCTCCTGCGTGTATGCTGCGTGTCAACCTAGAAATTAGAGACTGATGGCACAAGGCTAGTTTTCCCATTATGAAAGCTCCGTTGATGCGGCCCCGAAGCTACCTGAAAAGCACTGTTGTTACCGTGCTTTTACTTACAGCCGGCATGGCTCATAGAAGAAAATGAGTTTTCTCGAAAGAAACCTTGTGCTTCCAGTTCCTAGTTGGAAGCTCACCCTGCTCTGCTCTATACCAAACGTGAAAGTCAATGTGAGCACTAGCCTCGAAGTAAGGCCCTGATTATGCTGGCAAAACGGGAGGCGTGCAGCAGCTCCATGAGGCCTTCATCGCTGTTCTGCTTTAGTTTCACGGTAGTAAGCTTTCCAAGACTCCTAGGGACTTTGCTTAAGCAACCGTTTCGGTACCAGAACACTGCGTAGAGACAGTAAGCTCTGGTCCTGCGTGTATGCTGCGTGTCAACCTAGAAATTGGAGACTGATGGCATAAGGCTTCTTTTCCCATTATGAAAGCTCCGTTCATGCGGCCTCGAAGCTACCTGAAAAGCATTGTTGTTGCCGGGGTTTTCCTCACTGCCGGCATGGTTCTGAGAAGAAAATGAGTTTTCTCCTAAGAAACCTTGGGTTTCCAGTTCCTTGTTGGAAGCTCACCCTGCTCTGCTCTATACCTAAAGTGAAAGTCAACGTGAGCCCAAGCTTCGAAGTAAGGCCCTGATTATCCTTGCAAAACGAGAGGCGTGCAGCAGCTCCATGAGGCCTTCATCGTTGTTCTGCTTTAGTGTCAAGGTAGTAAGCTTTTCAACACTCCTAGGGGCCTTGCTTCAGCACCCGTTTCAGTACCAGAACACTGCGTAGAACCAGGAAGCTCTGCTCCTGCGTGTATGCTGCGTGTCAACCTAGAAATTAGAGACTGATGGCACAAGGCTAGTTTTCCCGTTATGAAAGCTCCGTTGATGCGGCCCCGAAGCTACCTGAAAAGCACTGTTGTTACCGTGCTTTTACTTACAGCCGGCATGGCTCATAGAAGAAAATGAGTTTTCTCGAAAGAAAACTTGTGCTTCCAGTTCCTAGTTGGAAGCTCACCCTGCTCTGCTCTATACCAAACGTGAAAGTCAATGTGAGCACTAGCCTCGAAGTAAGGCCCAGATTATCCTGGCAAAACGGGAGGCGTGCAGCAGCTCCATGAGGCCTTCATCGCTGTTCTGCTTTAGTTTCACGGTAGTAAGCTTTCCACGACTCCTAGGGTCTTTGCTTAAGCAACCGTTTCGTTACCAGAACACTGCGTAGAGACAGTAAGCTCTGGTCCTGCGTGTATGCTGCGTGTCAACCTAGAAATTGGAGACTGATGGCATAAGGCTTCTTTTCCCATTATGAAAGCTCCGTTCATGCGGCCTCGAAGCTACCTGAAAAGCATTGTTGTTGCCGGGGTTTTCCTCACTGCCGGCATGGTTCTGAGAAGAAAATGAGTTTTCTCCTAAGAAACCTTGGGTTTCCAGTTCCTTGTTGGAAGCTCACCCTGCTCTGCTCTATACCTAAAGTGAAAATCAACGTGAGCCCAAGCTTCGAAGTAAGGCCCTGATTATCCTTGCAAAACGAGAGGCGTGCAGCAGCTCCATGAGGCCTTCATCGTTGTTCTGCTTTAGTGTCAAGGTAGTAAGCTTTTCAACACTCCTAGGGGCCTTGCTTCAGCACCCGTTTCAGTACCAGAACACTGCGTAGAACCAGGAAGCTCTGCTCCTGCGTGTATGCTGCGTGTCAACCTAGAAATTAGAGACTGATGGCACAAGGCTAGTTTTCCCATTATGAAAGCTCCGTTGATGCGGCCCCGAAGCTACCTGAAAAGCACTGTTGTTACCGTGCTTTTACTTACAGCCGGCATGGCTCATAGAAGAAAATGAGTTTTCTCGAAAGAAACCTTGTGCTTCCAGTTCCTAGTTGGAAGCTCACCGTGCTCTGCTCTATACCAAACGTGAAAGTCAATGTGAGCACTAGCCTCGAAGTAAGGCCCTGATTATCCTGGCAAAACGGGAGGCGTGCAGCAGCTCCATGAGGCCTTCATCGCTGTTCTGCTTTAGTTTCACGGTAGTAAGCTTTCCAAGACTCCTAGGGACTTTGCTTAAGCAACCGTTTCGGTACCAGAACACTGCGTAGAGACAGTAAGCTCTGGTCCTGCGTGTATGCTGCGTGTCAACCTAGAAATTGGAGACTGATGGCATAAGGCTTCTTTTCCCATTATGAAAGCTCCGTTCATGCGGCCTCGAAGCTACCTGAAAAGCATTGTTGTTGCCGGGGTTTTCCTCACTGCCGGCATGGTTCTGAGAAGAAAATGAGTTTTCTCCTAAGAAACCTTGGGTTTCCAGTTCCTTGTTGGAAGCTCACCCTGCTCTGCTCTATACCTAAAGTGAAAGTCAACGTGAGCCCAAGCTTCGAAGTAAGGCCCTGATTATCCTTGCAAAACGAGAGGCGTGCAGCAGCTCCATGAGGCCTTCATCGTTGTTCTGCTTTAGTGTCAAGGTAGTAAGCTTTTCAACACTCCTAGGGGCCTTGCTTCAGCACCCGTTTCAGTACCAGAACACTGCGTAGAACCAGGAAGCTCTGCTCCTGCGTGTATGCTGCGTGTCAACCTAGAAATTAGAGACTGATGGCACAAGGCTAGTTTTCCCATTATGAAAGCTCCGTTGATGCGGCCCCGAAGCTACCTGAAAAACACTGTTGTTACCGTGCTTTTACTTACAGCCGGCATGGCTCATAGAAGAAAATGAGTTTTCTCGAAAGAAACCTTGTGCTTCCAGTTCCTAGTTGGAAGCTCACCCTGCTCTGCTCTATACCAAACGTGAAAGTCAATGTGAGCACTAGCCTCGAAGTAAGGCCCTGATTGTGCTGGCAAAACGGGAGGCGTGCAGCAGCTCCATGAGGCCTTCATCGCTGTTCTGCTTTAGTTTCACGGTAGTAAGCTTTCCAAGACTCCTAGGGACTTTGCTTAAGCAACCGTTTCGGTACCAGAACACTGCGTAGAGACAGTAAGCTCTGGTCCTGCGTGTATGCTGCGTGTCAACCTAGAAATTGGAGACTGATGGCATAAGGCTTCTTTTCCCATTATGAAAGCTCCGTTCATGCGGCCTCGAAGCTACCTGAAAAGCATTGTTGTTGCCGGGGTTTTCCTCACTGCCGGCATGGTTCTGAGAAGAAAATGAGTTTTCTCCTAAGAAACCTTGGGTTTCCAGTTCCTTGTTGGAAGCTCACCCTGCTCTGCTCTATACCTAAAGTGAAAGTCAACGTGAGCCCAAGCTTCGAAGTAAGGCCCTGATTATCCTTGCAAAACGAGAGGCGTGCAGCAGCTCCATGAGGCCTTCATCGTTGTTCTGCTTTAGTGTCAAGGTAGTAAGCTTTTCAACACTCCTAGGGGCCTTGCTTCAGCACCCGTTTCAGTACCAGAAGACTGCGTAGAACCAGGAAGCTCTGCTCCTGCGTGTATGCTGCGTGTCAACCTAGAAATTAGAGACTGATGGCACAAGGCTAGTTTTCCCATTATGAAGCTCCGTTGATGCGGCCCCGAAGCTACCTGAAAAGCACTGTTGTTACCGTGCTTTTACTTACAGCCGGCATGGCTCATAGAAGAAAATGAGTTTTCTCGAAAGAAACCTTGTGCTTCCAGTTCCTAGTTGGAAGCTCACCCTGCTCTGCTCTATACCAAACGTGAAAGTCAATGTGAGCACTAGCCTCGAAGTAAGGCCCTGATTATGCTGGCAAAACGGGAGGCGTGCAGCAGCTCCATGAGGCCTTCATCGCTGTTCTGCTTTAGTTTCACGGTAGTAAGCTTTCCAAGACTCCTAGGGACTTTGCTTAAGCAACCGTTTCGGTACCAGAACACTGCGTAGAGACAGTAAGCTCTGGTCCTGCGTGTATGCTGCGTGTCAACCTAGAAATTGGAGACTGATGGCATAAGGCTTCTTTTCCCATTATGAAAGCTCCGTTCATGCGGCCTCGAAGCTACCTGAAAAGCATTGTTGTTGCCGGGGTTTTCTTCACTGCCGGCATGGTTCTGAGAAGAAAATGAGTTTTCTCCTAAGAAACCTTGGGTTTCCAGTTCCTTGTTGGAAGCTCACCCTGCTCTGCGCTATACCTAAAGTGAAAGTCAACGTGAGCCCAAGCTTCGAAGTAGGACCTGATTACCCTTGTAAAACGAGAGGCGTGCAGCAGCTCCATGAGGCCTTCATCGTTGTTCTGCTTTAGTTTCAAGGTAGTAAGCTTTTCAACACTCCTAGGGGCCTTGCTTCAGCACCCGTTTCAGTACCAGAACACTGCGTAGAACCAGGAAGCTCTGCTCCTGCGTGTATGCTGCGTGTCAACCTAGAAATTAGAGACTGATGGCACAACGCTTGTTTTCCCGTTTTGAAAGCTCCATTCATGCGGCCTCGAAGCTACCTGAAAAGCACTGTTGTTACCGTGCTTTTACTTACAGCCGGCATGGCACATAGAAGAAAATGAGTTTTCTCGAAAGAAACCTTGTGCTTCCAGTTCCTAGTTGGAAGCTCACCGTGCTCTGCTCTATACCAAACGTGAAAGTCAATGTGAGCACTAGCCTCGAAGTAAGGCCCAGATTATCCTGGCAAAACGGGAGGCGTGCAGCAGCTCCATGAGGCCTTCATCGCTGTTCTGCTTTAGTTTCACGGTAGTAAGCTTTCCAAGACTCCTAGGGACTTTGCTTAAGCAACCGTTTCGGTACCAGAACACTGCGTAGAGACAGTAAGCTCTGGTCCTGCGTGTATGCTGCGTGTCAACCTAGAAATTGGAGACTGATGGCATAAGGCTTCTTTTCCCATTATGAAAGCTCCGTTCATGCGGCCTCGAAGCTACCTGAAAAGCATTGTTGTTGCCGGGGTTTTCCTCACTGCCGGCATGGTTCTGAGAAGAAAATGAGTTTTCTCCTAAGAAACCTTGGGTTTCCAGTTCCTTGTTGGAAGCTCACCCTGCTCTGCTCTATACCTAAAGTGAAAGTCAACGTGAGCCCAAGCTTCGAAGTAAGGCCCTGATTATCCTTGCAAAACGAGAGGCGTGCAGCAGCTCCATGAGGCCTTCATCGTTGTTCTGCTTTAGTGTCAAGGTAGTAAGCTTTTCAACACTCCTAGGGGCCTTGCTTCAGCACCCGTTTCAGTACCAGAACACTGCGTAGAACCAGGAAGCTCTGCTCCTGCGTGTATGCTGCGTGTCAACCTAGAAATTAGAGACTGATGGCACAAGGCTAGTTTTCCCGTTATGAAAGCTCCGTTGATGCGGCCCCGAAGCTACCTGAAAAGCACTGTTGTTACCGTGCTTTTACTTACAGCCGGCATGGCTCATAGAAGAAAATGAGTTTTCTCGAAAGAAAACTTGTGCTTCCAGTTCCTAGTTGGAAGCTCACCCTGCTCTGCTCTATACCAAACGTGAAAGTCAATGTGAGCACTAGCCTCGAAGTAAGGCCCAGATTATCCTGGCAAAACGGGAGGCGTGCAGCAGCTCCATGAGGCCTTCATCGCTGTTCTGCTTTAGTTTCACGGTAGTAAGCTTTCCACGACTCCTAGGGTCTTTGCTTAAGCAACCGTTTCGTTACCAGAACACTGCGTAGAGACAGTAAGCTCTGGTCCTGCGTGTATGCTGCGTGTCAACCTAGAAATTGGAGACTGATGGCATAAGGCTTCTTTTCCCATTATGAAACCTCCGTTCATGCGGCCTCGAAGCTACCTGAAAAACATTGTTGTTGCCGGGGTTTTCCTCACTGCCGGCATGGTTCTGAGAAGAAAATGAGTTTTCTCCTAAGAAACCTTGGGTTTCCAGTTCCTTGTTGGAAGCTCACCCTGCTCTGCTCTATACCTAAAGTGAAAGTCAACGTGAGCCCAAGCTTCGAAGTAAGGCCCTGATTATCCTTGCAAAACGAGAGGCGTGCAGCAGCTCCATGAGGCCTTCATCGTTGTTCTGCTTTAGTGTCAAGGTAGTAAGCTTTTCAACACTCCTAGGGGCCTTGCTTCAGCACCCGTTTCAGTACCAGAAGACTGCGTAGAACCAGGAAGCTCTGCTCCTGCGTGTATGCTGCGTGTCAACCTAGAAATTAGAGACTGATGGCACAAGGCTAGTTTTCCCATTATGAAAGCTCCGTTGATGCGGCCCCGAAGCTACCTGAAAAGCACTGTTGTTACCGTGCTTTTACTTACAGCCGGCATGGCTCATAGAAGAAAATGAGTTTTCTCGAAAGAAACCTTGTGCTTCCAGTTCCTAGTTGGAAGCTCACCCTGCTCTGCTCTATACCAAACGTGAAAGTCAATGTGAGCACTAGCCTCGAAGTAAGGCCCTGATTATCCTGGCAAAACGGGAGGCGTGCAGCAGCTCCATGAGGCCTTCATCGCTGTTCTGCTTTAGTTTCACGGTAGTAAGCTTTCCAAGACTCCTAGGGACTTTGCTTAAGCAACCGTTTCGGTACCAGAACACTGCGTAGAGACAGTAAGCTCTGGTCCTGCGTGTATGCTGCGTGTCAACCTAGAAATTGGAGACTGATGGCATAAGGCTTCTTTTCCCATTATGAAAGCTCCGTTCATGCGGCCTCGAAGCTACCTGAAAAGCATTGTTGTTGCCGGGGTTTTCCTCACTGCCGGCATGGTTCTGAGAAGAAAATGAGTTTTCTCCTAAGAAACCTTGGGTTTCCAGTTCCTTGTTGGAAGCTCACCCTGCTCTGCTCTATAACTAAAGTGAAAGTCAACGTGAGCCCAAGCTTCGAAGTAAGGCCCTGATTATCCTTGCAAAACGAGAGGCGTGCAGCAGCTCCATGAGGCCTTCATCGTTGTTCTGCTTTAGTGTCAAGGTAGTAAGCTTTTCAACACTCCTAGGGGCCTTGCTTCAGCACCCGTTTCAGTACCAGAACACTGCGTAGAACCAGGAAGCTCTGCTCCTGCGTGTATGCTGCGTGTCAACCTAGAAATTAGAGACTGATGGCACAAGGCTAGTTTTCCCATTATGAAAGCTCCGTTGATGCGGCCCCGAAGCTACCTGAAAAACACTGTTGTTACCGTGCTTTTACTTACAGCCGGCATGGCTCATAGAAGAAAATGAGTTTTCTCGAAAGAAACCTTGTGCTTCCAGTTCCTAGTTGGAAGCTCACCCTGCTCTGCTCTATACCAAACGTGAAAGTCAATGTGAGCAGTAGCCTCGAAGTAAGGCCCTGATTATCCTGGCAAAACGGGAGGCGTGCAGCAGCTCCATGAGGCCTTCATCGCTGTTCTGCTTTAGTTTCACGGTAGTAAGCTTTCCAAGACTCCTAGGGACTTTGCTTAAGCAACCGTTTCGGTACCAGAACACTGCGTAGAGACAGTAAGCTCTGGTCCTGCGTGTATGCTGCGTGTCAACCTAGAAATTGGAGACTGATGGCATAAGGCTTCTTTTCCCATTATGAAAGCTCCGTTCATGCGGCCTCGAAGCTACCTGAAAAGCATTGTTGTTGCCGGGGTTTTCCTCACTGCCGGCATGGTTCTGAGAAGAAAATGAGTTTTCTCCTAAGAAACCTTGGGTTTCCAGTTCCTTGTTGGAAGCTCACCCTGCTCTGCTCTATACCTAAAGTGAAAGTCAACGTGAGCCCAAGCTTCGAAGTAAGGCCCTGATTATCCTTGCAAAACGAGAGGCGTGCAGCAGCTCCATGAGGCCTTCATCGTTGTTCTGCTTTAGTGTCAAGGTAGTAAGCTTTTCAACACTCATAGGGGCCTTGCTTCAGCACCCGTTTCAGTACCAGAAGACTGCGTAGAACCAGGAAGCTCTGCTCCTGCGTGTATGCTGCGTGTCAACCTAGAAATTAGAGACTGATGGCACAAGGCTAGTTTTCCCATTATGAAAGCTCCGTTGATGCGGCCCCGAAGCTACCTGAAAAGCACTGTTGTTACCGTGCTTTTACTTACAGCCGGCATGGCTCATAGAAGAAAATGAGTTTTCTCGAAAGAAACCTTGTGCTTCCAGTTCCTAGTTGGAAGCTCACCCTGCTCTGCTCTATACCAAACGTGAAAGTCAATGTGAGCACTAGCCTCGAAGTAAGGCCCTGATTATGCTGGCAAAACGGGAGGCGTGCAGCAGCTCCATGAGGCCTTCATCGCTGTTCTGCTTTAGTTTCACGGTAGTAAGCTTTCCAAGACTCCTAGGGACTTTGCTTAAGCAACCGTTTCGGTACCAGAACACTGCGTAGAGACAGAAAGCTCTGGTCCTGCGTGTATGCTGCGTGTCAACCTAGAAATTGGAGACTGATGGCATAAGGCTTCTTTTCCCATTATGAAAGCTCCGTTCATGCGGCCTCGAAGCTACCTGAAAAGCATTGTTGTTGCCGGGGTTTTCCTCACTGCCGGCATGGTTCTGAGAAGAAAATGAGTTTTCTCCTAAGAAACCTTGGGTTTCCAGTTCCTTGTTGGAAGCTCACCCTGCTCTGCTCTATACCTAAAGTGAAAGTCAACGTGAGCCCAAGCTTCGAAGTAAGGCCCTGATTATCCTTGCAAAACGAGAGGCGTGCAGCAGCTCCATGAGGCCTTCATCGTTGTTCTGCTTTAGTGTCAAGGTAGTAAGCTTTTCAACACTCCTAGGGGCCTTGCTTCAGCACCCGTTTCAGTACCAGAACACTGCGTAGAACCAGGAAGCTCTGCTCCTGCGTGTATGCTGCGTGTCAACCTAGAAATTAGAGACTGATGGCACAAGGCTAGTTTTCCCGTTATGAAAGCTCCGTTGATGCGGCCCCGAAGCTACCTGAAAAGCACTGTTGTTACCGTGCTTTTACTTACAGCCGGCATGGCTCATAGAAGAAAATGAGTTTTCTCGAAAGAAACCTTGTGCTTCCAGTTCCTAGTTGGAAGCTCACCCTGCTCTGCTCTATACCAAACGTGAAAGTCAATGTGAGCACTAGCCTCGAAGTAAGGCCCTGATTATGCTGGCAAAACGGGAGGCGTGCAGCAGCTCCATGAGGCCTTCATCGCTGTTCTGCTTTAGTTTCACGGTAGTAAGCTTTCCAAGACTCCTAGGGACTTTGCTTAAGCAACCGTTTCGGTACCAGAACACTGCGTAGAGACAGTAAGCTCTGGTCCTGCGTGTATGCTGCGTGTCAACCTAGAAATTGGAGACTGATGGCATAAGGCTTCTTTTCCCATTATGAAAGCTCCGTTCATGCGGCCTCGAAGCTACCTGAAAAGCATTGTTGTTGCCGGGGTTTTCCTCACTGCCGGCATGGTTCTGAGAAGAAAATGAGTTTTCTCCTAAGAAACCTTGGGTTTCCAGTTCCTTGTTGGAAGCTCACCCTGCTCTGCTCTATACCTAAAGTGAAAGTCAACGTGAGCCCAAGCTTCGAAGTAAGGCCCTGATTATCCTTGCAAAACGAGAGGCGTGCAGCAGCTCCATGAGGCCTTCATCGTTGTTCTGCTTTAGTGTCAAGGTAGTAAGCTTTTCAACACTCCTAGGGGCCTTGCTTCAGCACCCGTTTCAGTACCAGAACACTGCGTAGAACCAGGAAGCTCTGCTCCTGCGTGTATGCTGCGTGTCAACCTAGAAATTAGAGACTGATGGCACAAGGCTAGTTTTCCCGTTATGAAAGCTCCGTTGATGCGGCCCCGAAGCTACCTGAAAAGCACTGTTGTTACCGTGCTTTTACTTACAGCCGGCATGGCTCATAGAAGAAAATGAGTTTTCTCGAAAGAAAACTTGTGCTTCCAGTTCCTAGTTGGAAGCTCACCCTGCTCTGCTCTATACCAAACGTGAAAGTCAATGTGAGCACTAGCCTCGAAGTAAGGCCCAGATTATCCTGGCAAAACGGGAGGCGTGCAGCAGCTCCATGAGGCCTTCATCGCTGTTCTGCTTTAGTTTCACGGTAGTAAGCTTTCCACGACTCCTAGGGTCTTTGCTTAAGCAACCGTTTCGTTACCAGAACACTGCGTAGAGACAGTAAGCTCTGGTCCTGCGTGTATGCTGCGTGTCAACCTAGAAATTGGAGACTGATGGCATAAGGCTTCTTTTCCCATTATGAAAGCTCCGTTCATGCGGCCTCGAAGCTACCTGAAAAGCATTGTTGTTGCCGGGGTTTTCCTCACTGCCGGCATGGTTCTGAGAAGAAAATGAGTTTTCTCCTAAGAAACCTTGGGTTTCCAGTTCCTTGTTGGAAGCTCACCCTGCTCTGCTCTATACCTAAAGTGAAAATCAACGTGAGCCCAAGCTTCGAAGTAAGGCCCTGATTATCCTTGCAAAACGAGAGGCGTGCAGCAGCTCCATGAGGCCTTCATCGTTGTTCTGCTTTAGTGTCAAGGTAGTAAGCTTTTCAACACTCCTAGGGGCCTTGCTTCAGCACCCGTTTCAGTACCAGAACACTGCGTAGAACCAGGAAGCTCTGCTCCTGCGTGTATGCTGCGTGTCAACCTAGAAATTAGAGACTGATGGCACAAGGCTAGTTTTCCCATTATGAAAGCTCCGTTGATGCGGCCCCGAAGCTACCTGAAAAGCACTGTTGTTACCGTGCTTTTACTTACAGCCGGCATGGCTCATAGAAGAAAATGAGTTTTCTCGAAAGAAACCTTGTGCTTCCAGTTCCTAGTTGGAAGCTCACCCTGCTCTGCTCTATACCAAACGTGAAAGTCAATGTGAGCACTAGCCTCGAAGTAAGGCCCTGATTATCCTGGCAAAACGGGAGGCGTGCAGCAGCTCCATGAGGCCTTCATCGCTGTTCTGCTTTAGTTTCACGGTAGTAAGCTTTCCAAGACTCCTAGGGACTTTGCTTAAGCAACCGTTTCGGTACCAGAACACTGCGTAGAGACAGTAAGCTCTGGTCCTGCGTGTATGCTGTGTGTCAACCTAGAAATTGGAGACTGATGGCATAAGGCTTCTTTTCCCATTATGAAAGCTCCGTTCATGCGGCCTCGAAGCTACCTGAAAAGCATTGTTGTTGCCGGGGTTTTCCTCACTGCCGGCATGGTTCTGAGAAGAAAATGAGTTTTCTCCTAAGAAACCTTGGGTTTCCAGTTCCTTGTTGGAAGCTCACCCTGCTCTGCTCTATACCTAAAGTGAAAGTCAACGTGAGCCCAAGCTTCGAAGTAAGGCCCTGATTATCCTTGCAAAACGAGAGGCGTGCAGCAGCTCCATGAGGCCTTCATCGTTGTTCTGCTTTAGTGTCAAGGTAGTAAGCTTTTCAACACTCCTAGGGGCCTTGCTTCAGCACCCGTTTCAGTACCAGAACACTGCGTAGAACCAGGAAGCTCTGCTCCTGCGTGTATGCTGCGTGTCAACCTAGAAATTAGAGACTGATGGCACAAGGCTAGTTTTCCCATTATGAAAGCTCCGTTGATGCGGCCCCGAAGCTACCTGAAAAACACTGTTGTTACCGTGCTTTTACTTACAGCCGGCATGGCTCATAGAAGAAAATGAGTTTTCTCGAAAGAAACCTTGTGCTTCCAGTTCCTAGTTGGAAGCTCACCCTGCTCTGCTCTATACCAAACGTGAAAGTCAATGTGAGCACTAGCCTCGAAGTAAGGCCCTGATTGTGCTGGCAAAACGGGAGGCGTGCAGCAGCTCCATGAGGCCTTCATCGCTGTTCTGCTTTAGTTTCACGGTAGTAAGCTTTCCAAGACTCCTAGGGACTTTGCTTAAGCAACCGTTTCGGTACCAGAACACTGCGTAGAGACAGTAAGCTCTGGTCCTGCGTGTATGCTGCGTGTCAACCTAGAAATTGGAGACTGATGGCATAAGGCTTCTTTTCCCATTATGAAAGCTCCGTTCATGCGGCCTCGAAGCTACCTGAAAAGCATTGTTGTTGCCGGGGTTTTCCTCACTGCCGGCATGGTTCTGAGAAGAAAATGAGTTTTCTCCTAAGAAACCTTGGGTTTCCAGTTCCTTGTTGGAAGCTCACCCTGCTCTGCTCTATACCTAAAGTGAAAGTCAACGTGAGCCCAAGCTTCGAAGTAAGGCCCTGATTATCCTTGCAAAACGAGAGGCGTGCAGCAGCTCCATGAGGCCTTCATCGTTGTTCTGCTTTAGTGTCAAGGTAGTAAGCTTTTCAACACTCCTAGGGGCCTTGCTTCAGCACCCGTTTCAGTACCAGAAGACTGCGTAGAACCAGGAAGCTCTGCTCCTGCGTGTATGCTGCGTGTCAACCTAGAAATTAGAGACTGATGGCACAAGGCTAGTTTTCCCATTATGAAGCTCCGTTGATGCGGCCCCGAAGCTACCTGAAAAGCACTGTTGTTACCGTGCTTTTACTTACAGCCGGCATGGCTCATAGAAGAAAATGAGTTTTCTCGAAAGAAACCTTGTGCTTCCAGTTCCTAGTTGGAAGCTCACCCTGCTCTGCTCTATACCAAACGTGAAAGTCAATGTGAGCACTAGCCTCGAAGTAAGGCCCTGATTATGCTGGCAAAACGGGAGGCGTGCAGCAGCTCCATGAGGCCTTCATCGCTGTTCTGCTTTAGTTGCACGGTAGTAAGCTTTCCAAGACTCCTAGGGACTTTGCTTAAGCAACCGTTTCGGTACCAGAACACTGCGTAGAGACAGTAAGCTCTGGTCCTGCGTGTATGCTCCGTGTCAACCTAGAAATTGGAGACTGATGGCATAAGGCTTCTTTTCCCATTATGAAAGCTCCGTTCATGCGGCCTCGAAGCTACCTGAAAAGCATTGTTGTTGCCGGGGTTTTCTTCACTGCCGGCATGGTTCTGAGAAGAAAATGAGTTTTCTCCTAAGAAACCTTGGGTTTCCAGTTCCTTGTTGGAAGCTCACCCTGCTCTGCGCTATACCTAAAGTGAAAGTCAACGTGAGCCCAAGCTTCGAAGTAGGACCTGATTACCCTTGTAAAACGAGAGGCGTGCAGCAGCTCCATGAGGCCTTCATCGTTGTTCTGCTTTAGTTTCAAGGTAGTAAGCTTTTCAACACTCCTAGGGGCCTTGCTTCAGCACCCGTTTCAGTACCAGAACACTGCGTAGAACCAGGAAGCTCTGCTCCTGCGTGTATGCTGCGTGTCAACCTAGAAATTAGAGACTGATGGCACAACGCTTGTTTTCCTGTTTTGAAAGCTCCATTCATGCGGCCTCGAAGCTACCTGAAAAGCACTGTTGTTACCGTGCTTTTACTTACAGCCGGCATGGCACATAGAAGAAAATGAGTTTTCTCGAAAGAAACCTTGTGCTTCCAGTTCCTAGTTGGAAGCTCACCGTGCTCTGCTCTATACCAAACGTGAAAGTCAATGTGAGCACTAGCCTCGAAGTAAGGCCCAGATTATCCTGGCAAAACGGGAGGCGTGCAGCAGCTCCATGAGGCCTTCATCGCTGTTCTGCTTTAGTTTCACGGTAGTAAGCTTTCCACGACTCCTAGGGTCTTTGCTTAAGCAACCGTTTCGTTACCAGAACACTGCGTAGAGACAGTAAGCTCTGGTCCTGCGTGTATGCTGCGTGTCAACCTAGAAATTGGAGACTGATGGCATAAGGCTTCTTTTCCCATTATGAAAGCTCCGTTCATGCGGCCTCGAAGCTACCTGAAAAGCATTGTTGTTGCCGGGGTTTTCCTCACTGCCGGCATGGTTCTGAGAAGAAAATGAGTTTTCTCCTAAGAAACCTTGGGTTTCCAGTTCCTTGTTGGAAGCTCACCCTGCTCTGCTCTATACCTAAAGTGAAAATCAACGTGAGCCCAAGCTTCGAAGTAAGGCCCTGATTATCCTTGCAAAACGAGAGGCGTGCAGCAGCTCCATGAGGCCTTCATCGTTGTTCTGCTTTAGTGTCAAGGTAGTAAGCTTTTCAACACTCCTAGGGGCCTTGCTTCAGCACCCGTTTCAGTACCAGAACACTGCGTAGAACCAGGAAGCTCTGCTCCTGCGTGTATGCTGCGTGTCAACCTAGAAATTAGAGACTGATGGCACAAGGCTAGTTTTCCCATTATGAAAGCTCCGTTGATGCGGCCCCGAAGCTACCTGAAAAGCACTGTTGTTACCGTGCTTTTACTTACAGCCGGCATGGCTCATAGAAGAAAATGAGTTTTCTCGAAGGAAACCTTGTGCTTCCAGTTCCTAGTTGGAAGCTCACCGTGCTCTGCTCTATACCAAACGTGAAAGTCAATGTGAGCACTAGCCTCGAAGTAAGGCCCTGATTATCCTGGCAAAACGGGAGGCGTGCAGCAGCTCCATGAGGCCTTCATCGCTGTTCTGCTTTAGTTTCACGGTAGTAAGCTTTCCAAGACTCCTAGGGACTTTGCTTAAGCAACCGTTTCGGTACCAGAACACTGCGTAGAGACAGTAAGCTCTGGTCCTGCGTGTATGCTGCGTGTCAACCTAGAAATTGGAGACTGATGGCATAAGGCTTCTTTTCCCATTATGAAAGCTCCGTTCATGCGGACTCGAAGCTACCTGAAAAGCATTGTTGTTGCCGGGGTTTTCCTCACTGCCGGCATGGTTCTGAGAAGAAAATGAGTTTTCTCCTAAGAAACCTTGGGTTTCCAGTTCCTTGTTGGAAGCTCACCCTGCTCTGCTCTATACCTAAAGTGAAAGTCAACGTGAGCCCAAGCTTCGAAGTAAGGCCCTGATTATCCTTGCAAAACGAGAGGCGTGCAGCAGCTCCATGAGGCCTTCATCGTTGTTCTGCTTTAGTGTCAAGGTAGTAAGCTTTTCAACACTCCTAGGGGCCTTGCTTCAGCACCCGTTTCAGTACCAGAACACTGCGTAGAACCAGGAAGCTCTGCTCCTGCGTGTATGCTGCGTGTCAACCTAGAAATTAGAGACTGATGGCACAAGGCTAGTTTTCCCATTATGAAAGCTCCGTTGATGCGGCCCCGAAGCTACCTGAAAAACACTGTTGTTACCGTGCTTTTACTTACAGCCGGCATGGCTCATAGAAGAAAATGAGTTTTCTCGAAAGAAACCTTGTGCTTCCAGTTCCTATTTGGAAGCTCACCGTGCTCTGCTCTATACCAAACGTGAAAGTCAATGTGAGCACTAGCCTCGAAGTAAGGCCCTGATTGTGCTGGCAAAACGGGAGGCGTGCAGCAGCTCCATGAGGCCTTCATCGCTGTTCTGCTTTAGTTTCACGGTAGTAAGCTTTCCAAGACTCCTAGGGACTTTGCTTAAGCAACCGTTTCGGTACCAGAACACTGCGTAGAGACAGTAAGCTCTGGTCCTGCGTGTATGCTGCGTGTCAACCTAGAAATTGGAGACTGATGGCATAAGGCTTCTTTTCCCATTATGAAAGCTCCGTTCATGCGGCCTCGAAGCTACCTGAAAAGCATTGTTGTTGCCGGGGTTTTCCTCACTGCCGGCATGGTTCTGAGAAGAAAATGAGTTTTCTCCTAAGAAACCTTGGGTTTCCAGTTCCTTGTTGGAAGCTCACCCTCTTCTGCTCTATACCTAAAGTGAAAGTCAACGTGAGCCCAAGCTTCGAAGTAAGGCCCTGATTATCCTTGCAAAACGAGAGGCGTGCAGCAGCTCCATGAGGCCTTCATCGTTGTTCTGCTTTAGTTTCAAGGTAGTAAGCTTTTCAACACTCCTAGGGGCCTTGCTTCAGCACCCGTTTCAGTACCAGAAGACTGCGTAGAACCAGGAAGCTCTGCTCCTGCGTGTATGCTGCGTGTCAACCTAGAAATTAGAGACTGATGGCACAAGGCTAGTTTTCCCATTATGAAGCTCCGTTGATGCGGCCCCGAAGCTACCTGAAAAGCACTGTTGTTACCGTGCTTTTACTTACAGCCGGCATGGCTCATAGAAGAAAATGAGTTTTCTCGAAAGAAACCTTGTGCTTCCAGTTCCTAGTTGGAAGCTCACCCTGCTCTGCTCTATACCAAACGTGAAAGTCAATGTGAGCACTAGCCTCGAAGTAAGGCCCTGATTATGCTGGCAAAACGGGAGGCGTGCAGCAGCTCCATGAGGCCTTCATCGCTGTTCTGCTTTAGTTGCACGGTAGTAAGCTTTCCAAGACTCCTAGGGACTTTGCTTAAGCAACCGTTTCGGTACCAGAACACTGCGTAGAGACAGTAAGCTCTGGTCCTGCGTGTATGCTGCGTGTCAACCTAGAAATTGGAGACTGATGGCATAAGGCTTCTTTTCCCATTATGAAAGCTCCGTTCATGCGGCCTCGAAGCTACCTGAAAAGCATTGTTGTTGCCGGGGTTTTCTTCACTGCCGGCATGGTTCTGAGAAGAAAATGAGTTTTCTCCTAAGAAACCTTGGGTTTCCAGTTCCTTGTTGGAAGCTCACCCTGCTCTGCGCTATACCTAAAGTGAAAGTCAACGTGAGCCCAAGCTTCGAAGTAGGACCTGATTACCCTTGTAAAACGAGAGGCGTGCAGCAGCTCCATGAGGCCTTCATCGTTGTTCTGCTTTAGTTTCAAGGTAGTAAGCTTTTCAACACTCCTAGGGGCCTTGCTTCAGCACCCGTTTCAGTACCAGAACACTGCGTAGAACCAGGAAGCTCTGCTCCTGCGTGTATGCTGCGTGTCAACCTAGAAATTAGAGACTGATGGCACAACGCTTGTTTTCCCGTTTTGAAAGCTCCATTCATGCGGCCTCGAAGCTACCTGAAAAGCACGGTTGTTACCGTGCTTTTACTTACAGCCGGCATGGCACATAGAAGAAAATGAGTTTTCTCGAAAGAAACCTTGTGCTTCCAGTTCCTAGTTGGAATCTCACCCTGCTCTGCTCTATACCAAACCTGAAAGTCAATGTGAGCACTAGCCTCGAAGTAAGGCCCTGATTGTGCTGGCAAAACGGGAGGCGTGCAGCAGCTCCATGAGGCCCTCATCGCTGTTCTGCTTTAGTTTCACGGTAGTAAGCTTTCCAAGACTCCTAGGGACTTTGCTTAAGCAACCGTTTCGGTACCAGAACACTGCGTAGAGACAGTAAGCTCTGGTCCTGCGTGTATGCTGCGTGTCAACCTAGAAATTGGAGACTGATGGCATAAGGCTTCTTTTCCCATTATGAAAGCTCCGTTCATGCGGCCTCGAAGCTACCTGAAAAGCATTGTTGTTGCCGGGGTTTTCCTCACTGCCGGCATGGTTCTGAGAAGAAAATGAATTTTCTCCTAAGAAACCTTGGGTTTCCAGTTCCTTGTTGGAAGCTCACCCTGCTCTGCTCTATACCTAAAGTGAAAGTCAACGTGAGCCCAAGCTTCGAAGTAAGGCCCTGATTATCCTTGCAAAACGAGAGGCGTGCAGCAGCTCCATGAGGCCTTCATCGTTGTTCTGCTTTAGAGTCAAGGTAGTGAGCTTTTCAACACTCCTAGGGGCCTTGCTTCAGCACCCGTTTCAGTACCAGAACACTGCGTAGAACCAGGAAGCTCTGCTCCTGCGTGTATGCTGCGTGTCAACCTAGAAATTAGAGACTGATGGCACAAGGCTAGTTTTCCCATTATGAAAGCTCCGTTGATGCGGCCCCGAAGCTACCTGAAAAGCACTGTTGTTACCGTGCTTTTACTTACAGCCGGCATGGTTCATAGAAGAAAATGAGTTTTCTCGAAAGAAACCTTGTGCTTCCAGTTCCTAGTTGGAAGCGCTTCCTGCTCTGCTCTATACCAAACGTGAAAGTCAATGTGAGCACTATCCTCGAAGTAAGGCCCTGATTATGCTGGCAAAACGGGAGGCGTGCAGCAGCTCCATGAGGCCTTCATCGCTGTTCTGCTTTAGTTTCACGGTAGTAAGCTTTCCAAGACTCCTAGGGACTTTGCTTAAGCAACCGTTTCGGTACCAGAACACTGCGTAGAGACAGTAAGCTCTGGTCCTGCGTGTATGCTCCGTGTCAACCTAGAAATTGGAGACTGATGGCATAAGGCTTCTTTTCCCATTATGAAAGCTCCGTTCATGCGGCCTCGAAGCTACCTGAAAAGCATTGTTGTTGCCGGGGTTTTCTTCACTGCCGGCATGGTTCTGAGAAGAAAATGAGTTTTCTCCTAAGAAACCTTGGGTTTCCAGTTCCTTGTTGGAAGCTCACCCTGCTCTGCGCTATACCTAAAGTGAAAGTCAACGTGAGCCCAAGCTTCGAAGTAGGCCCTGATTACCCTTGTAAAACGAGAGGCGTGCAGCAGCTCCATGAGGCCTTCATCGTTGTTCTGCTTTAGTTTCAAGGTAGTAAGCTTTTCAACACTCCTAGGGGCCTTGCTTCAGCACCCGTTTCAGTACCAGAACACTGCGTAGAACCAGGAAGCTCTGCTCCTGCGTGTATGCTGCGTGTCAACCTAGAAATTAGAGACTGATGGCACAACGCTTGTTTTCCCGTTTTGAAAGCTCCATTCATGCGGCCTCGAAGCTACCTGAAAAGCACGGTTGTTACCGTGCTTTTACTTACAGCCGGCATGGCACATAGAAGAAAATGAGTTTTCTCGAAAGAAACCTTGTGCTTCCAGTTCCTAGTTGGAAGCTCACCCTGCTCTGCTCTATACCAAACCTGAAAGTCAATGTGAGCACTAGCCTCGAAGTAAGGCCCTGATTGTGCTGGCAAAACGGGAGGCGTGCAGCAGCTCCATGAGGCCTTCATCGCTGTTCTGCTTTAGTTTCACGGTAGTAAGCTTTCCAAGACTCCTAGGGACTTTGCTTAAGCAACCGTTTCGGTACCAGAACACTGCGTAGAGACAGTAAGCTCTGGTCCTGCGTGTATGCTGCGTGTCAACCTAGAAATTGGAGACTGATGGCATAAGGCTTCTTTTCCCATTATGAAAGCTCCGTTCATGCGGCCTCGAAGCTACCTGAAAAGCATTGTTGTTGCCGGGGTTTTCCTCACTGCCGGCATGGTTCTGAGAAGAAAATGAGTTTTCTCCTAAGAAACCTTGGGTTTCCAGTTCCTTGTTGGAAGCTCACCCTCTTCTGCTCTATACCTAAAGTGAAAGTCAACGTGAGCCCAAGCTTCGAAGTAAGGCCCTGATTATCCTTGCAAAACGAGAGGCGTGCAGCAGCTCCATGAGGCCTTCATCGTTGTTCTGCTTTAGTGTCAAGGTAGTAAGCTTTTCAACACTCCTAGGGGCCTTGCTTCAGCACCCGTTTCAGTACCAGAAGACTGCGTAGAACCAGGAAGCTCTGCTCCTGCGTGTATGCTGCGTGTCAACCTAGAAATTAGAGACTGATGGCACAAGGCTAGTTTTCCCATTATGAAGCTCCGTTGATGCGGCCCCGAAGCTACCTGAAAAGCACTGTTGTTACCGTGCTTTTACTTACAGCCGGCATGGCTCATAGAAGAAAATGAGTTTTCTCGAAAGAAACCTTGTGCTTCCAGTTCCTAGTTGGAAGCTCACCCTGCTCTGCTCTATACCAAACGTGAAAGTCAATGTGAGCACTAGCCTCGAAGTAAGGCCCTGATTATGCTGGCAAAACGGGAGGCGTGCAGCAGCTCCATGAGGCCTTCATCGCTGTTCTGCTTTAGTTGCACGGTAGTAAGCTTTCCAAGACTCCTAGGGACTTTGCTTAAGCAACCGTTTCGGTACCAGAACACTGCGTAGAGACAGTAAGCTCTGGTCCTGCGTGTATGCTGCGTGTCAACCTAGAAATTGGAGACTGATGGCATAAGGCTTCTTTTCCCATTATGAAAGCTCCGTTCATGCGGCCTCGAAGCTACCTGAAAAGCATTGTTGTTGCCGGGGTTTTCTTCACTGCCGGCATGGTTCTGAGAAGAAAATGAGTTTTCTCCTAAGAAACCTTGGGTTTCCAGTTCCTTGTTGGAAGCTCACCCTGCTCTGCGCTATACCTAAAGTGAAAGTCAACGTGAGCCCAAGCTTCGAAGTAGGCCCTGATTACCCTTGTAAAACGAGAGGCGTGCAGCAGCTCCATGAGGCCTTCATCGTTGTTCTGCTTTAGTTTCAAGGTAGTAAGCTTTTCAACACTCCTAGGGGCCTTGCTTCAGCACCCGTTTCAGTACCAGAACACTGCGTAGAACCAGGAAGCTCTGCTCCTGCGTGTATGCTGCGTGTCAACCTAGAAATTAGAGACTGATGGCACAACGCTTGTTTTCCCGTTTTGAAAGCTCCATTCATGCGGCCTCGAAGCTACCTGAAAAGCACGGTTGTTACCGTGCTTTTACTTACAGCCGGCATGGCACATAGAAGAAAATGAGTTTTCTCGAAAGAAACCTTGTGCTTCCAGTTCCTAGTTGGAATCTCACCCTGCTCTGCTCTATACCAAACCTGAAAGTCAATGTGAGCACTAGCCTCGAAGTAAGGCCCTGATTGTGCTGGCAAAACGGGAGGCGTGCAGCAGCTCCATGAGGCCCTCATCGCTGTTCTGCTTTAGTTTCACGGTAGTAAGCTTTCCAAGACTCCTAGGGACTTTGCTTAAGCAACCGTTTCGGTACCAGAACACTGCGTAGAGACAGTAAGCTCTGGTCCTGCGTGTATGCTGCGTGTCAACCTAGAAATTGGAGACTGATGGCATAAGGCTTCTTTTCCCATTATGAAAGCTCCGTTCATGCGGCCTCGAAGCTACCTGAAAAGCATTGTTGTTGCCGGGGTTTTCCTCACTGCCGGCATGGTTCTGAGAAGAAAATGAATTTTCTCCTAAGAAACCTTGGGTTTCCAGTTCCTTGTTGGAAGCTCACCCTGCTCTGCTCTATACCTAAAGTGAAAGTCAACGTGAGCCCAAGCTTCGAAGTAAGGCCCTGATTATCCTTGCAAAACGAGAGGCGTGCAGCAGCTCCATGAGGCCTTCATCGTTGTTCTGCTTTAGAGTCAAGGTAGTGAGCTTTTCAACACTCCTAGGGGCCTTGCTTCAGCACCCGTTTCAGTACCAGAACACTGCGTAGAACCAGGAAGCTCTGCTCCTGCGTGTATGCTGCGTGTCAACCTAGAAATTAGAGACTGATGGCACAAGGCTAGTTTTCCCATTATGAAAGCTCCGTTGATGCGGCCCCGAAGCTACCTGAAAAGCACTGTTGTTACCGTGCTTTTACTTACAGCCGGCATGGTTCATAGAAGAAAATGAGTTTTCTCGAAAGAAACCTTGTGCTTCCAGTTCCTAGTTGGAAGCGCTTCCTGCTCTGCTCTATACCAAACGTGAAAGTCAATGTGAGCACTATCCTCGAAGTAAGGCCCTGATTATGCTGGCAAAACGGGAGGCGTGCAGCAGCTCCATGAGGCCTTCATCGCTGTTCTGCTTTAGTTTCACGGTAGTAAGCTTTCCAAGACTCCTAGGGACTTTGCTTAAGCAACCGTTTCGGTACCAGAACACTGCGTAGAGACAGTAAGCTCTGGTCCTGCGTGTATGCTCCGTGTCAACCTAGAAATTGGAGACTGATGGCATAAGGCTTCTTTTCCCATTATGAAAGCTCCGTTCATGCGGCCTCGAAGCTACCTGAAAAGCATTGTTGTTGCCGGGGTTTTCTTCACTGCCGGCATGGTTCTGAGAAGAAAATGAGTTTTCTCCTAAGAAACCTTGGGTTTCCAGTTCCTTGTTGGAAGCTCACCCTGCTCTGCGCTATACCTAAAGTGAAAGTCAACGTGAGCCCAAGCTTCGAAGTAGGCCCTGATTACCCTTGTAAAACGAGAGGCGTGCAGCAGCTCCATGAGGCCTTCATCGTTGTTCTGCTTTAGTTTCAAGGTAGTAAGCTTTTCAACACTCCTAGGGGCCTTGCTTCAGCACCCGTTTCAGTACCAGAACACTGCGTAGAACCAGGAAGCTCTGCTCCTGCGTGTATGCTGCGTGTCAACCTAGAAATTAGAGACTGATGGCACAACGCTTGTTTTCCCGTTTTGAAAGCTCCATTCATGCGGCCTCGAAGCTACCTGAAAAGCACGGTTGTTACCGTGCTTTTACTTACAGCCGGCATGGCACATAGAAGAAAATGAGTTTTCTCGAAAGAAACCTTGTGCTTCCAGTTCCTAGTTGGAAGCTCACCCTGCTCTGCTCTATACCAAACCTGAAAGTCAATGTGAGCACTAGCCTCGAAGTAAGGCCCTGATTGTGCTGGCAAAACGGGAGGCGTGCAGCAGCTCCATGAGGCCTTCATCGCTGTTCTGCTTTAGTTTCACGGTAGTAAGCTTTCCAAGACTCCTAGGGACTTTGCTTAAGCAACCGTTTCGGTACCAGAACACTGCGTAGAGACAGTAAGCTCTGGTCCTGCGTGTATGCTGCGTGTCAACCTAGAAATTGGAGACTGATGGCATAAGGCTTCTTTTCCCATTATGAAAGCTCCGTTCATGCGGCCTCGAAGCTACCTGAAAAGCATTGTTGTTGCCGGGGTTTTCCTCACTGCCGGCATGGTTCTGAGAAGAAAATGAGTTTTCTCCTAAGAAACCTTGGGTTTCCAGTTCCTTGTTGGAAGCTCACCCTCTTCTGCTCTATACCTAAAGTGAAAGTCAACGTGAGCCCAAGCTTCGAAGTAAGGCCCTGATTATCCTTGCAAAACGAGAGGCGTGCAGCAGCTCCATGAGGCCTTCATCGTTGTTCTGCTTTAGTGTCAAGGTAGTAAGCTTTTCAACACTCCTAGGGGCCTTGCTTCAGCACCCGTTTCAGTACCAGAAGACTGCGTAGAACCAGGAAGCTCTGCTCCTGCGTGTATGCTGCGTGTCAACCTAGAAATTAGAGACTGATGGCACAAGGCTAGTTTTCCCATTATGAAGCTCCGTTGATGCGGCCCCGAAGCTACCTGAAAAGCACTGTTGTTACCGTGCTTTTACTTACAGCCGGCATGGCTCATAGAAGAAAATGAGTTTTCTCGAAAGAAACCTTGTGCTTCCAGTTCCTAGTTGGAAGCTCACCCTGCTCTGCTCTATACCAAACGTGAAAGTCAATGTGAGCACTAGCCTCGAAGTAAGGCCCTGATTATGCTGGCAAAACGGGAGGCGTGCAGCAGCTCCATGAGGCCTTCATCGCTGTTCTGCTTTAGTTGCACGGTAGTAAGCTTTCCAAGACTCCTAGGGACTTTGCTTAAGCAACCGTTTCGGTACCAGAACACTGCGTAGAGACAGTAAGCTCTGGTCCTGCGTGTATGCTGCGTGTCAACCTAGAAATTGGAGACTGATGGCATAAGGCTTCTTTTCCCATTATGAAAGCTCCGTTCATGCGGCCTCGAAGCTACCTGAAAAGCATTGTTGTTGCCGGGGTTTTCTTCACTGCCGGCATGGTTCTGAGAAGAAAATGAGTTTTCTCCTAAGAAACCTTGGGTTTCCAGTTCCTTGTTGGAAGCTCACCCTGCTCTGCGCTATACCTAAAGTGAAAGTCAACGTGAGCCCAAGCTTCGAAGTAGGACCTGATTACCCTTGTAAAACGAGAGGCGTGCAGCAGCTCCATGAGGCCTTCATCGTTGTTCTGCTTTAGTTTCAAGGTAGTAAGCTTTTCAACACTCCTAGGGGCCTTGCTTCAGCACCCGTTTCAGTACCAGAACACTGCGTAGAACCAGGAAGCTCTGCTCCTGCGTGTATGCTGCGTGTCAACCTAGAAATTAGAGACTGATGGCACAACGCTTGTTTTCCCGTTTTGAAAGCTCCATTCATGCGGCCTCGAAGCTACCTGAAAAGCACGGTTGTTACCGTGCTTTTACTTACAGCCGGCATGGCACATAGAAGAAAATGAGTTTTCTCGAAAGAAACCTTGTGCTTCCAGTTCCTAGTTGGAATCTCACCCTGCTCTGCTCTATACCAAACCTGAAAGTCAATGTGAGCACTAGCCTCGAAGTAAGGACCTGATTGTGCTGGCAAAACGGGAGGCGTGCAGCAGCTCCATGAGGCCCTCATCGCTGTTCTGCTTTAGTTTCACGGTAGTAAGCTTTCCAAGACTCCTAGGGACTTTGCTTAAGCAACCGTTTCGGTACCAGAACACTGCGTAGAGACAGTAAGCTCTGGTCCTGCGTGTATGCTGCGTGTCAACCTAGAAATTGGAGACTGATGGCATAAGGCTTCTTTTCCCATTATGAAAGCTCCGTTCATGCGGCCTCGAAGCTACCTGAAAAGCATTGTTGTTGCCGGGGTTTTCCTCACTGCCGGCATGGTTCTGAGAAGAAAATGAGTTTTCTCCTAAGAAACCTTGGGTTTCCAGTTCCTTGTTGGAAGCTCACCCTGCTCTGCTCTATACCTAAAGTGAAAGTCAACGTGAGCCCAAGCTTCGAAGTAAGGCCCTGATTATCCTTGCAAAACGAGAGGCGTGCAGCAGCTCCATGAGGCCTTCATCGTTGTTCTGCTTTAGAGTCAAGGTAGTGAGCTTTTCAACACTCCTAGGGGCCTTGCTTCAGCACCCGTTTCAGTACCAGAACACTGCGTAGAACCAGGAAGCTCTGCTCCTGCGTGTATGCTGCGTGTCAACCTAGAAATTAGAGACTGATGGCACAAGGCTAGTTTTCCCATTATGAAAGCTCCGTTGATGCGGCCCCGAAGCTACCTGAAAAGCACTGTTGTTACCGTGCTTTTACTTACAGCCGGCATGGTTCATAGAAGAAAATGAGTTTTCTCGAAAGAAACCTTGTGCTTCCAGTTCCTAGTTGGAAGCGCTTCCTGCTCTGCTCTATACCAAACGTGAAAGTCAATGTGAGCACTATCCTCGAAGTAAGGCCCTGATTATGCTGGCAAAACGGGAGGCGTGCAGCAGCTCCATGAGGCCTTCATCGCTGTTCTGCTTTAGTTTCACGGTAGTAAGCTTTCCAAGACTCCTAGGGACTTTGCTTAAGCAACCGTTTCGGTACCAGAACACTGCGTAGAGACAGTAAGCTCTGGTCCTGCGTGTATGCTCCGTGTCAACCTAGAAATTGGAGACTGATGGCATAAGGCTTCTTTTCCCATTATGAAAGCTCCGTTCATGCGGCCTCGAAGCTACCTGAAAAGCATTGTTGTTGCCGGGGTTTTCTTCACTGCCGGCATGGTTCTGAGAAGAAAATGAGTTTTCTCCTAAGAAACCTTGGGTTTCCAGTTCCTTGTTGGAAGCTCACCCTGCTCTGCGCTATACCTAAAGTGAAAGTCAACGTGAGCCCAAGCTTCGAAGTAGGCCCTGATTACCCTTGTAAAACGAGAGGCGTGCAGCAGCTCCATGAGGCCTTCATCGTTGTTCTGCTTTAGTTTCAAGGTAGTAAGCTTTTCAACACTCCTAGGGGCCTTGCTTCAGCACCCGTTTCAGTACCAGAACACTGCGTAGAACCAGGAAGCTCTGCTCCTGCGTGTATGCTGCGTGTCAACCTAGAAATTAGAGACTGATGGCACAACGCTTGTTTTCCCGTTTTGAAAGCTCCATTCATGCGGCCTCGAAGCTACCTGAAAAGCACGGTTGTTACCGTGCTTTTACTTACAGCCGGCATGGCACATAGAAGAAAATGAGTTTTCTCGAAAGAAACCTTGTGCTTCCAGTTCCTAGTTGGAAGCTCACCCTGCTCTGCTCTATACCAAACCTGAAAGTCAATGTGAGCACTAGCCTCGAAGTAAGGCCCTGATTGTGCTGGCAAAACGGGAGGCGTGCAGCAGCTCCATGAGGCCTTCATCGCTGTTCTGCTTTAGTTTCACGGTAGTAAGCTTTCCAAGACTCCTAGGGACTTTGCTTAAGCAACCGTTTGGGTACCAGAACACTGCGTAGAGACAGTAAGCTCTGGTCCTGCGTGTATGCTGCGTGTCAACCTAGAAATTGGAGACTGATGGCATAAGGCTTCTTTTCCCATTATGAAAGCTCCGTTCATGCGGCCTCGAAGCTACCTGAAAAGCATTGTTGTTGCCGGGGTTTTCCTCACTGCCGGCATGGTTCTGAGAAGAAAATGAGTTTTCTCCTAAGAAACCTTGGGTTTCCAGTTCCTTGTTGGAAGCTCACCCTGCTCTGCTCTATACCTAAAGTGAAAGTCAACGTGAGCCCAGCTTCGAAGTAAGGCCCTGATTATCCTTGCAAAACAAGAGGCGTGCAGCAGCTCCATGAGGCCTTCATCGTTGTTCTGCTTTAGTTTCAAGGTAGTAAGCTTTTCAACACTCCTAGGGGCCTTGCTTCAGCACCCGTTTCAGTACCAGAACACTGCGTAGAACCAGGAAACTCTGCTCCTGCGTGTATGCTGCGTGTCAACCTAGAAATTAGAGACTGATGGCACAAGGCTAGTTTTCCCATTATGAAAGCTCCGTTGATGCGGCCCCGAAGCTACCTGAAAAGCACTGTTGTTACCGTGCTTTTACTTACAGCCGGCATGGCTCATAGAAGAAAATGAGTTTTCTCGAAAGAAACCTTGTGCTTCCAGTTCCTAGTTGGAAGCTCACCCTGCTCTGCTCTATACCAAACGTGAAAGTCAATGTGAGCACTAGCCTCGAAGTAAGGCCCTGATTATCCTGGCAAAACGGGAGGCGTGCAGCAGCTCCATGAGGCCTTCATCGCTGTTCTGCTTTATTTTCACGGTAGTAAGCTTTCCAAGACTCCTAGGGACTTTGCTTAAGCAACCGTTTCGGTACCAGAACACTGCGTAGAGACAGTAAGCTCTGGTCCTGCGTGTATGCTGCGTGTCAACCTAGAAATTGGAGACTGATGGCATAAGGCTTCTTTTCCCATTATGAAAGCTCCGTTCATGCGGCCTCGAAGCTACCTGAAAAGCATTGTTGTTGCCGGGGTTTTCCTCACTGCCGGCATGGTTCTGAGAAGAAAATGAGTTTTCTCCTAAGAAACCTTGGGTTTCCAGTTCCTTGTTGGAAGCTCACCCTGCTCTGCTCTATACCTAAAGTGAAAGTCAACGTGAGCCCAAGCTTCGAAGTAAGGCCCTGATTATCCTTGCAAAACGAGAGGCGTGCAGCAGCTCCATGAGGCCTTCATCGTTGTTCTGCTTTAGTGTCAAGGTAGTAAGCTTTTCAACACTCCTAGGGGCCTTGCTTCAGCACCCGTTTCAGTACCAGAAGACTGAGTAGAACCAGGAAGCTCTGCTCCTGCGTGTATGCTGCGTGTCAACCTAGAAATTAGAGACTGATGGCACAAGGCTAGTTTTCCCATTATGAAAGCTCCGTTGATGCGGCCCCGAAGCTACCTGAAAAGCACTGTTGTTACCGTGCTTTTACTTACAGCCGGCATGGCTCATAGAAGAAAATGAGTTTTCTCGAAAGAAACCTTGTGCTTCCAGTTCCTAGTTGGAAGCTCACCCTGCTCTGCTCTATACCAAACGTGAAAGTCAATGTGAGCACTAGCCTCGAAGTAAGGCCCTGATTATGCTGGCAAAACGGGAGGCGTGCAGCAGCTCCATGAGGCCTTCATCGCTGTTCTGCTTTAGTTTCACGGTAGTAAGCTTTCCAAGACTCCTAGGGACTTTGCTTAAGCAACCGTTTCGGTACCAGAACACTGCGTAGAGACAGTAAGCTCTGGTCCTGCGTGTATGCTGCGTGTCAACCTAGAAATTGGAGACTGATGGCATAAGGCTTCTTTTCCCATTATGAAAGCTCCGTTCATGCGGCCTCGAAGCTACCTGAAAAGCATTGTTGTTGCCGGGGTTTTCCTCACTGCCGGCATGGTTCTGAGAAGAAAATGAGTTTTCTCCTAAGAAACCTTGGGTTTCCAGTTCCTTGTTGGAAGCTCACCCTGCTCTGCTCTATACCTAAAGTGAAAGTCAACGTGAGCCCAAGCTTCGAAGTAAGGCCCTGATTATCCTTGCAAAACGAGAGGCGTGCAGCAGCTCCATGAGGCCTTCATCGTTGTTCTGCTTTAGTGTCAAGGTAGTAAGCTTTTCAACACTCCTAGGGGCCTTGCTTCAGCACCCGTTTCAGTACCAGAACACTGCGTAGAACCAGGAAGCTCTGCTCCTGCGTGTATGCTGCGTGTCAACCTAGAAATTAGAGACTGATGGCACAAGGCTAGTTTTCCCGTTATGAAAGCTCCGTTGATGCGGCCCCGAAGCTACCTGAAAAGCACTGTTGTTACCGTGCTTTTACTTACAGCCGGCATGGCTCATAGAAGAAAATGAGTTTTCTCGAAAGAAAACTTGTGCTTCCAGTTCCTAGTTGGAAGCTCACCCTGCTCTGCTCTATACCAAACGTGAAAGTCAATGTGAGCACTAGCCTCGAAGTAAGGCCCAGATTATCCTGGCAAAACGGGAGGCGTGCAGCAGCTCCATGAGGCCTTCATCGCTGTTCTGCTTTAGTTTCACGGTAGTAAGCTTTCCACGACTCCTAGGGTCTTTGCTTAAGCAACCGTTTCGTTACCAGAACACTGCGTAGAGACAGTAAGCTCTGGTCCTGCGTGTATGCTGCGTGTCAACCTAGAAATTGGAGACTGATGGCATAAGGCTTCTTTTCCCATTATGAAAGCTCCGTTCATGCGGCCTCGAAGCTACCTGAAAAGCATTGTTGTTGCCGGGGTTTTCCTCACTGCCGGCATGGTTCTGAGAAGAAAATGAGTTTTCTCCTAAGAAACCTTGGGTTTCCAGTTCCTTGTTGGAAGCTCACCCTGCTCTGCTCTATACCTAAAGTGAAAGTCAACGTGAGCCCAAGCTTCGAAGTAAGGCCCTGATTATCCTTGCAAAACGAGAGGCGTGCAGCAGCTCCATGAGGTCTTCATCGTTGTTCTGCTTTAGTGTCAAGGTAGTAAGCTTTTCAACACTCCTAGGGGCCTTGCTTCAGCACCCGTTTCAGTACCAGAAGACTGCGTAGAACCAGGAAGCTCTGCTCCTGCGTGTATGCTGCGTGTCAACCTAGAAATTAGAGACTGATGGCACAAGGCTAGTTTTCCCATTATGAAAGCTCCGTTGATGCGGCCCCGAAGCTACCTGAAAAGCACTGTTGTTACCGTGCTTTTACTTACAGCCGGCATGGCTCATAGAAGAAAATGAGTTTTCTCGAAAGAAACCTTGTGCTTCCAGTTCCTAGTTGGAAGCTCACCCTGCTCTGCTCTATACCAAACGTGAAAGTCAATGTGAGCACTAGCCTCGAAGTAAGGCCCTGATTATCCTGGCAAAACGGGAGGCGTGCAGCAGCTCCATGAGGCCTTCATCGCTGTTCTGCTTTAGTTTCACGGTAGTAAGCTTTCCAAGACTCCTAGGGACTTTGCTTAAGCAACCGTTTCGGTACCAGAACACTGCGTAGAGACAGTAAGCTCTGGTCCTGCGTGTATGCTGCGTGTCAACCTAGAAATTGGAGACTGATGGCATAAGGCTTCTTTTCCCATTATGAAAGCTCCGTTCATGCGGCCTCGAAGCTACCTGAAAAGCATTGTTGTTGCCGGGGTTTTCCTCACTGCCGGCATGGTTCTGAGAAGAAAATGAGTTTTCTCCTAAGAAACCTTGGGTTTCCAGTTCCTTGTTGGAAGCTCACCCTGCTCTGCTCTATAACTAAAGTGAAAGTCAACGTGAGCCCAAGCTTCGAAGTAAGGCCCTGATTATCCTTGCAAAACGAGAGGCGTGCAGCAGCTCCATGAGGCCTTCATCGTTGTTCTGCTTTAGTGTCAAGGTAGTAAGCTTTTCAACACTCCTAGGGGCCTTGCTTCAGCACCCGTTTCAGTACCAGAACACTGCGTAGAACCAGGAAGCTCTGCTCCTGCGTGTATGCTGCGTGTCAACCTAGAAATTAGAGACTGATGGCACAAGGCTAGTTTTCCCATTATGAAAGCTCCGTTGATGCGGCCCCGAAGCTACCTGAAAAACACTGTTGTTACCGTGCTTTTACTTACAGCCGGCATGGCTCATAGAAGAAAATGAGTTTTCTCGAAAGAAACCTTGTGCTTCCAGTTCCTAGTTGGAAGCTCACCCTGCTCTGCTCTATACCAAACGTGAAAGTCAATGTGAGCAGTAGCCTCGAAGTAAGGCCCTGATTATCCTGGCAAAACGGGAGGCGTGCAGCAGCTCCATGAGGCCTTCATCGCTGTTCTGCTTTAGTTTCACGGTAGTAAGCTTTCCAAGACTCCTAGGGACTTTGCTTAAGCAACCGTTTCGGTACCAGAACACTGCGTAGAGACAGTAAGCTCTGGTCCTGCGTGTATGCTGCGTGTCAACCTAGAAATTGGAGACTGATGGCATAAGGCTTCTTTTCCCATTATGAAAGCTCCGTTCATGCGGCCTCGAAGCTACCTGAAAAGCATTGTTGTTGCCGGGGTTTTCCTCACTGCCGGCATGGTTCTGAGAAGAAAATGAGTTTTCTCCTAAGAAACCTTGGGTTTCCAGTTCCTTGTTGGAAGCTCACCCTGCTCTGCTCTATACCTAAAGTGAAAGTCAACGTGAGCCCAAGCTTCGAAGTAAGGCCCTGATTATCCTTGCAAAACGAGAGGCGTGCAGCAGCTCCATGAGGCCTTCATCGTTGTTCTGCTTTAGTGTCAAGGTAGTAAGCTTTTCAACACTCCTAGGGGCCTTGCTTCAGCACCCGTTTCAGTACCAGAACACTGCGTAGAACCAGGAAGCTCTGCTCCTGCGTGTATGCTGCGTGTCAACCTAGAAATTAGAGACTGATGGCACAAGGCTAGTTTTCCCGTTATGAAAGCTCCGTTGATGCGGCCCCGAAGCTACCTGAAAAGCACTGTTGTTACCGTGCTTTTACTTACAGCCGGCATGGCTCATAGAAGAAAATGAGTTTTCTCGAAAGAAAACTTGTGCTTCCAGTTCCTAGTTGGAAGCTCACCCTGCTCTGCTCTATACCAAACGTGAAAGTCAATGTGAGCACTAGCCTCGAAGTAAGGCCCAGATTATCCTGGCAAAACGGGAGGCGTGCAGCAGCTCCATGAGGCCTTCATCGCTGTTCTGCTTTAGTTTCACGGTAGTAAGCTTTCCACGACTCCTAGGGTCTTTGCTTAAGCAACCGTTTCGTTACCAGAACACTGCGTAGAGACAGTAAGCTCTGGTCCTGCGTGTATGCTGCGTGTCAACCTAGAAATTGGAGACTGATGGCATAAGGCTTCTTTTCCCATTATGAAAGCTCCGTTCATGCGGCCTCGAAGCTACCTGAAAAGCATTGTTGTTGCCGGGGTTTTCCTCACTGCCGGCATGGTTCTGAGAAGAAAATGAGTTTTCTCCTAAGAAACCTTGGGTTTCCAGTTCCTTGTTGGAAGCTCACCCTGCTCTGCTCTATACCTAAAGTGAAAGTCAACGTGAGCCCAAGCTTCGAAGTAAGGCCCTGATTATCCTTGCAAAACGAGAGGCGTGCAGCAGCTCCATGAGGCCTTCATCGTTGTTCTGCTTTAGTGTCAAGGTAGTAAGCTTTTCAACACTCCTAGGGGCCTTGCTTCAGCACCCGTTTCAGTACCAGAAGACTGCGTAGAACCAGGAAGCTCTGCTCCTGCGTGTATGCTGCGTGTCAACCTAGAAATTAGAGACTGATGGCACAAGGCTAGTTTTCCCGTTATGAAAGCTCCGTTGATGCGGCCCCGAAGCTACCTGAAAAGCACTGTTGTTACCGTGCTTTTACTTACAGCCGGCATGGCTCATAGAAGAAAATGAGTTTTCTCGAAAGAAAACTTGTGCTTCCAGTTCCTAGTTGGAAGCTCACCCTGCTCTGCTCTATACCAAACGTGAAAGTCAATGTGAGCACTAGCCTCGAAGTAAGGCCCAGATTATCCTGGCAAAACGGGAGGCGTGCAGCAGCTCCATGAGGCCTTCATCGCTGTTCTGCTTTAGTTTCACGGTAGTAAGCTTTCCACGACTCCTAGGGTCTTTGCTTAAGCAACCGTTTCGTTACCAGAACACTGCGTAGAGACAGTAAGCTCTGGTCCTGCGTGTATGCTGCGTGTCAACCTAGAAATTGGAGACTGATGGCATAAGGCTTCTTTTCCCATTATGAAAGCTCCGTTCATGCGGCCTCGAAGCTACCTGAAAAGCATTGTTGTTGCCGGGGTTTTCCTCACTGCCGGCATGGTTCTGAGAAGAAAATGAGTTTTCTCCTAAGAAACCTTGGGTTTCCAGTTCCTTGTTGGAAGCTCACCCTGCTCTGCTCTATACCTAAAGTGAAAGTCAACGTGAGCCCAAGCTTCGAAGTAAGGCCCTGATTATCCTTGCAAAACGAGAGGCGTGCAGCAGCTCCATGAGGCCTTCATCGTTGTTCTGCTTTAGTGTCAAGGTAGTAAGCTTTTCAACACTCCTAGGGGCCTTGCTTCAGCACCCGTTTCAGTACCAGAAGACTGCGTAGAACCAGGAAGCTCTGCTCCTGCGTGTATGCTGCGTGTCAACCTAGAAATTAGAGACTGATGGCACAAGGCTAGTTTTCCCATTATGAAAGCTCCGTTGATGCGGCCCCGAAGCTACCTGAAAAGCACTGTTGTTACCGTGCTTTTACTTACAGCCGGCACGGCTCATAGAAGAAAATGAGTTTTCTCGAAAGAAACCTTGTGCTTCCAGTTCCTAGTTGGAAGCTCACCCTGCTCTGCTCTATACCAAACGTGAAAGTCAATGTGAGCACTAGCCTCGAAGTAAGGCCCTGATTATCCTGGCAAAACGGGAGGCGTGCAGCAGCTCCATGAGGCCTTCATCGCTGTTCTGCTTTAGTTTCACGGTAGTAAGCTTTCCAAGACTCCTAGGGACTTTGCTTAAGCAACCGTTTCGGTACCAGAACACTGCGTAGAGACAGTAAGCTCTGGTCCTGCGTGTATGCTGCGTGTCAACCTAGAAATTGGAGACTGATGGCATAAGGCTTCTTTTCCCATTATGAAAGCTCCGTTCATGCGGCCTCGAAGCTACCTGAAAAGCATTGTTGTTGCCGGGGTTTTCCTCACTGCCGGCATGGTTCTGAGAAGAAAATGAGTTTTCTCCTAAGAAACCTTGGGTTTCCAGTTCCTTGTTGGAAGCTCACCCTGCTCTGCTCTATACCTAAAGTGAAAGTCAACGTGAGCCCAAGCTTCGAAGTAAGGCCCTGATTATCCTTGCAAAACGAGAGGCGTGCAGCAGCTCCATGAGGCCTTCATCGTTGTTCTGCTTTAGTGTCAAGGTAGTAAGCTTTTCAACACTCCTAGGGGCCTTGCTTCAGCACCCGTTTCAGTACCAGAACACTGCGTAGAACCAGGAAGCTCTGCTCCTGCGTGTATGCTGCGTGTCAACCTAGAAATTAGAGACTGATGGCACAAGGCTAGTTTTCCCGTTATGAAAGCTCCGTTGATGCGGCCCCGAAGCTACCTGAAAAGCACTGTTGTTACCGTGCTTTTACTTACAGCCGGCATGGCTCATAGAAGAAAATGAGTTTTCTCGAAAGAAACCTTGTGCTTCCAGTTCCTAGTTGGAAGCTCACCGTGCTCTGCTCTATACCAAACGTGAAAGTCAATGTGAGCACTAGCCTCGAAGTAAGGCCCAGATTATCCTGGCAAAACGGGAGGCGTGCAGCAGCTCCATGAGGCCTTCATCGCTGTTCTGCTTTAGTTTCACGGTAGTAAGCTTTCCACGACTCCTAGGGTCTTTGCTTAAGCAACCGTTTCGGTACCAGAACACTGCGTAGAGACAGTAAGCTCTGGTCCTGCGTGTATGCTGCGTGTCAACCTAGAAATTGGAGACTGATGGCATAAGGCTTCTTTTCCCATTATGAAAGCTCCGTTCATGCGGCCTCGAAGCTACCTGAAAAGCATTGTTGTTGCCGGGGTTTTCCTCACTGCCGGCATGGTTCTGAGAAGAAAATGAGTTTTCTCCTAAGAAACCTTGGGTTTCCAGTTCCTTGTTGGAAGCTCACCCTGCTCTGCGCTATACCTAAAGTGAAAGTCAACGTGAGCCCAAGCTTCGAAGTAGGCCCTGATGACCCTTGTAAAACGAGAGGCGTGCAGCAGCTCCATGAGGCCTTCATCGTTGTTCTGCTTTAGTTTCAAGGTAGTAAGCTTTTCAACACTCCTAGGGGCCTTGCTTCAGCACCCGTTTCAGTACCAGAACACTGCGTAGAACCAGGAAGCTCTGCTCCTGCGTGTATGCTGCGTGTCAACCTAGAAATTAGAGACTGATGGCACAAGGCTAGTTTTCCCATTATGAAAGCTCCGTTGATGCGGCCCCGAAGCTACCTGAAAAGCACTGTTGTTACCGTGCTTTTACTTACAGCCGGCATGGCTCATAGAAGAAAATGAGTTTTCTCGAAAGAAACCTTGTGCTTCCAGTTCCTAGTTGGAAGCTCACCCTGCTCTGCTCTATACCAAACGTGAAAGTCAATGTGAGCAGTAGCCTCGAAGTAAGGCCCTGATTATCCTGGCAAAACGGGAGGCGTGCAGCAGCTCCATAAGGCCTTCATCGCTGTTCTGCTTTAGTTTCACGGTAGTAAGCTTTCCAAGACTCCTAGGGACTTTGCTTAAGCAACCGTTTCGGTACCAGAACACTGCGTAGAGACAGTAAGCTCTGGTCCTGCGTGTATGCTGCGTGTCAACCTAGAAATTGGAGACTGATGGCATAAGGCTTCTTTTCCCATTATGAAAGCTCCGTTCATGCGGCCTCGAAGCTACCTGAAAAGCATTGTTGTTGCCGGGGTTTTCCTCACTGCCGGCATGGTTCTGAGAAGAAAATGAGTTTTCTCCTAAGAAACCTTGGGTTTCCAGTTCCTTGTTGGAAGCTCACCCTGCTCTGCTCTATACCTAAAGTGAAAGTCAACGTGAGCCCAAGCTTCGAAGTAAGGCCCTGATTATCCTTGCAAAACGAGAGGCGTGCAGCAGCTCCATGAGGCCTTCATCGTTGTTCTGCTTTAGTTTCAAGGTAGTAAGCTTTTCAACACTCCTAGGGGCCTTGCTTCAGCACCCGTTTCAGTACCAGAAGACTGCGTAGAACCAGGAAGCTCTGCTCCTGCGTGTATGCTGCGTGTCAACCTAGAAATTAGAGACTGATGGCACAAGGCTAGTTTTCCCATTATGAAGCTCCGTTGATGCGGCCCCGAAGCTACCTGAAAAGCACTGTTGTTACCGTGCTTTTACTTACAGCCGGCATGGCTCATAGAAGAAAATGAGTTTTCTCGAAAGAAACCTTGTGCTTCCAGTTCCTAGTTGGAAGCTCACCCTGCTCTGCTCTATACCAAACGTGAAAGTCAATGTGAGCACTAGCCTCGAAGTAAGGCCCTGATTATCCTGGCAAAACGGGAGGCGTGCAGCAGCTCCATGAGGCCTTCATCGCTGTTCTGCTTTAGTTTCACGGTAGTAAGCTTTCCAAGACTCCTAGGGACTTTGCTTAAGCAACCGTTTCGGTACCAGAACACTGCGTAGAGACAGTAAGCTCTGGTCCTGCGTGTATGCTGCGTGTCAACCTAGAAATTGGAGACTGATGGCATAAGGCTTCTTTTCCCATTATGAAAGCTCCGTTCATGCGGCCTCGAAGCTACCTGAAAAGCATTGTTGTTGCCGGGGTTTTCCTCACTGCCGGCATGGTTCTGAGAAGAAAATGAGTTTTCTCCTAAGAAACCTTGGGTTTCCAGTTCCTTGTTGGAAGCTCACCCTGCTCTGCTCTATACCTAAAGTGAAAATCAACGTGAGCCCAAGCTTCGAAGTAAGGCCCTGATTATCCTTGCAAAACGAGAGGCGTGCAGCAGCTCCATGAGGCCTTCATCGTTGTTCTGCTTTAGTGTCAAGGTAGTAAGCTTTTCAACACTCCTAGGGGCCTTGCTTCAGCACCCGTTTCAGTACCAGAACACTGCGTAGAACCAGGAAGCTCTGCTCCTGCGTGTATGCTGCGTGTCAACCTAGAAATTAGAGACTGATGGCACAAGGCTAGTTTTCCCATTATGAAAGCTCCGTTGATGCGGCCCCGAAGCTACCTGAAAAGCACTGTTGTTACCGTGCTTTTACTTACAGCCGGCATGGCTCATAGAAGAAAATGAGTTTTCTCGAAAGAAACCTTGTGCTTCCAGTTCCTAGTTGGAAGCTCACCGTGCTCTGCTCTATACCAAACGTGAAAGTCAATGTGAGCACTAGCCTCGAAGTAAGGCCCTGATTGTGCTGGCAAAACGGGAGGCGTGCAGCAGCTCCATGAGGCCTTCATCGCTGTTCTGCTTTAGTTTCACGGTAGTAAGCTTTCCAAGACTCCTAGGGACTTTGCTTAAGCAACCGTTTCGGTACCAGAACACTGCGTAGAGACAGTAAGCTCTGGTCCTGCGTGTATGCTGCGTGTCAACCTAGAAATTGGAGACTGATGGCATAAGGCTTCTTTTCCCATTATGAAAGCTCCGTTCATGCGGCCTCGAAGCTACCTGAAAAGCATTGTTGTTGCCGGGGTTTTCCTCACTGCCGGCATGGTTCTGAGAAGAAAATGAGTTTTCTCCTAAGAAACCTTGGGTTTCCAGTTCCTTGTTGGAAGCTCACCCTGCTCTGCTCTATACCTAAAGTGAAAGTCAACGTGAGCCCAAGCTTCGAAGTAAGGCCCTGATTATCCTTGCAAAACGAGAGGCGTGCAGCAGCTCCATGAGGCCTTCATCGTTGTTCTGCTTTAGTGTCAAGGTAGTAAGCTTTTCAACACTCCTAGGGGCCTTGCTTCAGCACCCGTTTCAGTACCAGAAGACTGCGTAGAACCAGGAAGCTCTGCTCCTGCGTGTATGCTGCGTGTCAACCTAGAAATTAGAGACTGATGGCACAAGGCTAGTTTTCCCATTATGAAGCTCCGTTGATGCGGCCCCGAAGCTACCTGAAAAGCACTGTTGTTACCGTGCTTTTACTTACAGCCGGCATGGCTCATAGAAGAAAATGAGTTTTCTCGAAAGAAACCTTGTGCTTCCAGTTCCTAGTTGGAAGCTCACCCTGCTCTGCTCTATACCAAACGTGAAAGTCAATGTGAGCACTAGCCTCGAAGTAAGGCCCTGATTATGCTAGCAAAACGGGAGGCGTGCAGCAGCTCCATGAGGCCTTCATCGCTGTTCTGCTTTAGTTGCACGGTAGTAAGCTTTCCAAGACTCCTAGGGACTTTGCTTAAGCAACCGTTTCGGTACCACAACACTGCGTAGAGACAGTAAGCTCTGGTCCTGCGTGTATGCTGCGTGTCAACCTAGAAATTGGAGACTGATGGCATAAGGCTTCTTTTCCCATTATGAAAGCTCCGTTCATGCGGCCTCGAAGCTACCTGAAAAGCATTGTTGTTGCCGGGGTTTTCTTCACTGCCGGCATGGTTCTGAGAAGAAAATGAGTTTTCTCCTAAGAAACCTTGGGTTTCCAGTTCCTTGTTGGAAGCTCACCCTGCTCTGCGCTATACCTAAAGTGAAAGTCAACGTGAGCCCAAGCTTCGAAGTAGGACCTGATTACCTTTGTAAAACGAGAGGCGTGCAGCAGCTCCATGAGGCCTTCATCGTTGTTCTGCTTTAGTTTCAAGGTAGTAAGCTTTTCAACACTCCTAGGGGCCTTGCTTCAGCACCCGTTTCAGTACCAGAACACTGCGTAGAACCAGGAAGCTCTGCTCCTGCGTGTATGCTGCGTGTCAACCTAGAAATTAGAGACTGATGGCACAACGCTTGTTTTCCCGTTTTGAAAGCTCCATTCGTGCGGCCTCGAAGCTACCTGAAAAGCACTGTTGTTACCGTGCTTTTACTTACAGCCGGCATGGCACATAGAAGAAAATGAGTTTTCTCGAAAGAAACCTTGTGCTTCCAGTTCCTAGTTGGAAGCTCACCGTGCTCTGCTCTATACCAAACGTGAAAGTCAATGTGAGCACTAGCCTCGAAGTAAGGCCCAGATTATCCTGGCAAAACGGGAGGCGTGCAGCAGCTCCATGAGGCCTTCATCGCTGTTCTGCTTTAGTTTCACGGTAGTAAGCTTTCCACGACTCCTAGGGTCTTTGCTTAAGCAACCGTTTCGGTACCAGAACACTGCGTAGAGACAGTAAGCTCTGGTCCTGCGTGTATGCTGCGTGTCAACCTAGAAATTGGAGACTGATGGCATAAGGCTTCTTTTCCCATTATGAAAGCTCCGTTCATGCGGCCTCGAAGCTACCTGAAAAGCATTGTTGTTGCCGGGGTTTTCCTCACTGCCGGCATGGTTCTGAGAAGAAAATGAGTTTTCTCCTAAGAAACCTTGGGTTTCCAGTTCCTTGTTGGAAGCTCACCCTGCTCTGCGCTATACCTAAAGTGAAAGTCAACGTGAGCCCAAGCTTCGAAGTAGGCCCTGATGACCCTTGTAAAACGAGAGGCGTGCAGCAGCTCCATGAGGCCTTCATCGTTGTTCTGCTTTAGTTTCAAGGTAGTAAGCTTTTCAACACTCCTAGGGGCCTTGCTTCAGCACCCGTTTCAGTACCAGAACACTGCGTAGAACCAGGAAGCTCTGCTCCTGCGTGTATGCTGCGTGTCAACCTAGAAATTAGAGACTGATGGCACAAGGCTAGTTTTCCCATTATGAAAGCTCCGTTGATGCGGCCCCGAAGCTACCTGAAAAGCACTGTTGTTACCGTGCTTTTACTTACAGCCGGCATGGCTCATAGAAGAAAATGAGTTTTCTCGAAAGAAACCTTGTGCTTCCAGTTCCTAGTTGGAAGCTCACCGTGCTCTGCTCTATACCAAACGTGAAAGTCAATGTGAGCACTAGCCTCGAAGTAAGGCCCTGATTATCCTGGCAAAACGGGAGGCGTGCAGCAGCTCCATGAGGCCTTCATCGCTGTTCTGCTTTAGTTTCACGGTAGTAAGCTTTCCAAGACTCCTAGGGACTTTGCTTAAGCAACCGTTTCGGTACCAGAACACTGCGTAGAGACAGTAAGCTCTGGTCCTGCGTGTATGCTGCGTGTCAACCTAGAAATTGGAGACTGATGGCATAAGGCTTCTTTTCCCATTATGAAAGCTCCGTTCATGCGGCCTCGAAGCTACCTGAAAAGCATTGTTGTTGCCGGGGTTTTCCTCACTGCCGGCATGGTTCTGAGAAGAAAATGAGTTTTCTCCTAAGAAACCTTGGGTTTCCAGTTCCTTGTTGGAAGCTCACCCTGCTCTGCTCTATACCTAAAGTGAAAGTCAACGTGAGCCCAAGCTTCGAAGTAAGGCCCTGATTATCCTTGCAAAACGAGAGGCGTGCAGCAGCTCCATGAGGCCTTCATCGTTATTCTGCTTTAGTGTCAAGGTAGTAAGCTTTTCAACACTCCTAGGGGCCTTGCTTCAGCACCCGTTTCAGTACCAGAACACTGCGTAGAACCAGGAAGCTCTGCTCCTGCGTGTATGCTGCGTGTCAACCTAGAAATTAGAGACTGATGGCACAAGGCTAGTTTTCCCATTATGAAAGCTCCGTTGATGCGGCCCGAAGCTACCTGAAAAACACTGTTGTTACCGTGCTTTTACTTACAGCCGGCATGGCTCATAGAAGAAAATGAGTTTTCTCGAAAGAAACCTTGTGCTTCCAGTTCCTAGTTGGAAGCTCACCGTGCTCTGCTCTATACCAAACGTGAAAGTCAATGTGAGCACTAGCCTCGAAGTAAGGCCCTGATTGTGCTGGCAAAACGGGAGGCGTGCAGCAGCTCCATGTGGCCTTCATCGCTGTTCTGCTTTAGTTTCACGGTAGTAAGCTTTCCAAGACTCCTAGGGACTTTGCTTAAGCAACCGTTTCGGTACCAGAACACTGCGTAGAGACAGTAAGCTCTGGTCCTGCGTGTATGCTGCGTGTCAACCTAGAAATTGGAGACTGATGGCATAAGGCTTCTTTTCCCATTATGAAAGCTCCGTTCATGCGGCCTCGAAGCTACCTGAAAAGCATTGTTGTTGCCGGGGTTTTCCACACTGCCGGCATGGTTCTGAGAAGAAAATGAGTTTTCTCCTAAGAAACCTTGGGTTTCCAGTTCCTTGTTGGAAGCTCACCCTGCTCTGCTCTATACCTAAAGTGAAAGTCAACGTGAGCCCAAGCTTCGAAGTAAGGCCCTGATTATCCTTGCAAAACGAGAGGCGTGCAGCAGCTCCATGAGGCCTTCATCGTTGTTCTGCTTTAGTGTCAAGGTAGTAAGCTTTTCAACACTCCTAGGGGCCTTTCTTCAGCACCCGTTTCAGTACCAGAACACTGCGTAGAACCAGGAAGCTCTGCTCCTGCGTGTATGCTGCGTGTCAACCTAGAAATTAGAGACTGATGGCACAAGGCTAGTTTTCCCATTATGAAAGCTCCGTTGATGCGGCCCCGAAGCTACCTGAAAAGCACTGTTGTTACCGTGCTTTTACTTACAGCCGGCATGGCTCATAGAAGAAAATGAGTTTTCTCGAAAGAAACCTTGTGCTTCCAGTTCCTAGTTGGAAGCTCACCGTGCTCTGCTCTATACCAAACGTGAAAGTCAATGTGAGCACTAGCCTCGAAGTAAGGCCCTGATTATCCTGGCAAAACGGGAGGCGTGCAGCAGCTCCATGAGGCCTTCATCGCTGTTCTGCTTTAGTTTCACGGTAGTAAGCTTTCCAAGACTCCTAGGGACTTTGCTTAAGCAACCGTTTCGGTACCAGAACACTGCGTAGAGACAGTAAGCTCTGGTCCTGCGTGTATGCTGCGTGTCAACCTAGAAATTGGAGACTGATGGCATAAGGCTTCTTTTCCCATTATGAAAGCTCCGTTCATGCGGCCTCGAAGCTACCTGAAAAGCATTGTTGTTGCCGGGGTTTTCCTCACTGCCGGCATGGTTCTGAGAAGAAAATGAGTTTTCTCCTAAGAAACCTTGGGTTTCCAGTTCCTTGTTGGAAGCTCACCCTGCTCTGCTCTATACCTAAAGTGAAAGTCAACGTGAGCCCAAGCTTCGAAGTAAGGCCCTGATTATCCTTGCAAAACGAGAGGCGTGCAGCAGCTCCATGAGGCCTTCATCGTTGTTCTGCTTTAGTGTCAAGGTAGTAAGCTTTTCAACACTCCTAGGGGCCTTGCTTCAGCACCCGTTTCAGTACCAGAACACTGCGTAGAACCAGGAAGCTCTGCTCCTGCGTGTATGCTGCGTGTCAACCTAGAAATTAGAGACTGATGGCACAAGGCTAGTTTTCCCATTATGAAAGCTCCGTTGATGCGGCCCCGAAGCTACCTGAAAAACACTGTTGTTACCGTGCTTTTACTTACAGCCGGCATGGCTCATAGAAGAAAATGAGTTTTCTCGAAAGAAACCTTGTGCTTCCAGTTCCTAGTTGGAAGCTCACCGTGCTCTGCTCTATACCAAACGTGAAAGTCAATGTGAGCACTAGCCTCGAAGTAAGGCCCTGATTGTGCTGGCAAAACGGGAGGCGTGCAGCAGCTCCATGAGGCCTTCATCGCTGTTCTGCTTTAGTTTCACGGTAGTAAGCTTTCCAAGACTCCTAGGGACTTTGCTTAAGCAACCGTTTCGGTACCAGAACACTGCGTAGAGACAGTAAGCTCTGGTCCTGCGTGTATGCTGCGTGTCAACCTAGAAATTGGAGACTGATGGCATAAGGCTTCTTTTCCCATTATGAAAGCTCCGTTCATGCGGCCTCGAAGCTACCTGAAAAGCATTGTTGTTGCCGGGGTTTTCCACACTGCCGGCATGGTTCTGAGAAGAAAATGAGTTTTCTCCTAAGAAACCTTGGGTTTCCAGTTCCTTGTTGGAAGCTCACCCTGCTCTGCTCTATACCTAAAGTGAAAGTCAACGTGAGACCAAGCTTCGAGGTAAGGCCCTGATTATCCTTGCAAAACGAGAGGCGTGCAGCAGCTCCATGAGGCCTTCATCGTTGTTCTGCTTTAGTGTCAAGGTAGTAAGCTTTTCAACACTCCTAGGGGCCTTGCTTCAGCACCCGTTTCAGTACCAGAAGACTGCGTAGAACCAGGAAGCTCTGCTCCTGCGTGTATGCTGCGTGTCAACCTAGAAATTAGAGACTGATGGCACAAGGCTAGTTTTCCCATTATGAAGCTCCGTTGATGCGGCCCCGAAGCTACCTGAAAAGCACTGTTGTTACCGTGCTTTTACTTACAGCCGGCATGGCTCATAGAAGAAAATGAGTTTTCTCGAAAGAAACCTTGTGCTTCCAGTTCCTAGTTGGAAGCTCACCCTGCTCTGCTCTATACCAAACGTGAAAGTCAATGTGAGCACTAGCCTCGAAGTAAGGCCCTGATTATGCTGGCAAAACGGGAGGCGTGCAGCAGCTCCATGAGGCCTTCATCGCTGTTCTATTTAGTTGCACGGTAGTAAGCTTTCCAAGACTCCTAGGGACTTTGCTTAAGCAACCGTTTCGGTACCAGAACACTGCGTAGAGACAGTAAGCTCTGGTCCTGCGTGTATGCTGCGTGTCAACCTAGAAATTGGAGACTGATGGCATAAGGCTTCTTTTCCCATTATGAAAGCTCCGTTCATGCGGCCTCGAAGCTACCTGAAAAGCATTGTTGTTGCCGGGGTTTTCCTCACTGCCGGCATGGTTCTGAGAAGAAAATGAGTTTTCTCCTAAGAAACCTTGGGTTTCCAGTTCCTTGTTGGAAGCTCACCCTGCTCTGCTCTATACCTAAAGTGAAAGTCAACGTGAGCCCAAGCTTCGAAGTAAGGCCCTGATTATCCTTGCAAAACGAGAGGCGTGCAGCAGCTCCATGAGGCCTTCATCGTTGTTCTGCTTTAGTGTCAAGGTAGTAAGCTTTTCAACACTCCTAGGGGCCTTGCTTCAGCACCCGTTTCAGTACCAGAACACTGCGTAGAACCAGGAAGCTCTGCTCCTGCGTGTATGCTGCGTGTCAACCTAGAAATTAGAGACTGATGGCACAAGGCTAGTTTTCCCATTATGAAAGCTCCGTTGATGCGGCCCCGAAGCTACCTGAAAAACACTGTTGTTACCGTGCTTTTACTTACAGCCGGCATGGCTCATAGAAGAAAATGAGTTTTCTCGAAAGAAACCTTGTGCTTCCAGTTCCTAGTTGGAAGCTCACCGTGCTCTGCTCTATACCAAACGTGAAAGTCAATGTGAGCACTAGCCTCGAAGTAAGGCCCTGATTGTGCTGGCAAAACGGGAGGCGTGCAGCAGCTCCATGAGGCCTTCATCGCTGTTCTGCTTTAGTTTCACGGTAGTAAGCTTTCCAAGACTCCTAGGGACTTTGCTTAAGCAACCGTTTCGGTACCAGAACACTGCGTAGAGACAGTAAGCTCTGGTCCTGCGTGTATGCTGCGTGTCAACCTAGAAATTGGAGACTGATGGCATAAGGCTTCTTTTCCCATTATGAAAGCTCCGTTCATGCGGCCTCGAAGCTACCTGAAAAGCATTGTTGTTGCCGGGGTTTTCCACACTGCCGGCATGGTTCTGAGAAGAAAATGAGTTTTCTCCTAAGAAACCTTGGGTTTCCAGTTCCTTGTTGGAAGCTCACCCTGCTCTGCTCTATACCTAAAGTGAAAGTCAACGTGAGCCCAAGCTTCGAAGTAAGGCCCTGATTATCCTTGCAAAACGAGAGGCGTGCAGCAGCTCCATGAGGCCTTCATCGTTGTTCTGCTTTAGTGTCAAGGTAGTAAGCTTTTCAACACTCCTAGGGGCCTTGCTTCAGCACCCGTTTCAGTACCAGAAGACTGCGTAGAACCAGGAAGCTCTGCTCCTGCGTGTATGCTGCGTGTCAACCTAGAAATTAGAGACTGATGGCACAAGGCTAGTTTTCCCATTATGAAGCTCCGTTGATGCGGCCCCGAAGCTACCTGAAAAGCACTGTTGTTACCGTGCTTTTACTTACAGCCGGCATGGCTCATAGAAGAAAATGAGTTTTCTCGAAAGAAACCTTGTGCTTCCAGTTCCTAGTTGGAAGCTCACCCTGCTCTGCTCTATACCAAACGTGAAAGTCAATGTGAGCACTAGCCTCGAAGTAAGGCCCTGATTATGCTGGCAAAACGGGAGGCGTGCAGCAGCTCCATGAGGCCTTCATCGCTGTTCTATTTAGTTGCACGGTAGTAAGCTTTCCAAGACTCCTAGGGACTTTGCTTAAGCAACCGTTTCGGTACCAGAACACTGCGTAGAGACAGTAAGCTCTGGTCCTGCGTGTATGCTGCGTGTCAACCTAGAAATTGGAGACTGATGGCATAAGGCTTCTTTTCCCATTATGAAAGCTCCGTTCATGCGGCCTCGAAGCTACCTGAAAAGCATTGTTGTTGCCGGGGTTTTCCTCACTGCCGGCATGGTTCTGAGAAGAAAATGAGTTTTCTCCTAAGAAACCTTGGGTTTCCAGTTCCTTGTTGGAAGCTCACCCTGCTCTGCTCTATACCTAAAGTGAAAGTCAACGTGAGCCCAAGCTTCGAAGTAAGGCCCTGATTATCCTTGCAAAACGAGAGGCGTGCAGCAGCTCCATGAGGCCTTCATCGTTGTTCTGCTTTAGTGTCAAGGTAGTAAGCTTTTCAACACTCCTAGGGGCCTTGCTTCAGCACCCGTTTCAGTACCAGAACACTGCGTAGAACCAGGAAGCTCTGCTCCTGCGTGTATGCTGCGTGTCAACCTAGAAATTAGAGACTGATGGCACAAGGCTAGTTTTCCCATTATGAAAGCTCCGTTGATGCGGCCCCGAAGCTACCTGAAAAACACTGTTGTTACCGTGCTTTTACTTACAGCCGGCATGGCTCATAGAAGAAAATGAGTTTTCTCGAAAGAAACCTTGTGCTTCCAGTTCCTAGTTGGAAGCTCACCGTGCTCTGCTCTATACCAAACGTGAAAGTCAATGTGAGCACTAGCCTCGAAGTAAGGCCCTGATTGTGCTGGCAAAACGGGAGGCGTGCAGCAGCTCCATGAGGCCTTCATCGCTGTTCTGCTTTAGTTTCACGGTAGTAAGCTTTCCAAGACTCCTAGGGACTTTGCTTAAGCAACCGTTTCGGTACCAGAACACTGCGTAGAGACAGTAAGCTCTGGTCCTGCGTGTATGCTGCGTGTCAACCTAGAAATTGGAGACTGATGGCATAAGGCTTCTTTTCCCATTATGAAAGCTCCGTTCATGCGGCCTCGAAGCTACCTGAAAAGCATTGTTGTTGCCGGGGTTTTCCACACTGCCGGCATGGTTCTGAGAAGAAAATGAGTTTTCTCCTAAGAAACCTTGGGTTTCCAGTTCCTTGTTGGAAGCTCACCCTGCTCTGCTCTATACCTAAAGTGAAAGTCAACGTGAGCCCAAGCTTCGAAGTAAGGCCCTGATTATCCTTGCAAAACGAGAGGCGTGCAGCAGCTCCATGAGGCCTTCATCGTTGTTCTGCTTTAGTGTCAAGGTAGTAAGCTTTTCAACACTCCTAGGGGCCTTGCTTCAGCACCCGTTTCAGTACCAGAAGACTGCGTAGAACCAGGAAGCTCTGCTCCTGCGTGTATGCTGCGTGTCAACCTAGAAATTAGAGACTGATGGCACAAGGCTAGTTTTCCCATTATGAAGCTCCGTTGATGCGGCCCCGAAGCTACCTGAAAAGCACTGTTGTTACCGTGCTTTTACTTACAGCCGGCATGGCTCATAGAAGAAAATGAGTTTTCTCGAAAGAAACCTTGTGCTTCCAGTTCCTAGTTGGAAGCTCACCCTGCTCTGCTCTATACCAAACGTGAAAGTCAATGTGAGCACTAGCCTCGAAGTAAGGCCCTGATTATGCTGGCAAAACGGGAGGCGTGCAGCAGCTCCATGAGGCCTTCATCGCTGTTCTATTTAGTTGCACGGTAGTAAGCTTTCCAAGACTCCTAGGGACTTTGCTTAAGCAACCGTTTCGGTACCAGAACACTGCGTAGAGACAGTAAGCTCTGGTCCTGCGTGTATGCTGCGTGTCAACCTAGAAATTGGAGACTGATGGCATAAGGCTTCTTTTCCCATTATGAAAGCTCCGTTCATGCGGCCTCGAAGCTACCTGAAAAGCATTGTTGTTGCCGGGGTTTTCCTCACTGCCGGCATGGTTCTGAGAAGAAAATGAGTTTTCTCCTAAGAAACCTTGGGTTTCCAGTTCCTTGTTGGAAGCTCACCCTGCTCTGCTCTATACCTAAAGTGAAAGTCAACGTGAGCCCAAGCTTCGAAGTAAGGCCCTGATTATCCTTGCAAAACGAGAGGCGTGCAGCAGCTCCATGAGGCCTTCATCGTTGTTCTGCTTTAGTGTCAAGGTAGTAAGCTTTTCAACACTCCTAGGGGCCTTGCTTCAGCACCCGTTTCAGTACCAGAACACTGCGTAGAACCAGGAAGCTCTGCTCCTGCGTGTATGCTGCGTGTCAACCTAGAAATTAGAGACTGATGGCACAAGGCTAGTTTTCCCATTATGAAAGCTCCGTTGATGCGGCCCCGAAGCTACCTGAAAAACACTGTTGTTACCGTGCTTTTACTTACAGCCGGCATGGCTCATAGAAGAAAATGAGTTTTCTCGAAAGAAACCTTGTGCTTCCAGTTCCTAGTTGGAAGCTCACCGTGCTCTGCTCTATACCAAACGTGAAAGTCAATGTGAGCACTAGCCTCGAAGTAAGGCCCTGATTGTGCTGGCAAAACGGGAGGCGTGCAGCAGCTCCATGAGGCCTTCATCGCTGTTCTGCTTTAGTTTCACGGTAGTAAGCTTTCCAAGACTCCTAGGGACTTTGCTTAAGCAACCGTTTCGGTACCAGAACACTGCATAGAGACAGTAAGCTCTGGTCCTGCGTGTATGCTGCGTGTCAACCTAAAAATTGGAGACTGATGGCATAAGGCTTCTTTTCCCATTATGAAAGCTCCGTTCATGCGGCCTCGAAGCTACCTGAAAAGCATTGTTGTTGCCGGGGTTTTCCACACTGCCGGCATGGTTCTGAGAAGAAAATGAGTTTTCTCCTAAGAAACCTTGGGTTTCCAGTTCCTTGTTGGAAGCTCACCCTGCTCTGCTCTATACCTAAAGTGAAAGTCAACGTGAGCCCAAGCTTCGAAGTAAGGCCCTGATTATCCTTGCAAAACGAGAGGCGTGCAGCAGCTCCATGAGGCCTTCATCGTTGTTCTGCTTTAGTGTCAAGGTAGTAAGCTTTTCAACACTCCTAGGGGCCTTGCTTCAGCACCCGTTTCAGTACCAGAAGACTGCGTAGAACCAGGAAGCTCTGCTCCTGCGTGTATGCTGCGTGTCAACCTAGAAATTAGAGACTGATGGCACAAGGCTAGTTTTCCCATTATGAAGCTCCGTTGATGCGGCCCCGAAGCTACCTGAAAAGCACTGTTGTTACCGTGCTTTTACTTACAGCCGGCATGGCTCATAGAAGAAAATGAGTTTTCTCGAAAGAAAACTTGTGCTTCCAGTTCCTAGTTGGAAGCTCACCCTGCTCTGCTCTATACCAAACGTGAAAGTCAATGTGAGCACTAGCCTCGAAGTAAGGCCCTGATTATGCTGGCAAAACGGGAGGCGTGCAGCAGCTCCATGAGGCCTTCATCGCTGTTCTATTTAGTTGCACGGTAGTAAGCTTTCCAAGACTCCTAGGGACTTTGCTTAAGCAACCGTTTCGGTACCAGAACACTGCGTAGAGACAGTAAGCTCTGGTCCTGCGTGTATGCTGCGTGTCAACCTAGAAATTGGAGACTGATGGCATAAGGCTTCTTTTCCCATTATGAAAGCTCCGTTCATGCGGCCTCGAAGCTACCTGAAAAGCATTGTTGTTGCCGGGGTTTTCCTCACTGCCGGCATGGTTCTGAGAAGAAAATGAGTTTTCTCCTAAGAAACCTTGGGTTTCCAGTTCCTTGTTGGAAGCTCACCCTGCTCTGCGCTATACCTAAAGTGAAAGTCAACGTGAGCCCAAGCTTCGAAGTAGGACCTGATTACCCTTGTAAAACGAGAGGCGTGCAGCAGCTCCATGAGGCCTTCATCGTTGTTCTGCTTTAGTTTCAAGGTAGTAAGCTTTTCAACACTCCTAGGGGCCTTGCTTCAGCACCCGTTTCAGTACCAGAACACTGCGTAGAACCAGGAAGCTCTGCTCCTGCGTGTATGCTGCGTGTCAACCTAGAAATTAGAGACTGATGGCACAACGCTTGTTTTCCCGTTTTGAAAGCTCCATTCATGCGGCCTCGAAGCTACCTGAAAAGCACGGTTGTTACCGTGCTTTTACTTACAGCCGGCATGGCACATAGAAGAAAATGAGTTTTCTCGAAAGAAACCTTGTGCTTCCAGTTCCTAGTTGGAATCTCACCCTGCTCTGCTCTATACCAAACCTGAAAGTCAATGTGAGCACTAGCCTCGAAGTAAGGACCTGATTGTGCTGGCAAAACGGGAGGCGTGCAGCAGCTCCATGAGGCCCTCATCGCTGTTCTGCTTTAGTTTCACGGTAGTAAGCTTTCCAAGACTCCTAGGGACTTTGCTTAAGCAACCGTTTCGGTACCAGAACACTGCGTAGAGACAGTAAGCTCTGGTCCTGCGTGTATGCTGCGTGTCAACCTAGAAATTGGAGACTGATGGCATAAGGCTTCTTTTCCCATTATGAAAGCTCCGTTCATGCGGCCTCGAAGCTACCTGAAAAGCATTGTTGTTGCCGGGGTTTTCCTCACTGCCGGCATGGTTCTGAGAAGAAAATGAGTTTTCTCCTAAGAAACCTTGGGTTTCCAGTTCCTTGTTGGAAGCTCACCCTGCTCTGCTCTATACCTAAAGTGAAAGTCAACGTGAGCCCAAGCTTCGAAGTAAGGCCCTGATTATCCTTGCAAAACGAGAGGCGTGCAGCAGCTCCATGAGGCCTTCATCGTTGTTCTGCTTTAGAGTCAAGGTAGTGAGCTTTTCAACACTCCTAGGGGCCTTGCTTCAGCACCCGTTTCAGTACCAGAACACTGCGTAGAACCAGGAAGCTCTGCTCCTGCGTGTATGCTGCGTGTCAACCTAGAAATTAGAGACTGATGGCACAAGGCTAGTTTTCCCATTATGAAAGCTCCGTTGATGCGGCCCCGAAGCTACCTGAAAAGCACTGTTGTTACCGTGCTTTTACTTACAGCCGGCATGGTTCATAGAAGAAAATGAGTTTTCTCGAAAGAAACCTTGTGCTTCCAGTTCCTAGTTGGAAGCGCTTCCTGCTCTGCTCTATACCAAACGTGAAAGTCAATGTGAGCACTATCCTCGAAGTAAGGCCCTGATTATGCTGGCAAAACGGGAGGCGTGCAGCAGCTCCATGAGGCCTTCATCGCTGTTCTGCTTTAGTTTCACGGTAGTAAGCTTTCCAAGACTCCTAGGGACTTTGCTTAAGCAACCGTTTCGGTACCAGAACACTGCGTAGAGACAGTAAGCTCTGGTCCTGCGTGTATGCTCCGTGTCAACCTAGAAATTGGAGACTGATGGCATAAGGCTTCTTTTCCCATTATGAAAGCTCCGTTCATGCGGCCTCGAAGCTACCTGAAAAGCATTGTTGTTGCCGGGGTTTTCTTCACTGCCGGCATGGTTCTGAGAAGAAAATGAGTTTTCTCCTAAGAAACCTTGGGTTTCCAGTTCCTTGTTGGAAGCTCACCCTGCTCTGCGCTATACCTAAAGTGAAAGTCAACGTGAGCCCAAGCTTCGAAGTAGGCCCTGATTACCCTTGTAAAACGAGAGGCGTGCAGCAGCTCCATGAGGCCTTCATCGTTGTTCTGCTTTAGTTTCAAGGTAGTAAGCTTTTCAACACTCCTAGGGGCCTTGCTTCAGCACCCGTTTCAGTACCAGAACACTGCGTAGAACCAGGAAGCTCTGCTCCTGCGTGTATGCTGCGTGTCAACCTAGAAATTAGAGACTGATGGCACAACGCTTGTTTTCCCGTTTTGAAAGCTCCATTCATGCGGCCTCGAAGCTACCTGAAAAGCACGGTTGTTACCGTGCTTTTACTTACAGCCGGCATGGCACATAGAAGAAAATGAGTTTTCTCGAAAGAAACCTTGTGCTTCCAGTTCCTAGTTGGAAGCTCACCCTGCTCTGCTCTATACCAAACCTGAAAGTCAATGTGAGCACTAGCCTCGAAGTAAGGCCCTGATTGTGCTGGCAAAACGGGAGGCGTGCAGCAGCTCCATGAGGCCTTCATCGCTGTTCTGCTTTAGTTTCACGGTAGTAATCTTTCCAAGACTCCTAGGGACTTTGCTTAAGCAACCGTTTCGGTACCAGAACACTGCGTAGAGACAGTAAGCTCTGGTCCTGCGTGTATGCTGCGTGTCAACCTAGAAATTGGAGACTGATGGCATAAGGCTTCTTTTCCCATTATGAAAGCTCCGTTCATGCGGCCTCGAAGCTACCTGAAAAGCATTGTTGTTGCCGGGGTTTTCCTCACTGCCGGCATGGTTCTGAGAAGAAAATGAGTTTTCTCCTAAGAAACCTTGGGTTTCCAGTTCCTTGTTGGAAGCTCACCCTGCTCTGCTCTATACCTAAAGTGAAAGTCAACGTGAGCCCAGCTTCGAAGTAAGGCCCTGATTATCCTTGCAAAACAAGAGGCGTGCAGCAGCTCCATGAGGCCTTCATCGTTGTTCTGCTTTAGTTTCAAGGTAGTAAGCTTTTCAACACTCCTAGGGGCCTTGCTTCAGCACCCGTTTCAGTACCAGAACACTGCGTAGAACCAGGAAACTCTGCTCCTGCGTGTATGCTGCGTGTCAACCTAGAAATTAGAGACTGATGGCACAAGGCTAGTTTTCCCATTATGAAAGCTCCGTTGATGCGGCCCCGAAGCTACCTGAAAAGCACTGTTGTTACCGTGCTTTTACTTACAGCCGGCATGGCTCATAGAAGAAAATGAGTTTTCTCGAAAGAAACCTTGTGCTTCCAGTTCCTAGTTGGAAGCTCACCCTGCTCTGCTCTATACCAAACGTGAAAGTCAATGTGAGCACTAGCCTCGAAGTAAGGCCCTGATTATCCTGGCAAAACGGGAGGCGTGCAGCAGCTCCATGAGGCCTTCATCGCTGTTCTGCTTTATTTTCACGGTAGTAAGCTTTCCAAGACTCCTAGGGACTTTGCTTAAGCAACCGTTTCGGTACCAGAACACTGCGTAGAGACAGTAAGCTCTGGTCCTGCGTGTATGCTGCGTGTCAACCTAGAAATTGGAGACTGATGGCATAAGGCTTCTTTTCCCATTATGAAAGCTCCGTTCATGCGGCCTCGAAGCTACCTGAAAAGCATTGTTGTTGCCGGGGTTTTCCTCACTGCCGGCATGGTTCTGAGAAGAAAATGAGTTTTCTCCTAAGAAACCTTGGGTTTCCAGTTCCTTGTTGGAAGCTCACCCTGCTCTGCTCTATACCTAAAGTGAAAGTCAACGTGAGCCCAAGCTTCGAAGTAAGGCCCTGATTATCCTTGCAAAACGAGAGGCGTGCAGCAGCTCCATGAGGCCTTCATCGTTGTTCTGCTTTAGTGTCAAGGTAGTAAGCTTTTCAACACTCCTAGGGGCCTTGCTTCAGCACCCGTTTCAGTACCAGAAGACTGAGTAGAACCAGGAAGCTCTGCTCCTGCGTGTATGCTGCGTGTCAACCTAGAAATTAGAGACTGATGGCACAAGGCTAGTTTTCCCATTATGAAAGCTCCGTTGATGCGGCCCCGAAGCTACCTGAAAAGCACTGTTGTTACCGTGCTTTTACTTACAGCCGGCATGGCTCATAGAAGAAAATGAGTTTTCTCGAAAGAAACCTTGTGCTTCCAGTTCCTAGTTGGAAGCTCACCCTGCTCTGCTCTATACCAAACGTGAAAGTCAATGTGAGCACTAGCCTCGAAGTAAGGCCCTGATTATGCTGGCAAAACGGGAGGCGTGCAGCAGCTCCATGAGGCCTTCATCGCTGTTCTGCTTTAGTTTCACGGTAGTAAGCTTTCCAAGACTCCTAGGGACTTTGCTTAAGCAACCGTTTCGGTACCAGAACACTGCGTAGAGACAGTAAGCTCTGGTCCTGCGTGTATGCTGCGTGTCAACCTAGAAATTGGAGACTGATGGCATAAGGCTTCTTTTCCCATTATGAAAGCTCCGTTCATGCGGCCTCGAAGCTACCTGAAAAGCATTGTTGTTGCCGGGGTTTTCCTCACTGCCGGCATGGTTCTGAGAAGAAAATGAGTTTTCTCCTAAGAAACCTTGGGTTTCCAGTTCCTTGTTGGAAGCTCACCCTGCTCTGCTCTATACCTAAAGTGAAAGTCAACGTGAGCCCAAGCTTCGAAGTAAGGCCCTGATTATCCTTGCAAAACGAGAGGCGTGCAGCAGCTCCATGAGGCCTTCATCGTTGTTCTGCTTTAGTGTCAAGGTAGTAAGCTTTTCAACACTCCTAGGGGCCTTGCTTCAGCACCCGTTTCAGTACCAGAACACTGCGTAGAACCAGGAAGCTCTGCTCCTGCGTGTATGCTGCGTGTCAACCTAGAAATTAGAGACTGATGGCACAAGGCTAGTTTTCCCGTTATGAAAGCTCCGTTGATGCGGCCCCGAAGCTACCTGAAAAGCACTGTTGTTACCGTGCTTTTACTTACAGCCGGCATGGCTCATAGAAGAAAATGAGTTTTCTCGAAAGAAAACTTGTGCTTCCAGTTCCTAGTTGGAAGCTCACCCTGCTCTGCTCTATACCAAACGTGAAAGTCAATGTGAGCACTAGCCTCGAAGTAAGGCCCAGATTATCCTGGCAAAACGGGAGGCGTGCAGCAGCTCCATGAGGCCTTCATCGCTGTTCTGCTTTAGTTTCACGGTAGTAAGCTTTCCACGACTCCTAGGGTCTTTGCTTAAGCAACCGTTTCGTTACCAGAACACTGCGTAGAGACAGTAAGCTCTGGTCCTGCGTGTATGCTGCGTGTCAACCTAGAAATTGGAGACTGATGGCATAAGGCTTCTTTTCCCATTATGAAAGCTCCGTTCATGCGGCCTCGAAGCTACCTGAAAAGCATTGTTGTTGCCGGGGTTTTCCTCACTGCCGGCATGGTTCTGAGAAGAAAATGAGTTTTCTCCTAAGAAACCTTGGGTTTCCAGTTCCTTGTTGGAAGCTCACCCTGCTCTGCTCTATACCTAAAGTGAAAGTCAACGTGAGCCCAAGCTTCGAAGTAAGGCCCTGATTATCCTTGCAAAACGAGAGGCGTGCAGCAGCTCCATGAGGCCTTCATCGTTGTTCTGCTTTAGTGTCAAGGTAGTAAGCTTTTCAACACTCCTAGGGGCCTTGCTTCAGCACCCGTTTCAGTACCAGAAGACTGCGTAGAACCAGGAAGCTCTGCTCCTGCGTGTATGCTGCGTGTCAACCTAGAAATTAGAGACTGATGGCACAAGGCTAGTTTTCCCATTATGAAAGCTCCGTTGATGCGGCCCCGAAGCTACCTGAAAAGCACTGTTGTTACCGTGCTTTTACTTACAGCCGGCATGGCTCATAGAAGAAAATGAGTTTTCTCGAAAGAAACCTTGTGCTTCCAGTTCCTAGTTGGAAGCTCACCCTGCTCTGCTCTATACCAAACGTGAAAGTCAATGTGAGCACTAGCCTCGAAGTAAGGCCCTGATTATCCTGGCAAAACGGGAGGCGTGCAGCAGCTCCATGAGGCCTTCATCGCTGTTCTGCTTTAGTTTCACGGTAGTAAGCTTTCCAAGACTCCTAGGGACTTTGCTTAAGCAACCGTTTCGGTACCAGAACACTGCGTAGAGACAGTAAGCTCTGGTCCTGCGTGTATGCTGCGTGTCAACCTAGAAATTGGAGACTGATGGCATAAGGCTTCTTTTCCCATTATGAAAGCTCCGTTCATGCGGCCTCGAAGCTACCTGAAAAGCATTGTTGTTGCCGGGGTTTTCCTCACTGCCGGCATGGTTCTGAGAAGAAAATGAGTTTTCTCCTAAGAAACCTTGGGTTTCCAGTTCCTTGTTGGAAGCTCACCCTGCTCTGCTCTATAACTAAAGTGAAAGTCAACGTGAGCCCAAGCTTCGAAGTAAGGCCCTGATTATCCTTGCAAAACGAGAGGCGTGCAGCAGCTCCATGAGGCCTTCATCGTTGTTCTGCTTTAGTGTCAAGGTAGTAAGCTTTTCAACACTCCTAGGGGCCTTGCTTCAGCACCCGTTTCAGTACCAGAACACTGCGTAGAACCAGGAAGCTCTGCTCCTGCGTGTATGCTGCGTGTCAACCTAGAAATTAGAGACTGATGGCACAAGGCTAGTTTTCCCATTATGAAAGCTCCGTTGATGCGGCCCCGAAGCTACCTGAAAAACACTGTTGTTACCGTGCTTTTACTTACAGCCGGCATGGCTCATAGAAGAAAATGAGTTTTCTCGAAAGAAACCTTGTGCTTCCAGTTCCTAGTTGGAAGCTCACCCTGCTCTGCTCTATACCAAACGTGAAAGTCAATGTGAGCAGTAGCCTCGAAGTAAGGCCCTGATTATCCTGGCAAAACGGGAGGCGTGCAGCAGCTCCATGAGGCCTTCATCGCTGTTCTGCTTTAGTTTCACGGTAGTAAGCTTTCCAAGACTCCTAGGGACTTTGCTTAAGCAACCGTTTCGGTACCAGAACACTGCGTAGAGACAGTAAGCTCTGGTCCTGCGTGTATGCTGCGTGTCAACCTAGAAATTGGAGACTGATGGCATAAGGCTTCTTTTCCCATTATGAAAGCTCCGTTCATGCGGCCTCGAAGCTACCTGAAAAGCATTGTTGTTGCCGGGGTTTTCCTCACTGCCGGCATGGTTCTGAGAAGAAAATGAGTTTTCTCCTAAGAAACCTTGGGTTTCCAGTTCCTTGTTGGAAGCTCACCCTGCTCTGCTCTATACCTAAAGTGAAAGTCAACGTGAGCCCAAGCTTCGAAGTAAGGCCCTGATTATCCTTGCAAAACGAGAGGCGTGCAGCAGCTCCATGAGGCCTTCATCGTTGTTCTGCTTTAGTGTCAAGGTAGTAAGCTTTTCAACACTCCTAGGGGCCTTGCTTCAGCACCCGTTTCAGTACCAGAACACTGCGTAGAACCAGGAAGCTCTGCTCCTGCGTGTATGCTGCGTGTCAACCTAGAAATTAGAGACTGATGGCACAAGGCTAGTTTTCCCGTTATGAAAGCTCCGTTGATGCGGCCCCGAAGCTACCTGAAAAGCACTGTTGTTACCGTGCTTTTACTTACAGCCGGCATGGCTCATAGAAGAAAATGAGTTTTCTCGAAAGAAAACTTGTGCTTCCAGTTCCTAGTTGGAAGCTCACCCTGCTCTGCTCTATACCAAACGTGAAAGTCAATGTGAGCACTAGCCTCGAAGTAAGGCCCAGATTATCCTGGCAAAACGGGAGGCGTGCAGCAGCTCCATGAGGCCTTCATCGCTGTTCTGCTTTAGTTTCACGGTAGTAAGCTTTCCACGACTCCTAGGGTCTTTGCTTAAGCAACCGTTTCGTTACCAGAACACTGCGTAGAGACAGTAAGCTCTGGTCCTGCGTGTATGCTGCGTGTCAACCTAGAAATTGGAGACTGATGGCATAAGGCTTCTTTTCCCATTATGAAAGCTCCGTTCATGCGGCCTCGAAGCTACCTGAAAAGCATTGTTGTTGCCGGGGTTTTCCTCACTGCCGGCATGGTTCTGAGAAGAAAATGAGTTTTCTCCTAAGAAACCTTGGGTTTCCAGTTCCTTGTTGGAAGCTCACCCTGCTCTGCTCTATACCTAAAGTGAAAGTCAACGTGAGCCCAAGCTTCGAAGTAAGGCCCTGATTATCCTTGCAAAACGAGAGGCGTGCAGCAGCTCCATGAGGCCTTCATCGTTGTTCTGCTTTAGTGTCAAGGTAGTAAGCTTTTCAACACTCCTAGGGGCCTTGCTTCAGCACCCGTTTCAGTACCAGAAGACTGCGTAGAACCAGGAAGCTCTGCTCCTGCGTGTATGCTGCGTGTCAACCTAGAAATTAGAGACTGATGGCACAAGGCTAGTTTTCCCGTTATGAAAGCTCCGTTGATGCGGCCCCGAAGCTACCTGAAAAGCACTGTTGTTACCGTGCTTTTACTTACAGCCGGCATGGCTCATAGAAGAAAATGAGTTTTCTCGAAAGAAAACTTGTGCTTCCAGTTCCTAGTTGGAAGCTCACCCTGCTCTGCTCTATACCAAACGTGAAAGTCAATGTGAGCACTAGCCTCGAAGTAAGGCCCAGAATATCCTGGCAAAACGGGAAGCGTGCAGCAGCTCCATGAGGCCTTCATCGCTGTTCTGCTTTAGTTTCACGGTAGTAAGCTTTCCACGACTCCTAGGGTCTTTGCTTAAGCAACCGTTTCGTTACCAGAACACTGCGTAGAGACAGTAAGCTCTGGTCCTGCGTGTATGCTGCGTGTCAACCTAGAAATTGGAGACTGATGGCATAAGGCTTCTTTTCCCATTATGAAAGCTCCGTTCATGCGGCCTCGAAGCTACCTGAAAAGCATTGTTGTTGCCGGGGTTTTCCTCACTGCCGGCATGGTTCTGAGAAGAAAATGAGTTTTCTCCTAAGAAACCTTGGGTTTCCAGTTCCTTGTTGGAAGCTCACCCTGCTCTGCTCTATACCTAAAGTGAAAGTCAACGTGAGCCCAAGCTTCGAAGTAAGGCCCTGATTATCCTTGCAAAACGAGAGGCGTGCAGCAGCTCCATGAGGCCTTCATCGTTGTTCTGCTTTAGTGTCAAGGTAGTAAGCTTTTCAACACTCCTAGGGGCCTTGCTTCAGCACCCGTTTCAGTACCAGAAGACTGCGTAGAACCAGGAAGCTCTGCTCCTGCGTGTATGCTGCGTGTCAACCTAGAAATTAGAGACTGATGGCACAAGGCTAGTTTTCCCATTATGAAAGCTCCGTTGATGCGGCCCCGAAGCTACCTGAAAAGCACTGTTGTTACCGTGCTTTTACTTACAGCCGGCACGGCTCATAGAAGAAAATGAGTTTTCTCGAAAGAAACCTTGTGCTTCCAGTTCCTAGTTGGAAGCTCACCCTGCTCTGCTCTATACCAAACGTGAAAGTCAATGTGAGCACTAGCCTCGAAGTAAGGCCCTGATTATCCTGGCAAAACGGGAGGCGTGCAGCAGCTCCATGAGGCCTTCATCGCTGTTCTGCTTTAGTTTCACGGTAGTAAGCTTTCCAAGACTCCTAGGGACTTTGCTTAAGCAACCGTTTCGGTACCAGAACACTGCGTAGAGACAGTAAGCTCTGGTCCTGCGTGTATGCTGCGTGTCAACCTAGAAATTGGAGACTGATGGCATAAGGCTTCTTTTCCCATTATGAAAGCTCCGTTCATGCGGCCTCGAAGCTACCTGAAAAGCATTGTTGTTGCCGGGGTTTTCCTCACTGCCGGCATGGTTCTGAGAAGAAAATGAGTTTTCTCCTAAGAAACCTTGGGTTTCCAGTTCCTTGTTGGAAGCTCACCCTGCTCTGCTCTATAACTAAAGTGAAAGTCAACGTGAGCCCAAGCTTCGAAGTAAGGCCCTGATTATCCTTGCAAAACGAGAGGCGTGCAGCAGCTCCATGAGGCCTTCATCGTTGTTCTGCTTTAGTGTCAAGGTAGTAAGCTTTTCAACACTCCTAGGGGCCTTGCTTCAGCACCCGTTTCAGTACCAGAACACTGCGTAGAACCAGGAAGCTCTGCTCCTGCGTGTATGCTGCGTGTCAACCTAGAAATTAGAGACTGATGGCACAAGGCTAGTTTTCCCATTATGAAAGCTCCGTTGATGCGGCCCCGAAGCTACCTGAAAAACACTGTTGTTACCGTGCTTTTACTTACAGCCGGCATGGCTCATAGAAGAAAATGAGTTTTCTCGAAAGAAACCTTGTGCTTCCAGTTCCTAGTTGGAAGCTCACCCTGCTCTGCTCTATACCAAACGTGAAAGTCAATGTGAGCAGTAGCCTCGAAGTAAGGCCCTGATTATCCTGGCAAAACGGGAGGCGTGCAGCAGCTCCATAAGGCCTTCATCGCTGTTCTGCTTTAGTTTCACGGTAGTAAGCTTTCCAAGACTCCTAGGGACTTTGCTTAAGCAACCGTTTCGGTACCAGAACACTGCGTAGAGACAGTAAGCTCTGGTCCTGCGTGTATGCTGCGTGTCAACCTAGAAATTGGAGACTGATGGCATAAGGCTTCTTTTCCCATTATGAAAGCTCCGTTCATGCGGCCTCGAAGCTACCTGAAAAGCATTGTTGTTGCCGGGGTTTTCCTCACTGCCGGCATGGTTCTGAGAAGAAAATGAGTTTTCTCCTAAGAAACCTTGGGTTTCCAGTTCCTTGTTGGAAGCTCACCCTGCTCTGCTCTATACCTAAAGTGAAAGTCAACGTGAGCCCAAGCTTCGAAGTAAGGCCCTGATTATCCTTGCAAAACGAGAGGCGTGCAGCAGCTCCATGAGGCCTTCATCGTTGTTCTGCTTTAGTTTCAAGGTAGTAAGCTTTTCAACACTCCTAGGGGCCTTGCTTCAGCACCCGTTTCAGTACCAGAAGACTGCGTAGAACCAGGAAGCTCTGCTCCTGCGTGTATGCTGCGTGTCAACCTAGAAATTAGAGACTGATGGCACAAGGCTAGTTTTCCCATTATGAAGCTCCGTTGATGCGGCCCCGAAGCTACCTGAAAAGCACTGTTGTTACCGTGCTTTTACTTACAGCCGGCATGGCTCATAGAAGAAAATGAGTTTTCTCGAAAGAAACCTTGTGCTTCCAGTTCCTAGTTGGAAGCTCACCCTGCTCTGCTCTATACCAAACGTGAAAGTCAATGTGAGCACTAGCCTCGAAGTAAGGCCCTGATTATCCTGGCAAAACGGGAGGCGTGCAGCAGCTCCATGAGGCCTTCATCGCTGTTCTGCTTTAGTTTCACGGTAGTAAGCTTTCCAAGACTCCTAGGGACTTTGCTTAAGCAACCGTTTCGGTACCAGAACACTGCGTAGAGACAGTAAGCTCTGGTCCTGCGTGTATGCTGCGTGTCAACCTAGAAATTGGAGACTGATGGCATAAGGCTTCTTTTCCCATTATGAAAGCTCCGTTCATGCGGCCTCGAAGCTACCTGAAAAGCATTGTTGTTGCCGGGGTTTTCCTCACTGCCGGCATGGTTCTGAGAAGAAAATGAGTTTTCTCCTAAGAAACCTTGGGTTTCCAGTTCCTTGTTGGAAGCTCACCCTGCTCTGCTCTATACCTAAAGTGAAAATCAACGTGAGCCCAAGCTTCGAAGTAAGGCCCTGATTATCCTTGCAAAACGAGAGGCGTGCAGCAGCTCCATGAGGCCTTCATCGTTGTTCTGCTTTAGTGTCAAGGTAGTAAGCTTTTCAACACTCCTAGGGGCCTTGCTTCAGCACCCGTTTCAGTACCAGAACACTGCGTAGAACCAGGAAGCTCTGCTCCTGCGTGTATGCTGCGTGTCAACCTAGAAATTAGAGACTGATGGCACAAGGCTAGTTTTCCCATTATGAAAGCTCCGTTGATGCGGCCCCGAAGCTACCTGAAAAGCACTGTTGTTACCGTGCTTTTACTTACAGCCGGCATGGCTCATAGAAGAAAATGAGTTTTCTCGAAAGAAACCTTGTGCTTCCAGTTCCTAGTTGGAAGCTCACCGTGCTCTGCTCTATACCAAACGTGAAAGTCAATGTGAGCACTAGCCTCGAAGTAAGGCCCTGATTATCCTGGCAAAACGGGAGGCGTGCAGCAGCTCCATGAGGCCTTCATCGCTGTTCTGCTTTAGTTTCACGGTAGTAAGCTTTCCAAGACTCCTAGGGACTTTGCTTAAGCAACCGTTTCGGTACCAGAACACTGCGTAGAGACAGTAAGCTCTGGTCCTGCGTGTATGCTGCGTGTCAACCTAGAAATTGGAGACTGATGGCATAAGGCTTCTTTTCCCATTATGAAAGCTCCGTTCATGCGGCCTCGAAGCTACCTGAAAAGCATTGTTGTTGCCGGGGTTTTCCTCACTGCCGGCATGGTTCTGAGAAGAAAATGAGTTTTCTCCTAAGAAACCTTGGGTTTCCAGTTCCTTGTTGGAAGCTCACCCTGCTCTGCTCTATACCTAAAGTGAAAGTCAACGTGAGCCCAAGCTTCGAAGTAAGGCCCTGATTATCCTTGCAAAACGAGAGGCGTGCAGCAGCTCCATGAGGCCTTCATCGTTGTTCTGCTTTAGTGTCAAGGTAGTAAGCTTTTCAACACTCCTAGGGGCCTTGCTTCAGCACCCGTTTCAGTACCAGAAGACTGCGTAGAACCAGGAAGCTCTGCTCCTGCGTGTATGCTGCGTGTCAACCTAGAAATTAGAGACTGATGGCACAAGGCTAGTTTTCCCATTATGAAAGCTCCGTTGATGCGGCCCCGAAGCTACCTGAAAAACACTGTTGTTACCGTGCTTTTACTTACAGCCGGCATGGCTCATAGAAGAAAATGAGTTTTCTCGAAAGAAACCTTGTGCTTCCAGTTCCTAGTTGGAAGCTCACCGTGCTCTGCTCTATACCAAACGTGAAAGTCAATGTGAGCACTAGCCTCGAAGTAAGGCCCTGATTGTGCTGGCAAAACGGGAGGCGTGCAGCAGCTCCATGAGGCCTTCATCGCTGTTCTGCTTTAGTTTCACGGTAGTAAGCTTTCCAAGACTCCTAGGGACTTTGCTTAAGCAACCGTTTCGGTACCAGAACACTGCGTAGAGACAGTAAGCTCTGGTCCTGCGTGTATGCTGCGTGTCAACCTAGAAATTGGAGACTGATGGCATAAGGCTTCTTTTCCCATTATGAAAGCTCCGTTCATGCGGCCTCGAAGCTACCTGAAAAGCATTGTTGTTGCCGGGGTTTTCCTCACTGCCGGCATGGTTCTGAGAAGAAAATGAGTTTTCTCCTAAGAAACCTTGGGTTTCCAGTTCCTTGTTGGAAGCTCACCCTGCTCTGCTCTATACCTAAAGTGAAAGTCAACGTGAGCCCAAGCTTCGAAGTAAGGCCCTGATTATCCTTGCAAAACGAGAGGCGTGCAGCAGCTCCATGAGGCCTTCATCGTTGTTCTGCTTTAGTGTCAAGGTAGTAAGCTTTTCAACACTCCTAGGGGCCTTGCTTCAGCACCCGTTTCAGTACCAGAAGACTGCGTAGAACCAGGAAGCTCTGCTCCTGCGTGTATGCTGCGTGTCAACCTAGAAATTAGAGACTGATGGCACAAGGCTAGTTTTCCCATTATGAAGCTCCGTTGATGCGGCCCCGAAGCTACCTGAAAAGCACTGTTGTTACCGTGCTTTTACTTACAGCCGGCATGGCTCATAGAAGAAAATGAGTTTTCTCGAAAGAAACCTTGTGCTTCCAGTTCCTAGTTGGAAGCTCACCCTGCTCTGCTCTATACCAAACGTGAAAGTCAATGTGAGCACTAGCCTCGAAGTAAGGCCCTGATTATGCTAGCAAAACGGGAGGCGTGCAGCAGCTCCATGAGGCCTTCATCGCTGTTCTGCTTTAGTTGCACGGTAGTAAGCTTTCCAAGACTCCTAGGGACTTTGCTTAAGCAACCGTTTCGGTACCACAACACTGCGTAGAGACAGTAAGCTCTGGTCCTGCGTGTATGCTGCGTGTCAACCTAGAAATTGGAGACTGATGGCATAAGGCTTCTTTTCCCATTATGAAAGCTCCGTTCATGCGGCCTCGAAGCTACCTGAAAAGCATTGTTGTTGCCGGGGTTTTCTTCACTGCCGGCATGGTTCTGAGAAGAAAATGAGTTTTCTCCTAAGAAACCTTGGGTTTCCAGTTCCTTGTTGGAAGCTCACCCTGCTCTGCGCTATACCTAAAGTGAAAGTCAACGTGAGCCCAAGCTTCGAAGTAGGACCTGATTACCCTTGTAAAACGAGAGGCGTGCAGCAGCTCCATGAGGCCTTCATCGTTGTTCTGCTTTAGTTTCAAGGTAGTAAGCTTTTCAACACTCCTAGGGGCCTTGCTTCAGCACCCGTTTCAGTACCAGAACACTGCGTAGAACCAGGAAGCTCTGCTCCTGCGTGTATGCTGCGTGTCAACCTAGAAATTAGAGACTGATGGCACAACGCTTGTTTTCCCGTTTTGAAAGCTCCATTCGTGCGGCCTCGAAGCTACCTGAAAAGCACTGTTGTTACCGTGCTTTTACTTACAGCCGGCATGGCACATAGAAGAAAATGAGTTTTCTCGAAAGAAACCTTGTGCTTCCAGTTCCTAGTTGGAAGCTCACCGTGCTCTGCTCTATACCAAACGTGAAAGTCAATGTGAGCACTAGCCTCGAAGTAAGGCCCAGATTATCCTGGCAAAACGGGAGGCGTGCAGCAGCTCCATGAGGCCTTCATCGCTGTTCTGCTTTAGTTTCACGGTAGTAAGCTTTCCACGACTCCTAGGGTCTTTGCTTAAGCAACCGTTTCGGTACCAGAACACTGCGTAGAGACAGTAAGCTCTGGTCCTGCGTGTATGCTGCGTGTCAACCTAGAAATTGGAGACTGATGGCATAAGGCTTCTTTTCCCATTATGAAAGCTCCGTTCATGCGGCCTCGAAGCTACCTGAAAAGCATTGTTGTTGCCGGGGTTTTCCTCACTGCCGGCATGGTTCTGAGAAGAAAATGAGTTTTCTCCTAAGAAACCTTGGGTTTCCAGTTCCTTGTTGGAAGCTCACCCTGCTCTGCGCTATACCTAAAGTGAAAGTCAACGTGAGCCCAAGCTTCGAAGTAGGCCCTGATGACCCTTGTAAAACGAGAGGCGTGCAGCAGCTCCATGAGGCCTTCATCGTTGTTCTGCTTTAGTTTCAAGGTAGTAAGCTTTTCAACACTCCTAGGGGCCTTGCTTCAGCACCCGTTTCAGTACCAGAACACTGCGTAGAACCAGGAAGCTCTGCTCCTGCGTGTATGCTGCGTGTCAACCTAGAAATTAGAGACTGATGGCACAAGGCTAGTTTTCCCATTATGAAAGCTCCGTTGATGCGGCCCCGAAGCTACCTGAAAAGCACTGTTGTTACCGTGCTTTTACTTACAGCCGGCATGGCTCATAGAAGAAAATGAGTTTTCTCGAAAGAAACCTTGTGCTTCCAGTTCCTAGTTGGAAGCTCACCGTGCTCTGCTCTATACCAAACGTGAAAGTCAATGTGAGCACTAGCCTCGAAGTAAGGCCCTGATTATCCTGGCAAAACGGGAGGCGTGCAGCAGCTCCATGAGGCCTTCATCGCTGTTCTGCTTTAGTTTCACGGTAGTAAGCTTTCCAAGACTCCTAGGGACTTTGCTTAAGCAACCGTTTCGGTACCAGAACACTGCGTAGAGACAGTAAGCTCTGGTCCTGCGTGTATGCTGCGTGTCAACCTAGAAATTGGAGACTGATGGCATAAGGCTTCTTTTCCCATTATGAAAGCTCCGTTCATGCGGCCTCGAAGCTACCTGAAAAGCATTGTTGTTGCCGGGGTTTTCCTCACTGCCGGCATGGTTCTGAGAAGAAAATGAGTTTTCTCCTAAGAAACCTTGGGTTTCCAGTTCCTTGTTGGAAGCTCACCCTGCTCTGCTCTATACCTAAAGTGAAAGTCAACGTGAGCCCAAGCTTCGAAGTAAGGCCCTGATTATCCTTGCAAAACGAGAGGCGTGCAGCAGCTCCATGAGGCCTTCATCGTTATTCTGCTTTAGTGTCAAGGTAGTAAGCTTTTCAACACTCCTAGGGGCCTTGCTTCAGCACCCGTTTCAGTACCAGAACACTGCGTAGAACCAGGAAGCTCTGCTCCTGCGTGTATGCTGCGTGTCAACCTAGAAATTAGAGACTGATGGCACAAGGCTAGTTTTCCCATTATGAAAGCTCCGTTGATGCGGCCCCGAAGCTACCTGAAAAACACTGTTGTTACCGTGCTTTTACTTACAGCCGGCATGGCTCATAGAAGAAAATGAGTTTTCTCGAAAGAAACCTTGTGCTTCCAGTTCCTAGTTGGAAGCTCACCGTGCTCTGCTCTATACCAAACGTGAAAGTCAATGTGAGCACTAGCCTCGAAGTAAGGCCCTGATTGTGCTGGCAAAACGGGAGGCGTGCAGCAGCTCCATGTGGCCTTCATCGCTGTTCTGCTTTAGTTTCACGGTAGTAAGCTTTCCAAGACTCCTAGGGACTTTGCTTAAGCAACCGTTTCGGTACCAGAACACTGCGTAGAGACAGTAAGCTCTGGTCCTGCGTGTATGCTGCGTGTCAACCTAGAAATTGGAGACTGATGGCATAAGGCTTCTTTTCCCATTATGAAAGCTCCGTTCATGCGGCCTCGAAGCTACCTGAAAAGCATTGTTGTTGCCGGGGTTTTCCACACTGCCGGCATGGTTCTGAGAAGAAAATGAGTTTTCTCCTAAGAAACCTTGGGTTTCCAGTTCCTTGTTGGAAGCTCACCCTGCTCTGCTCTATACCTAAAGTGAAAGTCAACGTGAGCCCAAGCTTCGAAGTAAGGCCCTGATTATCCTTGCAAAACGAGAGGCGTGCAGCAGCTCCATGAGGCCTTCATCGTTGTTCTGCTTTAGTGTCAAGGTAGTAAGCTTTTCAACACTCCTAGGGGCCTTGCTTCAGCACCCGTTTCAGTACCAGAACACTGCGTAGAACCAGGAAGCTCTGCTCCTGCGTGTATGCTGCGTGTCAACCTAGAAATTAGAGACTGATGGCACAAGGCTAGTTTTCCCATTATGAAAGCTCCGTTGATGCGGCCCCGAAGCTACCTGAAAAGCACTGTTGTTACCGTGCTTTTACTTACAGCCGGCATGGCTCATAGAAGAAAATGAGTTTTCTCGAAAGAAACCTTGTGCTTCCAGTTCCTAGTTGGAAGCTCACCGTGCTCTGCTCTATACCAAACGTGAAAGTCAATGTGAGCACTAGCCTCGAAGTAAGGCCCTGATTATCCTGGCAAAACGGGAGGCGTGCAGCAGCTCCATGAGGCCTTCATCGCTGTTCTGCTTTAGTTTCACGGTAGTAAGCTTTCCAAGACTCCTAGGGACTTTGCTTAAGCAACCGTTTCGGTACCAGAACACTGCGTAGAGACAGTAAGCTCTGGTCCTGCGTGTATGCTGCGTGTCAACCTAGAAATTGGAGACTGATGGCATAAGGCTTCTTTTCCCATTATGAAAGCTCCGTTCATGCGGCCTCGAAGCTACCTGAAAAGCATTGTTGTTGCCGGGGTTTTCCTCACTGCCGGCATGGTTCTGAGAAGAAAATGAGTTTTCTCCTAAGAAACCTTGGGTTTCCAGTTCCTTGTTGGAAGCTCACCCTGCTCTGCTCTATACCTAAAGTGAAAGTCAACGTGAGCCCAAGCTTCGAAGTAAGGCCCTGATTATCCTTGCAAAACGAGAGGCGTGCAGCAGCTCCATGAGGCCTTCATCGTTGTTCTGCTTTAGTGTCAAGGTAGTAAGCTTTTCAACACTCCTAGGGGCCTTGCTTCAGCACCCGTTTCAGTACCAGAACACTGCGTAGAACCAGGAAGCTCTGCTCCTGCGTGTATGCTGCGTGTCAACCTAGAAATTAGAGACTGATGGCACAAGGCTAGTTTTCCCATTATGAAAGCTCCGTTGATGCGGCCCCGAAGCTACCTGAAAAACACTGTTGTTACCGTGCTTTTACTTACAGCCGGCATGGCTCATAGAAGAAAATGAGTTTTCTCGAAAGAAACCTTGTGCTTCCAGTTCCTAGTTGGAAGCTCACCGTGCTCTGCTCTATACCAAACGTGAAAGTCAATGTGAGCACTAGCCTCGAAGTAAGGCCCTGATTGTGCTGGCAAAACGGGAGGCGTGCAGCAGCTCCATGAGGCCTTCATCGCTGTTCTGCTTTAGTTTCACGGTAGTAAGCTTTCCAAGACTCCTAGGGACTTTGCTTAAGCAACCGTTTCGGTACCAGAACACTGCGTAGAGACAGTAAGCTCTGGTCCTGCGTGTATGCTGCGTGTCAACCTAGAAATTGGAGACTGATGGCATAAGGCTTCTTTTCCCATTATGAAAGCTCCGTTCATGCGGCCTCGAAGCTACCTGAAAAGCATTGTTGTTGCCGGGGTTTTCCACACTGCCGGCATGGTTCTGAGAAGAAAATGAGTTTTCTCCTAAGAAACCTTGGGTTTCCAGTTCCTTGTTGGAAGCTCACCCTGCTCTGCTCTATACCTAAAGTGAAAGTCAACGTGAGCCCAAGCTTCGAAGTAAGGCCCTGATTATCCTTGCAAAACGAGAGGCGTGCAGCAGCTCCATGAGGCCTTCATCGTTGTTCTGCTTTAGTGTCAAGGTAGTAAGCTTTTCAACACTCCTAGGGGCCTTGCTTCAGCACCCGTTTCAGTACCAGAAGACTGCGTAGAACCAGGAAGCTCTGCTCCTGCGTGTATGCTGCGTGTCAACCTAGAAATTAGAGACTGATGGCACAAGGCTAGTTTTCCCATTATGAAGCTCCGTTGATGCGGCCCCGAAGCTACCTGAAAAGCACTGTTGTTACCGTGCTTTTACTTACAGCCGGCATGGCTCATAGAAGAAAATGAGTTTTCTCGAAAGAAAACTTGTGCTTCCAGTTCCTAGTTGGAAGCTCACCCTGCTCTGCTCTATACCAAACGTGAAAGTCAATGTGAGCACTAGCCTCGAAGTAAGGCCCTGATTATGCTGGCAAAACGGGAGGCGTGCAGCAGCTCCATGAGGCCTTCATCGCTGTTCTATTTAGTTGCACGGTAGTAAGCTTTCCAAGACTCCTAGGGACTTTGCTTAAGCAACCGTTTCGGTACCAGAACACTGCGTAGAGACAGTAAGCTCTGGTCCTGCGTGTATGCTGCGTGTCAACCTAGAAATTGGAGACTGATGGCATAAGGCTTCTTTTCCCATTATGAAAGCTCCGTTCATGCGGCCTCGAAGCTACCTGAAAAGCATTGTTGTTGCCGGGGTTTTCCTCACTGCCGGCATGGTTCTGAGAAGAAAATGAGTTTTCTCCTAAGAAACCTTGGATTTCCAGTTCCTTGTTGGAAGCTCACCCTGCTCTGCGCTATACCTAAAGTGAAAGTCAACGTGAGCCCAAGCTTCGAAGTAGGACCTGATTACCCTTGTAAAACGAGAGGCGTGCAGCAGCTCCATGAGGCCTTCATCGTTGTTCTGCTTTAGTTTCAAGGTAGTAAGCTTTTCAACACTCCTAGGGGCCTTGCTTCAGCACCCGTTTCAGTACCAGAACACTGCGTAGAACCAGGAAGCTCTGCTCCTGCGTGTATGCTGCGTGTCAACCTAGAAATTAGAGACTGATGGCACAACGCTTGTTTTCCCGTTTTGAAAGCTCCATTCATGCGGCCTCGAAGCTACCTGAAAAGCACTGTTGTTACCGTGCTTTTACTTACAGCCGGCATGGCACATAGAAGAAAATGAGTTTTCTCGAAAGAAACCTTGTGCTTCCAGTTCCTAGTTGGAAGCTCACCGTGCTCTGCTCTATACCAAACGTGAAAGTCAATGTGAGCACTAGCCTCGAAGTAAGGCCCAGATTATCCTGGCAAAACGGGAGGCGTGCAGCAGCTCCATGAGGCCTTCATCGCTGTTCTGCTTTAGTTTCACGGTAGTAAGCTTTCCACGACTCCTAGGGTCTTTGCTTAAGCAACCGTTCGGTACCAGAACACTGCGTAGAGACAGTAAGCTCTGGTCCTGCGTGTATGCTGCGTGTCAACCTAGAAATTGGAGACTGATGGCATAAGGCTTCTTTTCCCATTATGAAAGCTCCGTTCATGCGGCCTCGAAGCTACCTGAAAAGCATTGTTGTTGCCGGGGTTTTCCTCACTGCCGGCATGGTTCTGAGAAGAAAATGAGTTTTCTCCTAAGAAACCTTGGGTTTCCAGTTCCTTGTTGGAAGCTCACCCTGCTCTGCTCTATACCTAAAGTGAAAATCAACGTGAGCCCAAGCTTCGAAGTAAGGCCCTGATTATCCTTGCAAAACGAGAGGCGTGCAGCAGCTCCATGAGGCCTTCATCGTTGTTCTGCTTTAGTGTCAAGGTAGTAAGCTTTTCAACACTCCTAGGGGCCTTGCTTCAGCACCCGTTTCAGTACCAGAACACTGCGTAGAACCAGGAAGCTCTGCTCCTGCGTGTATGCTGCGTGTCAACCTAGAAATTAGAGACTGATGGCACAAGGCTAGTTTTCCCATTATGAAAGCTCCGTTGATGCGGCCCCGAAGCTACCTGAAAAGCACTGTTGTTACCGTGCTTTTACTTACAGCCGGCATGGCTCATAGAAGAAAATGAGTTTTCTCGAAGGAAACCTTGTGCTTCCAGTTCCTAGTTGGAAGCTCACCGTGCTCTGCTCTATACCAAACGTGAAAGTCAATGTGAGCACTAGCCTCGAAGTAAGGCCCTGATTATGCTGGCAAAACGGGAGGCGTGCAGCAGCTCCATGAGGCCTTCATCGCTGTTCTGCTTTAGTTTCACGGTAGTAAGCTTTCCAAGACTCCTAGGGACTTTGCTTAAGCAACCGTTTCGGTACCAGAACACTGCGTAGAGACAGTAAGCTCTGGTCCTGCGTGTATGCTGCGTGTCAACCTAGAAATTGGAGACTGATGGCATAAGGCTTCTTTTCCCATTATGAAAGCTCCGTTCATGCGGCCTCGAAGCTACCTGAAAAGCCTTGTTGTTGCCGGGGTTTTCCTCACTGCCGGCATGGTTCTGAGAAGAAAATGAGTTTTCTCCTAAGAAACCTTGGGTTTCCAGTTCCTTGTTGGAAGCTCACCCTGCTCTGCTCTATACCTAAAGTGAAAGTCAACGTGAGCCCAAGCTTCGAAGTAAGGCCCTGATTATCCTTGCAAAACGAGAGGCGTGCAGCAGCTCCATGAGGCCTTCATCGTTGTTCTGCTTTAGTGTCAAGGTAGTAAGCTTTTCAACACTCCTAGGGGCCTTGCTTCAGCACCCGTTTCAGTACCAGAACACTGCGTAGAACCAGGAAGCTCTGCTCCTGCGTGTATGCTGCGTGTCAACCTAGAAATTAGAGACTGATGGCACAAGGCTAGTTTTCCCATTATGAAAGCTCCGTTGATGCGGCCCCGAAGCTACCTGAAAAACACTGTTGTTACCGTGCTTTTACTTACAGCCGGCATGGCTCATAGAAGAAAATGAGTTTTCTCGAAAGAAACCTTGTGCTTCCAGTTCCTAGTTGGAAGCTCACCGTGCTCTGCTCTATACCAAACGTGAAAGTCAATGTGAGCACTAGCCTCGAAGTAAGGCCCTGATTGTGCTGGCAAAACGGGAGGCGTGCAGCAGCTCCATGAGGCCTTCATCGCTGTTCTGCTTTAGTTTCACGGTAGTAAGCTTTCCAAGACTCCTAGGGACTTTGCTTAAGCAACCGTTTCGGTACCAGAACACTGCGTAGAGACAGTAAGCTCTGGTCCTGCGTGTATGCTGCGTGTCAACCTAGAAATTGGAGACTGATGGCATAAGGCTTCTTTTCCCATTATGAAAGCTCCGTTCATGCGGCCTCGAAGCTACCTGAAAAGCATTGTTGTTGCCGGGGTTTTCCTCACTGCCGGCATGGTTCTGAGAAGAAAATGAGTTTTCTCCTAAGAAACCTTGGGTTTCCAGTTCCTTGTTGGAAGCTCACCCTGCTCTGCTCTATACCTAAAGTGAAAGTCAACGTGAGCCCAAGCTTCGAAGTAAGGCCCTGATTATCCTTGCAAAACGAGAGGCGTGCAGCAGCTCCATGAGGCCTTCATCGTTGTTCTGCTTTAGTGTCAAGGTAGTAAGCTTTTCAACACTCCTAGGGGCCTTGCTTCAGCACCCGTTTCAGTACCAGAAGACTGCGTAGAACCAGGAAGCTCTGCTCCTGCGTGTATGCTGCGTGTCAACCTAGAAATTAGAGACTGATGGCACAAGGCTAGTTTTCCCATTAGGAAGCTCCGTTGATGCGGCCCCGAAGCTACCTGAAAAGCACTGTTGTTACCGTGCTTTTACTTACAGCCGGCATGGCTCATAGAAGAAAATGAGTTTTCTCGAAAGAAACCTTGTGCTTCCAGTTCCTAGTTGGAAGCTCACCCTGCTCTGCTCTATACCAAACGTGAAAGTCAATGTGAGCACTAGCCTCGAAGTAAGGCCCTGATTATGCTGGCAAAACGGGAGGCGTGCAGCAGCTCCATGAGGCCTTCATCGCTGTTCTGCTTTAGTTTCACGGTAGTAAGCTTTCCAAGACTCCTAGGGACTTTGCTTAAGCAACCGTTTCGGTACCAGAACACTGCGTAGAGACAGTAAGCTCTGGTCCTGCGTGTATGCTGCGTGTCAACCTAGAAATTGGAGACTGATGGCATAAGGCTTCTTTTCCCATTATGAAAGCTCCGTTCATGCGGCCTCGAAGCTACCTGAAAAGCATTGTTGTTGCCGGGGTTTTCTTCACTGCCGGCATGGTTCTGAGAAGAAAATGAGTTTTCTCCTAAGAAACCTTGGGTTTCCAGTTCCTTGTTGGAAGCTCACCCTGCTCTGCGCTATACCTAAAGTGAAAGTCAACGTGAGCCCAAGCTTCGAAGTAGGACCTGATTACCCTTGTAAAACGAGAGGCGTGCAGCAGCTCCATGAGGCCTTCATCGTTGTTCTGCTTTAGTTTCAAGGTAGTAAGCTTTTCAACACTCCTAGGGGCCTTGCTTCAGCACCCGTTTCAGTACCAGAACACTGCGTAGAACCAGGAAGCTCTGCTCCTGCGTGTATGCTGCGTGTCAACCTAGAAATTAGAGACTGATGGCACAACGCTTGTTTTCCCGTTTTGAAAGCTCCATTCATGCGGCCTCGAAGCTACCTGAAAAGCACGGTTGTTACCGTGCTTTTACTTACAGCCGGCATGGCACATAGAAGAAAATGAGTTTTCTCGAAAGAAACCTTGTGCTTCCAGTTCCTAGTTGGAATCTCACCCTGCTCTGCTCTATACCAAACCTGAAAGTCAATGTGAGCACTAGCCTCGAAGTAAGGCCCTGATTGTGCTGGCAAAACGGGAGGCGTGCAGCAGCTCCATGAGGCCCTCATCGCTGTTCTGCTTTAGTTTCACGGTAGTAAGCTTTCCAAGACTCCTAGGGACTTTGCTTAAGCAACCGTTTCGGTACCAGAACACTGCGTAGAGACAGTAAGCTCTGGTCCTGCGTGTATGCTGCGTGTCAACCTAGAAATTGGAGACTGATGGCATAAGGCTTCTTTTCCCATTATGAAAGCTCCGTTCATGCGGCCTCGAAGCTACCTGAAAAGCATTGTTGTTGCCGGGGTTTTCCTCACTGCCGGCATGGTTCTGAGAAGAAAATGAGTTTTCTCCTAAGAAACCTTGGGTTTCCAGTTCCTTGTTGGAAGCTCACCCTGCTCTGCTCTATACCTAAAGTGAAAGTCAACGTGAGCCCAAGCTTCGAAGTAAGGCCCTGATTATCCTTGCAAAACGAGAGGCGTGCAGCAGCTCCATGAGGCCTTCATCGTTGTTCTGCTTTAGAGTCAAGGTAGTGAGCTTTTCAACACTCCTAGGGGCCTTGCTTCAGCACCCGTTTCAGTACCAGAACACTGCGTAGAACCAGGAAGCTCTGCTCCTGCGTGTATGCTGCGTGTCAACCTAGAAATTAGAGACTGATGGCACAAGGCTAGTTTTCCCATTATGAAAGCTCCGTTGATGCGGCCCCGAAGCTACCTGAAAAGCACTGTTGTTACCGTGCTTTTACTTACAGCCGGCATGGTTCATAGAAGAAAATGAGTTTTCTCGAAAGAAACCTTGTGCTTCCAGTTCCTAGTTGGAAGCGCTTCCTGCTCTGCTCTATACCAAACGTGAAAGTCAATGTGAGCACTATCCTCGAAGTAAGGCCCTGATTATGCTGGCAAAACGGGAGGCGTGCAGCAGCTCCATGAGGCCTTCATCGCTGTTCTGCTTTAGTTTCATGGTAGTAAGCTTTCCAAGACTCCTAGGGACTTTGCTTAAGCAACCGTTTCGGTACCAGAACACTGCGTAGAGACAGTAAGCTCTGGTCCTGCGTGTATGCTCCGTGTCAACCTAGAAATTGGAGACTGATGGCATAAGGCTTCTTTTCCCATTATGAAAGCTCCGTTCATGCGGCCTCGAAGCTACCTGAAAAGCATTGTTGTTGCCGGGGTTTTCTTCACTGCCGGCATGGTTCTGAGAAGAAAATGAGTTTTCTCCTAAGAAACCTTGGGTTTCCAGTTCCTTGTTGGAAGCTCACCCTGCTCTGCGCTATACCTAAAGTGAAAGTCAACGTGAGCCCAAGCTTCGAAGTAGGCCCTGATTACCCTTGTAAAACGAGAGGCGTGCAGCAGCTCCATGAGACCTTCATCGTTGTTCTGCTTTAGTTTCAAGGTAGTAAGCTTTTCAACACTCCTAGGGGCCTTGCTTCAGCACCCGTTTCAGTACCAGAACACTGCGTAGAACCAGGAAGCTCTGCTCCTGCGTGTATGCTGCGTGTCAACCTAGAAATTAGAGACTGATGGCACAACGCTTGTTTTCCCGTTTTGAAAGCTCCATTCATGCGGCCTCGAAGCTACCTGAAAAGCACGGTTGTTACCGTGCTTTTACTTACAGCCGGCATGGCACATAGAAGAAAATGAGTTTTCTCGAAAGAAACCTTGTGCTTCCAGTTCCTAGTTGGAAGCTCACCCTGCTCTGCTCTATACCAAACCTGAAAGTCAATGTGAGCACTAGCCTCGAAGTAAGGCCCTGATTGTGCTGGCAAAACGGGAGGCGTGCAGCAGCTCCATGAGGCCTTCATCGCTGTTCTGCTTTAGTTTCACGGTAGTAATCTTTCCAAGACTCCTAGGGACTTTGCTTAAGCAACCGTTTCGGTACCAGAACACTGCGTAGAGACAGTAAGCTCTGGTCCTGCGTGTATGCTGCGTGTCAACCTAGAAATTGGAGACTGATGGCATAAGGCTTCTTTTCCCATTATGAAAGCTCCGTTCATGCGGCCTCGAAGCTACCTGAAAAGCATTGTTGTTGCCGGGGTTTTCCTCACTGCCGGCATGGTTCTGAGAAGAAAATGAGTTTTCTCCTAAGAAACCTTGGGTTTCCAGTTCCTTGTTGGAAGCTCACCCTGCTCTGCTCTATACCTAAAGTGAAAGTCAACGTGAGCCCAGCTTCGAAGTAAGGCCCTGATTATCCTTGCAAAACAAGAGGCGTGCAGCAGCTCCATGAGGCCTTCATCGTTGTTCTGCTTTAGTTTCAAGGTAGTAAGCTTTTCAACACTCCTAGGGGCCTTGCTTCAGCACCCGTTTCAGTACCAGAACACTGCGTAGAACCAGGAAACTCTGCTCCTGCGTGTATGCTGCGTGTCAACCTAGAAATTAGAGACTGATGGCACAAGGCTAGTTTTCCCATTATGAAAGCTCCGTTGATGCGGCCCCGAAGCTACCTGAAAAGCACTGTTGTTACCGTGCTTTTACTTACAGCCGGCATGGCTCATAGAAGAAAATGAGTTTTCTCGAAAGAAACCTTGTGCTTCCAGTTCCTAGTTGGAAGCTCACCCTGCTCTGCTCTATACCAAACGTGAAAGTCAATGTGAGCACTAGCCTCGAAGTAAGGCCCTGATTATCCTGGCAAAACGGGAGGCGTGCAGCAGCTCCATGAGGCCTTCATCGCTGTTCTGCTTTATTTTCACGGTAGTAAGCTTTCCAAGACTCCTAGGGACTTTGCTTAAGCAACCGTTTCGGTACCAGAACACTGCGTAGAGACAGTAAGCTCTGGTCCTGCGTGTATGCTGCGTGTCAACCTAGAAATTGGAGACTGATGGCATAAGGCTTCTTTTCCCATTATGAAAGCTCCGTTCATGCGGCCTCGAAGCTACCTGAAAAGCATTGTTGTTGCCGGGGTTTTCCTCACTGCCGGCATGGTTCTGAGAAGAAAATGAGTTTTCTCCTAAGAAACCTTGGGTTTCCAGTTCCTTGTTGGAAGCTCACCCTGCTCTGCTCTATACCTAAAGTGAAAGTCAACGTGAGCCCAAGCTTCGAAGTAAGGCCCTGATTATCCTTGCAAAACGAGAGGCGTGCAGCAGCTCCATGAGGCCTTCATCGTTGTTCTGCTTTAGTGTCAAGGTAGTAAGCTTTTCAACACTCCTAGGGGCCTTGCTTCAGCACCCGTTTCAGTACCAGAACACTGCGTAGAACCAGGAAGCTCTGCTCCTGCGTGTATGCTGCGTGTCAACCTAGAAATTAGAGACTGATGGCACAAGGCTAGTTTTCCCGTTATGAAAGCTCCGTTGATGCGGCCCCGAAGCTACCTGAAAAGCACTGTTGTTACCGTGCTTTTACTTACAGCCGGCATGGCTCATAGAAGAAAATGAGTTTTCTCGAAAGAAACCTTGTGCTTCCAGTTCCTAGTTGGAAGCTCACCCTGCTCTGCTCTATACCAAACGTGAAAGTCAATGTGAGCACTAGCCTCGAAGTAAGGCCCAGATTATCCTGGCAAAACGGGAGGCGTGCAGCAGCTCCATGAGGCCTTCATCGCTGTTCTGCTTTAGTTGCACGGTAGTAAGCTTTCCACGACTCCTAGGGTCTTTGCTTAAGCAACCGTTTCGTTACCAGAACACTGCGTAGAGACAGTAAGCTCTGGTCCTGCGTGTATGCTGCGTGTCAACCTAGAAATTGGAGACTGATGGCATAAGGCTTCTTTTCCCATTATGAAAGCTCCGTTCATGCGGCCTCGAAGCTACCTGAAAAGCATTGTTGTTGCCGGGGTTTTCCTCACTGCCGGCATGGTTCTGAGAAGAAAATGAGTTTTCTCCTAAGAAACCTTGGGTTTCCAGTTCCTTGTTGGAAGCTCACCCTGCTCTGCTCTATACCTAAAGTGAAAGTCAACGTGAGCCCAAGCTTCGAAGTAAGGCCCTGATTATCCTTGCAAAACGAGAGGCGTGCAGCAGCTCCATGAGGCCTTCATCGTTGTTCTGCTTTAGTGTCAAGGTAGTAAGCTTTTCAACACTCCTAGGGGCCTTGCTTCAGCACCCGTTTCAGTACCAGAACACTGCGTAGAACCAGGAAGCTCTGCTCCTGCGTGTATGCTGCGTGTCAACCTAGAAATTAGAGACTGATGGCACAAGGCTAGTTTTCCCATTATGAAAGCTCCGTTGATGCGGCCCCGAAGCTACCTGAAAAACACTGTTGTTACCGTGCTTTTACTTACAGCCGGCATGGCTCATAGAAGAAAATGAGTTTTCTCGAAAGAAACCTTGTGCTTCCAGTTCCTAGTTGGAAGCTCACCGTGCTCTGCTCTATACCAAACGTGAAAGTCAATGTGAGCACTAGCCTCGAAGTAAGGCCCTGATTGTGCTGGCAAAACGGGAGGCGTGCAGCAGCTCCATGAGGTCTTCATCGCTGTTCTGCTTTAGTTTCACGGTAGTAAGCTTTCCAAGACTCCTAGGGACTTTGCTTAAGCAACCGTTTCGGTACCAGAACACTGCGTAGAGACAGTAAGCTCTGGTCCTGCGTGTATGCTGCGTGTCAACCTAGAAATTGGAGACTGATGGCATAAGGCTTCTTTTCCCATTATGAAAGCTCCGTTCATGCGGCCTCGAAGCTACCTGAAAAGCATTGTTGTTGCCGGGGTTTTCCTCACTGCCGGCATGGTTCTGAGAAGAAAATGAGTTTTCTCCTAAGAAACCTTGGGTTTCCAGTTCCTTGTTGGAAGCTCACCCTGCTCTGCTCTATACCTAAAGTGAAAGTCAACGTGAGCCCAAGCTTCGAAGTAAGGCCCTGATTATCCTTGCAAAACGAGAGGCGTGCAGCAGCTCCATGAGGCCTTCATCGTTGTTCTGCTTTAGTTTCAAGGTAGTAAGCTTTTCAACACTCCTAGGGGCCTTGCTTCAGCACCCGTTTCAGTACCAGAAGACTGCGTAGAACCAGGAAGCTCTGCTCCTGCGTGTATGCTGCGTGTCAACCTAGAAATTAGAGACTGATGGCACAAGGCTAGTTTTCCCATTATGAAGCTCCGTTGATGCGGCCCGGAAGCTACCTGAAAAGCACTGTTGTTACCGTGCTTTTACTTACAGCCGGCATGGCTCATAGAAGAAAATGAGTTTTCTCGAAGAAACCTTGTGCTTCCAGTTCCTAGTTGGAAGCTCACCCTGCTCTGCTCTATACCAAACGTGAAAGTCAATGTGAGCACTAGCCTCGAAGTAAGGCCCTGATTATGCTGGCAAAACGGGAGGCGTGCAACAGCTCCATGAGGCCTTCATCGCTGTTCTGCTTTAGTTGCACGGTAGTAAGCTTTCCAAGACTCCTAGGGACTTTGCTTAAGCAACCGTTTCGGTACCAGAACACTGCGTAGAGACAGTAAGCTCTGGTCCTGCGTGTATGCTGCGTGTCAACCTAGAAATTGGAGACTGATGGCATAAGGCTTCTTTTCCCATTATGAAAGCTCGGTTCATGCGGCCTCGAAGCTACCTGAAAAGCATTGTTGTTGCCGGGGTTTTCTTCACTGCCGGCATGGTTCTGAGAAGAAAATGAGTTTTCTCCTAAGAAACCTTGGGTTTCCAGTTCCTTGTTGGAAGCTCACCCTGCTCTGCTCTATACCTAAAGTGAAAGTCAACGTGAGCCCAAGCTTCGAAGTAGGACCTGATTACCCTTGTAAAACGAGAGGCGTGCAGCAGCTCCATGAGGCCTTCATCGTTGTTCTGCTTTTGTGTCAAGGTAGTAAGCTTTTCAACACTCCTAGGTGCCTTGCTTCAGCACCCGTTTCAGTACCAGAACACTGCGTAGAACCAGGAAGCTCTGCTCCTGCGTGTATGCTGCGTGTCAACCTAGAAATTAGAGACTGATGGCACAACGCTTGTTTTCCCGTTTTGAAAGCTCCATTCATGCGGCCTCGAAGCTACCTGAAAAGCACGGTTGTTACCGTGCTTTTACTTACAGCCGGCATGGCACATAGAAGAAAATGAGTTTTCTCGAAAGAAAACTTGTGCTTCCAGTTCCTAGTTGGAAGCTCACCGTGCTCTGCTCTATACCAAACGTGAAAGTCAATGTGAGCACTAGCCTCGAAGTAAGGCCCTGATTATGCTGGCAAAACGGGAGGCGTGCAGCAGCTCCATGAGGCCTTCATCGCTGTTCTGCTTTAGTTTCACGGTAGTAAGCTTTCCAAGACTCCTAGGGACTTTGCTTAAGCAACCGTTTCGGTACCAGAACTCTGCGTAGAGACAGTAAGCTCTGGTCCTGCGTGTATGCTGCGTGTCAACCTAGAAATTGGAGACTGATGGCATAAGGCTTCTTTTCCCATTATGAAAGCTCCGTTCATGCGGCCTCGAAGCTACCTGAAAAGCATTGTTGTTGCCGGGGTTTTCCTCACTGCCGGCATGGTTCTGAGAAGAAAATGAGTTTTCTCCTAAGAAACCTTGGGTTTCCAGTTCCTTGTTGGAAGCTCACCCTGCTCTGCTCTATACCTAAAGTGAAAGTCAACGTGAGCCCAGCTTCGAAGTAAGGCCCTGATTATCCTTGCAAAACAAGAGGCGTGCAGCAGCTCCATGAGGCCTTCATCGTTGTTCTGCTTTAGTTTCAAGGTAGTAAGCTTTTCAACACTCCTAGGGGCCTTGCTTCAGCACCCGTTTCAATACCAGAACACTGCGTAGAACCAGGAAACTCTGCTCCTGCGTGTATGCTGCGTGTCAACCTAGAAATTAGAGACTGATGGCACAAGGCTAGTTTTCCCATTATGAAAGCTCCGTTGATGCGGCCCCGAAGCTACCTGAAAAGCACTGTTGTTACCGTGCTTTTACTTACAGCCGGCATGGCTCATAGAAGAAAATGAGTTTTCTCGAAAGAAACCTTGTGCTTCCAGTTCCTAGTTGGAAGCTCACCCTGCTCTGCTCTATACCAAACGTGAAAGTCAATGTGAGCACTATCCTCGAAGTAAGGCCCTGATTATCCTGGCAAAACGGGAGGCGTGCAGCAGCTCCATGAGGCCTTCATCGCTGTTCTGCTTTATTTTCACGGTAGTAAGCTTTCCAAGACTCCTAGGGACTTTGCTTAAGCAACCGTTTCGGTACCAGAACACTGCGTAGAGACAGTAAGCTCTGGTCCTGCGTGTATGCTGCGTGTCAACCTAGAAATTGGAGACTGATGGCATAAGGCTTCTTTTCCCATTATGAAAGCTCCGTTCATGCGGCCTCGAAGCTACCTGAAAAGCATTGTTGTTGCCGGGGTTTTCCTCACTGCCGGCATGGTTCTGAGAAGAAAATGAGTTTTCTCCTAAGAAACCTTGGGTTTCCAGTTCCTTGTTGGAAGCTCACCCTGCTCTGCTCTATACCTAAAGTGAAAGTCAACGTGAGCCCAAGCTTCGAAGTAAGGCCCTGATTATCCTTGCAAAACGAGAGGCGTGCAGCAGCTCCATGAGGCCTTCATCGTTGTTCTGCTTTAGTGTCAAGGTAGTAAGCTTTTCAACACTCCTAGGGGCCTTGCTTCAGCACCCGTTTCAGTACCAGAAGACTGCGTAGAACCAGGAAGCTCTGCTCCTGCGTGTATGCTGCGTGTCAACCTAGAAATTAGAGACTGATGGCACAAGGCTAGTTTTCCCATTATGAAAGCTCCGTTGATGCGGCCCCGAAGCTACCTGAAAAGCACTGTTGTTACCGTGCTTTTACTTACAGCCGGCATGGCTCATAGAAGAAAATGAGTTTTCTCGAAAGAAACCTTGTGCTTCCAGTTCCTAGTTGGAAGCTCACCCTGCTCTGCTCTATACCAAACGTGAAAGTCAATGTGAGCACTAGCCTCGAAGTAAGGCCCTGATTATCCTGGCAAAACGGGAGGCGTGCAGCAGCTCCATGAGGCCTTCATCGCTGTTCTGCTTTAGTTTCACGGTAGTAAGCTTTCCAAGACTCCTAGGGACTTTGCTTAAGCAACCGTTTCGGTACCAGAACACTGCGTAGAGACAGTAAGCTCTGGTCCTGCGTGTATGCTGCGTGTCAACCTAGAAATTGGAGACTGATGGCATAAGGCTTCTTTTCCCATTATGAAAGCTCCGTTCATGCGGCCTCGAAGCTACCTGAAAAGCATTGTTGTTGCCGGGGTTTTCCTCACTGCCGGCATGGTTCTGAGAAGAAAATGAGTTTTCTCCTAAGAAACCTTGGGTTTCCAGTTCCTTGTTGGAAGCTCACCCTGCTCTGCTCTATACCTAAAGTGAAAGTCAACGTGAGCCCAAGCTTCGAAGTAAGGCCCTGATTATCCTTGCAAAACGAGAGGCGTGCAGCAGCTCCATGAGGCGTTCATCGTTGTTCTGCTTTAGTGTCAAGGTAGTAAGCTTTTCAACACTCCTAGGGGCCTTGCTTCACCACCCGTTTCAGTACCAGAAGACTGCGTAGAACCAGGAAGCTCTGCTACTGCGTGTATGCTGCGTGTCAACCTAGAAATTAGAGACTGATGGCACAAGGCTAGTTTTCCCATTATGAAGCTCCGTTGATGCGGCCCCGAAGCTACCTGAAAAGCACTGTTGTTACCGTGCTTTTACTTACAGCCGGCATGGCTCATAGAAGAAAATGAGTTTTCTCGAAAGAAACCTTGTGCTTCCAGTTCCTAGTTGGAAGCTCACCGTGCTCTGCTCTATACCAAACGTGAAAGTCAATGTGAGCACTAGCCTCGAAGTAAGGCCCTGATTATGCTGGCAAAACGGGAGGCGTGCAACAGCTCCATGAGGCCTTCATCGCTGTTCTGCTTTAGTTGCACGGTAGTAAGCTTTCCAAGACTCCTAGGGACTTTGCTTAAGCAACCGTTTCGGTACCAGAACACTGCGTAGAGACAGTAAGCTCTGGTCCTGCGTGTATGCTGCGTGTCAACCTAGAAATTGGAGACTGATGGCATAAGGCTTCTTTTCCCATTATGAAAGCTCCGTTCATGCGGCCTCGAAGCTACCTGAAAAGCATTGTTGTTGCCGGGGTTTTCTTCACTGCCGGCATGGTTCTGAGAAGAAAATGAGTTTTCTCCTAAGAAACCTTGGGTTTCCAGTTCCTTGTTGGAAGCTCACCCTGCTCTGCGCTATACCTAAAGTGAAAGTCAACGTGAGCCCAAGCTTCGAAGTAGGCCCTGATTACCCTTGTAAAACGAGAGGCGTGCAGCAGCTCCATGAAGCCTTCATCGTTGTTCTGCTTTAGTTTCAAGGTAGTAAGCTTTTCAACACTCCTAGGGGCCTTGCTTCAGCACCCGTTTCAGTACCAGAACACTGCGTAGAACCAGGAAGCTCTGCTCCTGCGTGTATGCTGCGTGTCAACCTAGAAATTAGAGACTGATGGCACAACGCTTGTTTTCCCGTTTTGAAAGCTCCATTCATGCGGCCTCGAAGCTACCTGAAAAGCACGGTTGTTACCGTGCTTTTACTTACAGCCGGCGTGGCACATAGAAGAAAATGAGTTTTCTCGAAAGAAACCTTGTGCTTCCAGTTCCTAGTTGGAAGCTCACCCTGCTCTGCTCTATACCAAATCTGAAAGTCAATGTGAGCACTAGCCTCGAAGTAAGGCCCTGATTGTGCTGGCAAAAAGGGAGGCGTGCAGCAGCTCCATGAGGCCTTCATCGCTTTTCTGCTTTAGTTTCACGGTAGTAAGCTTTCCAAGACTCCTAGGGACTTTGCTTAAGCAACCGTTTCGGTACCAGAACACTGCGTAGAGACAGTAAGCTCTGGTCCTGCGTGTATGCTGCGTGTCAACCTAGAAATTGGAGACTGATGGCATAAGGCTTCTTTTCCCATTATGAAAGCTCCGTTCATGCGGCCGCGAAGCTACCTGAAAAGCATTGTTGTTGCCGGGGTTTTCTTCACTGCCGGCATGGTTATGAGAAGAAAATGAGTTTTCTCCTAAGAAACCTTGGGTTTCCAGTTCCTTGTTGGAAGCTCACCCTGCTCTGCGCTGTACCTAAAGTGAAAGTCAACGTGAGCCCAAGCTTCGAAGTAGGCCCTGATTACCCTTGTAAAACGAGAGGCGTGCAGCAGCTCCATGAGGCCTTCATCGTTGTTCTGCTTTAGTTTCAAGGTAGTAAGCTTTTCAACACTCCTAGGGGCCTTGCTTCAGCACCCGTTTCAGTACCAGAACACTGCGTAGAACCAGGAAGCTCTGCTCCTGCGTGTATGCTGCGTGTCAACCTAGAAATTAGAGACTGATGGCACAACGCTTGTTTTCCCGTTTTGAAAGCTCCATTCATGCGGCCTCGAAGCTACCTGAAAAGCACTGTTGTTATCGTGCTTTAACTTACAGCCGGCATGGTTCATAGAAGAAAATGACTTTTCTCGAAAGAAACCTTGTGCTTCCAGTTCCTAGTTGGAAGCTCACCGTGCTCTGCTCTATACCAAACGTGAAAGTCAATGTGAGCACTAGCCTCGAAGTAAGGCCCTGATTATGCTGGCAAAACGGGAGGCGTGCAGCAGCTCCATGAGGCCTTCATCGCTGTTCTGCTTTAGTTTCACGGTAGTAAGCTTTCCAAGACTCCTAGGGACTTTGCTTAAGCAACCGTTTCGGTACCAGAACACTGCGTAGAGACAGTAAGCTCTGGTCCTGCGTGTATGCTGCGTGTCAACCTAGAAATTGGAGACTGATGGCATAAGGCTTCTTTTCCCATTATGAAAGCTCCGTTCATGCGGCCTCGAAGCTACCTGAAAAGCATTGTTGTTGCCGGGGTTTTCCTCACTGCCGGCATGGTTCTGAGAAGAAAATGAGTTTTCTCCTAAGAAACCTTGGGTTTCCAGTTCCTTGTTGGAAGCTCACCCTGCTCTGCTCTATACCTAAAGTGAAAGTCAACGTGAGCCCAAGCTTCGAAGTAAGGCCCTGATTATCCTTGCAAAACGAGAGGCGTGCAGCAGCTCCATGAGGCCTTCATCGTTGTTCTGCTTTAGTGTCAAGGTAGTGAGCTTTTCAACACTCCTAGGGGCCTTGCTTCAGCACCCGTTTCAGTACCAGAACACTGCGTAGAACCAGGAAGCTCTGCTCCTGCGTGTATGCTGCGTGTCAACCTAGAAATTAGAGACTGATGGCACAAGGCTAGTTTTCCCATTATGAAAGCTCCGTTGATGCGGCCCCGAAGCTACCTGAAAAGCACTGTTGTTACCGTGCTTTTACTTACAGCCGGCATGGCACATAGAAGAAAATGAGTTTTCTCGAAAGAAACCTTGTGCTTCCAGTTCCTAGTTGGAAGCGCACCCTGCTCTGCTCTATACCAAACGTGAAAGTCAATGTGAGCACTAGCCTCGAAGTAAGGCCCTGATTATGCTGGCAAAACGGGAGGCGTGCAGCAGCTCCATGAGGCCTTCATCGCTGTTCTGCTTTAGTTTCACGGTAGTAAGGTTTCCAAGACTCCTAGGGACTTTGCTTAAGCAACCGTTTCGGTACCAGAACACTGCGTAGAGACAGTAAGCTCTGGTCCTGCGTGTATGCTGCGTGTCAACCTAGAAATTGGAGACTGATGGCATAAGGCTTCTTTTCCCATTATGAAAGCTCCGTTCATGCGGCCTCGAAGCTACCTGAAAAGCATTGTTGTTGCCGGGGTTTTCTTCACTGCCGGCATGGTTCTGAGAAGAAAATGAGTTTTCTCCTAAGAAACCTTGGGTTTCCAGTTCCTTGTTGGAAGCTCACCCTGCTCTGCGCTATACCTAAAGTGAAAGTCATCGTGAGCCCAAGCTTCGAAGTAGGCCCTGATTACCCTTGTAAAACGAGAGGCGTGCAGCAGCTCCATGAGGCCTTCATCGTTGTTCTGCTTTAGTTTCAAGGTAGTAAGCTTTTCAACACTCCTAGGGGCCTTGCTTCAGCACCCGTTTCAGTACCAGAACACTGCGTAGAACCAGGAAGCTCTGCTCCTGCGTGTATGCTGCGTGTCAACCTAGAAATTAGAGACTGATGGCACAACGCTTGTTTTCCCGTTTTGAAAGCTCCATTCATGCGGCCTCGAAGCTACCTGAAAAGCACTGTTCTTACCGTGCTTTTACTTACAGCCGGCATGGCACATAGAAGAAAATGAGTTTTCTCGAAAGAAACCTTGTGCTTCCAGTTCCTAGTTGGAAGCTCACCGTGCTCTGCTCTATACCAAACGTGAAAGTCAATGTGAGCACTAGCCTCGAAGTAAGGCCCTGATTATGCTGGCAAAACGGGAGGCGTGCAGCAGCTCCATGAGGCCTTCATCGCTGTTCTGCTTTAGTTTCACGGTAGTAAGCTTTCCACGACTCCTAGGGACTTTGCTTAAGCAACCGTTTCGGTACCAGAACACTGCGTAGAGACAGTAAGCTCTGGTCCTGCGTGTATGCTGCGTGTCAACCTAGAAATTGGAGACTGATGGCATAAGGCTTCTTTTCCCATTATGAAAGCTCCGTTCATGCGGCCTCGAAGCTACCTGAAAAGCATTGTTGTTGCCGGGGTTTTCCTCACTGCCGGCATGGTTCTGAGAAGAAAATGAGTTTTCTCCTAAGAAACCTTGGGTTTCCAGTTCCTTGTTGGAAGCTCACCCTGCTCTGCTCTATACCTAAAGTGAAAGTCAACGTGAGCCCAAGCTTCGAAGTAAGGCCCTGATTATCCTTGCAAAACGAGAGGCGTGCAGCAGCTCCATGAGGCCTTCATCGTTGTTCTGCTTTAGTGTCAAGGTAGTGAGCTTTTCAACACTCCTAGGGGCCTTGCTTCAGCACCCGTTTCAGTACCAGAACACTGCGTAGAACCAGGAAGCTCTGCTCCTGCGTGTATGCTGCGTGTCAACCTAGAAATTAGAGACTGATGGCACAAGGCTAGTTTTCCCATTATGAAAGCTCCGTTGATGCGGCCCCGAAGCTACCTGAAAAGCACTGTTGTTACCGTGCTTTTACTTACAGCCGGCATGGCACATAGAAGAAAATGAGTTTTCTCGAAAGAAACCTTGTGCTTCCAGTTCCTAGTTGGAAGCGCACCCTGCTCTGCTCTATACCAAACGTGAAAGTCAATGTGAGCACTAGCCTCGAAGTAAGGCCCTGATTATGCTGGCAAAACGGGAGGCGTGCAGCAGCTCCATGAGGCCTTCATCGCTGTTCTGCTTTAGTTTCACGGTAGTAAGGTTTCCAAGACTCCTAGGGACTTTGCTTAAGCAACCGTTTCGGTACCAGAACACTGCGTAGAGACAGTAAGCTCTGGTCCTGCGTGTATGCTGCGTGTCAACCTAGAAATTGGAGACTGATGGCATAAGGCTTCTTTTCCCATTATGAAAGCTCCGTTCATGCGGCCTCGAAGCTACCTGAAAAGCATTGTTGTTGCCGGGGTTTTCTTCACTGCCGGCATGGTTCTGAGAAGAAAATGAGTTTTCTCCTAAGAAACCTTGGGTTTCCAGTTCCTTGTTGGAAGCTCACCCTGCTCTGCGCTATACCTAAAGTGAAAGTCATCGTGAGCCCAAGCTTCGAAGTAGGCCCTGATTACCCTTGTAAAACGAGAGGCGTGCAGCAGCTCCATGAGGCCTTCATCGTTGTTCTGCTTTAGTTTCAAGGTAGTAAGCTTTTCAACACTCCTAGGGGCCTTGCTTCAGCACCCGTTTCAGTACCAGAACACTGCGTAGAACCAGGAAGCTCTGCTCCTGCGTGTATGCTGCGTGTCAACCTAGAAATTAGAGACTGATGGCACAACGCTTGTTTTCCCGTTTTGAAAGCTCCATTCATGCGGCCTCGAAGCTACCTGAAAAGCACTGTTCTTACCGTGCTTTTACTTACAGCCGGCATGGCACATAGAAGAAAATGAGTTTTCTCGAAAGAAACCTTGTGCTTCCAGTTCCTAGTTGGAAGCTCACCGTGCTCTGCTCTATACCAAACGTGAAAGTCAATGTGAGCACTAGCCTCGAAGTAAGGCCCTGATTATGCTGGCAAAACGGGAGGCGTGCAGCAGCTCCATGAGGCCTTCATCGCTGTTCTGCTTTAGTTTCACGGTAGTAAGCTTTCCACGACTCCTAGGGACTTTGCTTAAGCAACCGTTTCGGTACCAGAACACTGCGTAGAGACAGTAAGCTCTGGTCCTGCGTGTATGCTGCGTGTCAACCTAGAAATTGGAGACTGATGGCATAAGGCTTCTTTTCCCATTATGAAAGCTCCGTTCATGCGGCCTCGAAGCTACCTGAAAAGCATTGTTGTTGCCGGGGTTTTCCTCACTGCCGGCATGGTTCTGAGAAGAAAATGAGTTTTCTCCTAAGAAACCTTGGGTTTCCAGTTCCTTGTTGGAAGCTCACCCTGCTCTGCTCTATACCTAAAGTGAAAGTCAACGTGAGCCCAAGCTTCGAAGTAAGGCCCTGATTATCCTTGCAAAACAAGAGGCGTGCAGCAGCTCCATGAGGCCTTCATCGTTGTTCTGCTTTAGTTTCAAGGTAGTAAGCTTTTCAACACTCCTAGGGGCCTTGCTTCAACACCCGTTTCAGTACCAGAACACTGCGTAGAACCAAGAGGCTCTGCTTTGCGTGTATGCTGCGTGTCAACCTAGAAATTAGAGACTGATGGCACAACGCTTGTTTTCCCGTTTTGAAAGCTCCATTCATGCGGCCTCGAAGCTACCTGAAAAGCACTGTTGTTACCGTGCTTTTACTTACAGCCGGCATGGCACATAGAAGAAAATGAGTTTTCTCGAAAGAAACCTTGTGCTTCCAGTTCCTAGTTGGAAGCTCACCGTGCTCTGCTCTATACCAAACGTGAAAGTCAATGTGAGCACTAGCCTCGACGTAAGGCCCTGATTATGCTGGCAAAACGGGAGGCGTGCAGCAGCTCCATGAGGCCTTCATCGCTGTTCTGCTTTAGTTTCACGGTAGTAAGCTTTCCAAGACTCCTAGGGACTTTGCTTAAGCAACCGTTTCGGTACCAGAACACTGCGTAGAGACAGTAAGCTCTGGTCCTGCGTGTATGCTGCGTGTCAACCTAGAAATTGGAGACTGATGGCATAAGGCTTCTTTTCCCATTATGAAAGCTCCGTTCATGCGGCCGCGAAGCTACCTGAAAAGCATTGTTGTTGCCGGGGTTTTCTTCACTGCCGGCATGGTTCTGAGAAGAAAATGAGTTTTCTCCTAAGAAACCTTGGGTTTCCAGTTCCTTGTTGGAAGCTCACCCTGCTCTGCGCTATACCTAAAGTGAAAGTCAACGTGAGCCCAAGCTTCGAAGTAGGCCCTGATTACCCTTGTAAAACGAGAGGCGTGCAGCAGCTCCATGAGGCCTTCATCGTTGTTCTGCTTTAGTTTCAAGGTAGTAAGCTTTTCAACACTCCTAGGGGCCTTGCTTCAGCACCCGTTTCAGTACCAGAACACTGCGTAGAACCAGGAAGCTCTGCTCCTGCGTGTATGCTGCGTGTCAACCTAGAAATTAGAGACTGATGGCACAACGCTTGTTTTCCCGTTTTGAAAGCTCCATTCATGCGGCCTCGAAGCTACCTGAAAAGCACTGTTGTTACCGTGCTTTTACTTACAGCCGGCATGGCACATAGAAGAAAATGAGTTTTCTCGAAAGAAACCTTGTGCTTCCAGTTCCTAGTTGGAAGCTCACCGTGCTCTGCTCTATACCAAACGCGAAAGTCAATGTGAGCACTAGCCTCGAAGTAAGGCCCTGATTATGCTGGCAAAACGGGAGGCGTGCAGCAGCTCCATGAGGCCTTCATCGCTGTTCTGCTTTAGTTGCACGGTAGTAAGCTTTCCACGACTCCTAGGGACTTTGCTTAAGCAACCGTTTCGGTACCAGAACACTGCGTAGAGACAGTAAGCTCTGGTCCTGCGTGTATGCTGCGTGTCAACCTAGAGATTGGAGACTGATGGCATAAGGCTTCTTTTCCCATTATGAAAGCTCCGTTCATGCGGCCTCGAAGCTACCTGAAAAGCATTGTTGTTGCCGGGGTTTTCCTCACTGCCGGCATGGTTCTGAGAAGAAAATGAGTTTTCTCCTAAGAAACCTTGGGTTTCCAGTTCCTTGTTGGAAGCTCACCCTGCTCTGCTCTATACCTAAAGTGAAAGTCAACGTGAGCCCAAGCTTCGAAGTAAGGCCCTGATTATCCTTGCAAAACAAGAGGCGTGCAGCAGCTCCATGAGGCCTTCATCGTTGTTCTGCTTTAGTTTCAAGGTAGTAAGCTTTTCAACACTCCTAGGGGCCTTGCTTCAACACCCGTTTCAGTACCAGAACACTGCGTAGAACCAAGAGGCTCTGCTTTGCGTGTATGCTGCGTGTCAACCTAGAAATTAGAGACTGATGGCACAACGCTTGTTTTCCCGTTTTGAAAGCTCCATTCATGCGGCCTCGAAGCTACCTGAAAAGCACTGTTGTTACCGTGCTTTTACTTACAGCCGGCATGGCACATAGAAGAAAATGAGTTTTCTCGAAAGAAACCTTGTGCTTCCAGTTCCTAGTTGGAAGCTCACCGTGCTCTGCTCTATACCAAACGTGAAAGTCAATGTGAGCACTAGCCTCGACGTAAGGCCCTGATTATGCTGGCAAAACGGGAGGCGTGCAGCAGCTCCATGAGGCCTTCATCGCTGTTCTGCTTTAGTTTCACGGTAGTAAGCTTTCCAAGACTCCTAGGGACTTTGCTTAAGCAACCGTTTCGGTACCAGAACACTGCGTAGAGACAGTAAGCTCTGGTCCTGCGTGTATGCTGCGTGTCAACCTAGAAATTGGAGACTGATGGCATAAGGCTTCTTTTCCCATTATGAAAGCTCCGTTCATGCGGCCGCGAAGCTACCTGAAAAGCATTGTTGTTGCCGGGGTTTTCTTCACTGCCGGCATGGTTCTGAGAAGAAAATGAGTTTTCTCCTAAGAAACCTTGGGTTTCCAGTTCCTTGTTGGAAGCTTACCCTGCTCTGCGCTGTACCTAAAGTGAAAGTCAACGTGAGCCCAAGCTTCGAAGTAGGCCCTGATTACCCTTGTAAAACGAGAGGCGTGCAGCAGCTCCATGAGGCCTTCAACGTTGTTCTGCTTTAGTTTCAAGGTAGTAAGCTTTTCAACACTCCTAGGGGCCTTGCTTCAGCACCCGTTTCAGTACCAGAACACTGCGTAGAACCAGGAAGCTCTGCTCCTGCGTGTATGCTGCGTGTCAACCTAGAAATTAGAGACTGATGGCACAACGCTTGTTTTCCCGTTTTGAAAGCTCCATTCATGCGGCCTCGAAGCTACCTGAAAAGCACTGTTGTTACCGTGCTTTTACTTACAGCCGGCATGGCACCTAGAAGAAAATGAGTTTTCTCGAAAGAAACCTTGTGCTTCCAGTTCCTAGTTGGAAGCTCACCGTGCTCTGCTCTATACCAAACGTGAAAGTCAATGTGAGCACTAGCCTCGAAGTAAGGCCCTGATTATGCTGGCAAAACGGGAGGCGTGCAGCAGCTCCATGAGGCCTTCATCGCTGTTCTGCTTTAGTTTCACGGTAGTAAGCTTTCCAAGACTCCTAGGGACTTTGCTTAAGCAACCGTTTCGGTACCAGAACACTGCGTAGAGACAGTAAGCTCTGGTCCTGCGTGTATGCTGCGTGTCAACCTAGAAATTGGAGACTGATGGCATAAGGCTTCTTTTCCCATTATGAAAGCTCCGTTCATGCGGCCGCGAAGCTACCTGAAAAGCATTGTTGTTGCCGGGGTTTTCTTCACTGCCGGCATGGTTCTGAGAAGAAAATGAGTTTTCTCCTAAGAAACCTTGGGTTTCCAGTTCCTTGTTGGAAGCTCACCCTGCTCTGCGCTGTACCTAAAGTGAAAGTCAACGTGAGCCCAAGCTTCGAAGTAGGCCCTGATTACCCTTGTAAAACGAGAGGCGTGCAGCAGCTCCATGAGGCCTTCATCGTTGTTCTGCTTTAGTTTCAAGGTAGTAAGCTTTTCAACACTCCTAGGGGCCTTGCTTCAGCACCCGTTTCAGTACCAGAACACTGCGTAGAACCAGGAAGCTCTGCTCCTGCGTGTATGCTGCGTGTCAACCTAGAAATTAGAGACTGATGGCACAACGCTTGTTTTCCCGTTTTGAAAGCTCCATTCATGCGGCCTCGAAGCTACCTGAAAAGCACTGTTGTTACCGTGCTTTTACTTACAGCCGGCATGGCACATAGAAGAAAATGAGTTTTCTCGAAAGAAACCTTGTGCTTCCAGTTCCTAGTTGGAAGCTCACCGTGCTCTGCTCTATACCAAACGTGAAAGTCAATATGAGCACTAGCCTCGAAGTAAGGCCCTGATTATGCTGGCAAAACGGGAGGCGTGCAGCAGCTCCATGAGGCCTTCATCACTGTTCTGCTTTAGTTTCACGGTAGTAAGCTTTCCAAGACTCCTAGGGACTTTGCTTAAGCAACCGTTTCGGTACCAGAACACTGCGTAGAGACAGTAAGCTCTGGTCCTGCGTGTATGCTGCGTGTCAACCTAGAAATTGGAGACTGATGGCATAAGGCTTCTTTTCCCATTATGAAAGCTCCGTTCATGCGGCCTCGAAGCTACCTGAAAAGCATTGTTGTTGCCGGGGTTTTCCTCACTGCCGGCATGGTTCTGAGAAGAAAATAAGTTTTCTCCTAAGAAACCTTGGGTTTCCAGTTCCTTGTTGGAAGCTCACCCTGCTCTGCGCTATACCTAAAGTGAAAGTCAACGTGAGCCCAAGCTTCGAAGTAGGCCCTGATTACCCTTGTAAAACGAGAGGCGTGCAGCAGCTCCATGAGGCCTTCAACGTTGTTCTGCTTTAGTTTCAAGGTAGTAAGCTTTTCAACACTCCTAGGGGCCTTGCTTCAGCACCCGTTTCAGTACCAGAACACTGCGTAGAACAAGGAAGCTCTGCTCCTGCGTGTATGCTGCGTGTCAACCTAGAAATTAGAGACTGATGGCACAAGGCTAGTTTTCCCATTATGAAAGCTCCGTTGATGCGGCCCCGAAGCTACCTGAAGAGCACTGTTGTTACCGTGCTTTTACTTACAGCCGGCATGGCTCATAGAAGAAAATGAGTTTTCTCGAAAGAAACCTTGTGCTTCCAGTTCCTAGTTGGAAGCTCACCCTGCTCTGCTCTATACCAAACGTGAAAGTCAATGTGAGCACTAGCCTCGAAGTAAGGCCCTGATTATGCTGGCAAAACGGGAGGCGTGCAGCAGCTCCATGAGGCCTTCATCGCTGTTCTGCTTTAGTTTCACGGTAGTAAGCTTTCCAAGACTCCTAGGGACTTTGCTTAAGCAACCGTTTCGGTACCAGAACACTGCGTAGAGACAGTAAGCTCTGGTCCTGCGTGTATGCTGCGTGTCAACCTAGAAATTGGAGACTGATGGCATAAGGCTTCTTTTCCCATTATGAAAGCTCCGTTCATGCGGCCGCGAAGCTACCTGAAAAGCATTGTTGTTGCCGGGGTTTTCTTCACTGCCGGCATGGTTCTGAGAAGAAAATGAGTTTTCTCCTAAGAAACCTTGGGTTTCCAGTTCCTTGTTGGAAGCTCACCCTGCTCTGCGCTGTACCTAAAGTGAAAGTCAACGTGAGCCCAAGCTTCGAAGTAGGCCCTGATTACCCTTGTAAAACGAGAGGCGTGCAGCAGCTCCATGAGGCCTTCATCGTTGTTCTGCTTTAGTTTCAAGGTAGTAAGCTTTTCAACACTCCTAGGGGCCTTGCTTCAGCACCCGTTTCAGTACCAGAACACTGCGTAGAACCAGGAAGCTCTGCTCCTGCGTGTATGCTGCGTGTCAACCTAGAAATTAGAGACTGATGGCACAACGCTTGTTTTCCCGTTTTGAAAGCTCCATTCATGCGGCCTCGAAGCTACCTGAAAAGCACTGTTGTTACCGTGCTTTTACTTACAGCCGGCATGGCACATAGAAGAAAATGAGTTTTCTCGAAAGAAACCTTGTGCTTCCAGTTCCTAGTTGGAAGCTCACCGTGCTCTGCTCTATACCAAACGTGAAAGTCAATGTGAGCACTAGCCTCGAAGTAAGGCCCTGATTATGCTGGCAAAACGGGAGGCGTGCAGCAGCTCCATGAGGCCTTCATCGCTGTTCTGCTTTAGTTTCACGGTAGTAAGCTTTCCAAGACTCCTAGGGACTTTGCTTAAGCAACCGTTTCGGTACCAGAACACTGCGTAGAGACAGTAAGCTCTGGTCCTGCGTGTATGCTGCGTGTCAACCTAGAAATTGGAGACTGATGGCATAAGGCTTCTTTTCCCATTATGAAAGCTCCGTTCATGCGGCCTCGAAGCTACCTGAAAAGCATTGTTTTTGCCGGGGTTTTCCTCACTGCCGGCATGGTTCTGAGAAGAAAATGAGTTTTCTCCTAAGAAACCTTGGGTTTCCAGTTCCTTGTTGGAAGCTCACCCTGCTCTGCTCTATACCTAAAGTGAAAGTCAACGTGAGCCCAAGCTTCGAAGTAAGGCCCTGATTATCCTTGCAAAACAAGAGGCGTGCAGCAGCTCCATGAGGCCTTCATCGTTGTTCTGCTTTAGTTTCAAGGTAGTAAGCTTTTCAACACTCCTAGGGGCCTTGCTTCAGCACCCGTTTCAGTACCAGAACACTGCGTAGAACCAAGAAGCTCTGCTTTGCGTGTATGCTGCGTGTCAACCTAGAAATTAGAGACTGATGGCACAACGCTTGTTTTCCCGTTTTGAAAGCTCCATTAATGCGGCCTCGAAGCTACCTGAAAAGCACTGTTGTTACCGTGCTTTCACTTACAGCCGGCATGGCACATAGAAGAAAATGAGTTTTCTCGAAAGAAACCTTGTGCTTCCAGTTCCTAGTTGGAAGCTCACCGTGCTCTGCTCTATACCAAACGTGAAAGTCAATGTGAGCACTAGCCTCGACGTAAGGCCCTGATTATGCTGGCAAAACGGGAGGCGTGCAGCAGCTCCATGAGGCCTTCATCGCTGTTCTGCTTTAGTTTCACGGTAGTAAGCTTTCCAAGACTCCTAGGGACTTTGCTTAAGCAACCGTTTCGGTACCAGAACACTGCGTAGAGACAGTAAGCTCTGGTCCTGCGTGTATGCTGCGTGTCAACCTAGAAATTGGAGACTGATGGCATAAGGCTTCTTTTCCCATTATGAAAGCTCCGTTCATGCGGCCGCGAAGCTACCTGAAAAGCATTGTTGTTGCCGGGGTTTTCCTCACTGCCGGCATGGTTCTGAGAAGAAAATGAGTTTTCTCCTAAGAAACCTTGGGTTTCCAGTTCCTTGTTGGAAGCTTACCCTGCTCTGCGCTGTACCTAAAGTGAAAGTCAACGTGAGCCCAAGCTTCGAAGTAGGCCCTGATTACCCTTGTAAAACGAGAGGCGTGCAGCAGCTCCATGAGGCCTTCATCGTTGTTCTGCTTTAGTTTCAAGGTAGTAAGCTTTTCAACACTCCTAGGGGCCTTGCTTCAGCACCCGTTTCAGTACCAGAACACTGCGTAGAACCAGGAAGCTCTGCTCCTGCGTGTATGCTGCGTGTCAACCTAGAAATTAGAGACTGATGGCACAACGCTTGTTTTCCCGTTTTGAAAGCTCCATTCATGCGGCCTCGAAGCTACCTGAAAAGCACTGTTGTTACCGTGCTTTTACTTACAGCCGGCATGGCACATAGAAGAAAATGAGTTTTCTCGAAAGAAACCTTGTGCTTCCAGTTCCTAGTTGGAAGCTCACCGTGCTCTGCTCTATACCAAACGTGAAAGTCAATGTGAGCACTAGCCTCGAAGTAAGGCCCTGATTATGCTGGCAAAACGGGAGGCGTGCAGCAGCTCCATGAGGCCTTCATCGCTGTTCTGCTTTAGTTTCACGGTAGTAAGCTTTCCAAGACTCCTAGGGACTTTGCTTAAGCAACCGTTTCGGTACCAGAACACTGTGTAGAGACAGTAAGCTCTGGTCCTGCGTGTATGCTGCGTGTCAACCTAGAAACTGGAGACTGATGGCATAAGGCTTCTTTTCCCATTATGAAAGCTCCGTTCATGCGGCCGTGAAGCTACCTGAAAAGCATTGTTGTTGCCGGGGTTTTCTTCACTGCCGGCATGGTTCTGAGAAGAAAATGAGTTTTCTCCTAAGAAACCTTGGGTTTCCAGTTCCTTGTTGGAAGCTCACCCTGCTCTGCGCTATACCTAAAGTGAAAGTCAACGTGAGCCCAAGCTTCGAAGTAGGCCCTGATTACCCTTGTAAAACGAGAGGCGTGCAGCAGCTCCATGAGGCCTTCAACGTTGTTCTGCTTTAGTTTCAAGGTAGTAAGCTTTTCAACACTCCTAGGGGCCTTGCTTCAGCACCCGTTTCAGTACCAGAACACTGCGTAGAACCAGGAAGCTCTGCTCCTGCGTGTATGCTGCGTGTCAACCTAGAAATTAGAGACTGATGGCACAACGCTTGTTTTCCCGTTTTGAAAGCTCCATTCATGCGGCCTCGAAGCTACCTGAAAAGCACTGTTGTTACCGTGCTTTTACTTACAGCCGGCATGGCACATAGAAGAAAATGAGTTTTCTCGAAAGAAACCTTGTGCTTCCAGTTCCTAGTTGGAAGCTCACCCTGCTCTGCTCTATACCAAACGTGAAAGTCAATGTGAGCACTAGCCTCGAAGTAAGGCCCTGATTATCCTGGCAAAACGGGAGGCGTGCAGCAGCTCCATGAGGCCTTCATCGCTGTTCTGCTTTAGTTTCACGGTAGTAAGCTTTCCAAGACTCCTAGGGACTTTGCTTAAGCAACCGTTTCGGTACCAGAACACTGCGTAGAGACAGTAAGCTCTGGTCCTGCGTGTATGCTGCGTGTCAACCTAGAAATTGGAGACTGATGGCATAAGGCTTCTTTTCCCATTATGAAAGCTCCGTTCATGCGGCCTCGAAGCTACCTGAAAAGCATTGTTGTTGCCGGGGTTTTCCTCACTGCCGGCATGGTTCTGAGAAGAAAATGAGTTTTCTCCTAAGAAACCTTGGGTTTCCAGTTCCTTGTTGGAAGCTCACCCTGCTCTGCTCTATACCTAAAGTGAAAGTCAACGTGAGCCCAAGCTTCGAAGTAAGGCCCTGATTATCCTTGCAAAACAAGAGGCGTGCAGCAGCTCCATGAGGCCTTCATCGTTGTTCTGCTTTAGTTTCAAGGTAGTAAGCTTTTCAACACTCCTAGGGGCCTTGCTTCAGCACCCGTTTCAGTACCAGAACACTGCGTAGAACCAAGAAGCTCTGCTTTGCGTGTATGCTGCGTGTCAACCTAGAAATTAGAGACTGATGGCACAACGCTTGTTTTCCCGTTTTGAAAGCTCCATTAATGCGGCCTCGAAGCTACCTGAAAAGCACTGTTGTTACCGTGCTTTCACTTACAGCCGGCATGGCACATAGAAGAAAATGAGTTTTCTCGAAAGAAACCTTGTGCTTCCAGTTCCTAGTTGGAAGCTCACCGTGCTCTGCTCTATACCAAACGTGAAAGTCAATGTGAGCACTAGCCTCGACGTAAGGCCCTGATTATGCTGGCAAAACGGGAGGCGTGCAGCAGCTCCATGAGGCCTTCATCGCTGTTCTGCTTTAGTTTCACGGTAGTAAGCTTTCCAAGACTCCTAGGGACTTTGCTTAAGCAACCGTTTCGGTACCAGAACACTGCGTAGAGACAGTAAGCTCTGGTCCTGCGTGTATGCTGCGTGTCAACCTAGAAATTGGAGACTGATGGCATAAGGCTTCTTTTCCCATTATGAAAGCTCCGTTCATGCGGCCGCGAAGCTACCTGAAAAGCATTGTTGTTGCCGGCGTTTTCCTCCCTGCCGGCATGGTTCTGAGAAGAAAATGAGTTTTCTCCTAAGAAACCTTGGGTTGCCAGTTCCTTGTTGGAAGCTTACCCTGCTCTGCGCTGTACCTAAAGTGAAAGTCAACGTGAGCCCAAGCTTCGAAGTAGGCCCTGATTACCCTTGTAAAACGAGAGGCGTGCAGCAGCTCCATGAGGCCTTCATCGTTGTTCTGCTTTAGTTTCAAGGTAGTAAGCTTTTCAACACTCCTAGGGGCCTTGCTTCAGCACCCGTTTCAGTACCAGAACACTGCGTAGAACCAGGAAGCTCTGCTCCTGCGTGTATGCTGCGTGTCAACCTAGAAATTAGAGACTGATGGCACAACGCTTGTTTTCTCGTTTTGAAAGCTCCATTCATGCGGCCTCGAAGCTACCTGAAAAGCACTGTTGTTACCGTGCTTTTACTTACAGCCGGCATGGCACATAGAAGAAAATGAGTTTTCTCGAAAGAAACCTTGTGCTTCCAGTTCCTAGTTGGAAGCTCACCGTGCTCTGCTCTATACCAAACGTGAAAGTCAATGTGAGCACTAGCCTCGAAGTAAGGCCCTGATTATGCTGGCAAAACGGGAGGCGTGCAGCAGCTCCATGAGGCCTTCATCGCTGTTCTGCTTTAGTTTCACGGTAGTAAGCTTTCCAAGACTCCTAGGGACTTTGCTTAAGCAACCGTTTCGGTACCAGAACACTGTGTAGAGACAGTAAGCTCTGGTCCTGCGTGTATGCTGCGTGTCAACCTAGAAACTGGAGACTGATGGCATAAGGCTTCTTTTCCCATTATGAAAGCTCCGTTCATGCGGCCGCGAAGCTACCTGAAAAGCATTGTTGTTGCCGGGGTTTTCTTCACTGCCGGCATGGTTCTGAGAAGAAAATGAGTTTTCTCCTAAGAAACCTTGGGTTTCCAGTTCCTTGTTGGAAGCTCACCCTGCTCTGCGCTATACCTAAAGTGAAAGTCAACGTGAGCCCAAGCTTCGAAGTAGGCCCTGATTACCCTTGTAAAACGAGAGGCGTGCAGCAGCTCCATGAGGACTTCAACGTTGTTCTGCTTTAGTTTCAAGGTAGTAAGCTTTTCAACACTCCTAGGGGCCTTGCTTCAGCACCCGTTTCAGTACCAGAACACTGCGTAGAACCAGGAAGCTCTGCTCCTGCGTGTATGCTGCGTGTCAACCTAGAAATTAGAGACTGATGGCACAACGCTTGTTTTCCCGTTTTGAAAGCTCCATTCATGCGGCCTCGAAGCTACCTGAAAAGCACTGTTGTTACCGTGCTTTTACTTACAGCCGGCATGGCACATAGAAGAAAATGAGTTTTCTCGAAAGAAACCTTGTGCTTCCAGTTCCTAGTTGGAAGCTCACCCTGCTCTGCTCTATACCAAACGTGAAAGTCAATGTGAGCACTAGCCTCGAAGTAAGGCCCTGATTATCCTGGCAAAACGGGAGGCGTGCAGCAGCTCCATGAGGCCTTCATCGCTGTTCTGCTTTAGTTTCACGGTAGTAAGCTTTCCAAGACTCCTAGGGACTTTGCTTAAGCAACCGTTTCGGTACCACAACACTGCGTAGAGACAGTAAGCTCTGGTCCTGCGTGTATGCTGCGTGTCAACCTAGAAATTGGAGACTGATGGCATAAGGCTTCTTTTCCCATTATGAAAGCTCCGTTCATGCGGCCGCGAAGCTACTTGAAAAGCATTGTTGTTGCCGGGGTTTTCCTCACTGCCGGCATGGTTCTGAGAAGAAAATGAGTTTTCTCCTAAGAAACCTTGGGTTTCCAGTTCCTTGTTGGAAGCTTACCCTGCTCTGCGCTGTACCTAAAGTGAAAGTCAACGTGAGCCCAAGCTTCGATGTAGGCCCTGATTACCCTTGTAAAACGAGAGGCGTGCAGCAGCTCCATGAGGCCTTCATCGTTGTTCTGCTTTAGTTTCAAGGTAGTAAGCTTTTCAACACTCCTAGGGGCCTTGCTTCAGCACCCGTTTCAGTACCAGAACACTGCGTAGAACCAGGAAGCTCTGCTCCTGCGTGTATGCTGCGTGTCAACCTAGAAATTAGAGACTGATGGCACAACGCTTGTTTTCCCATTTTGAAAGCTCCATTCATGCGGCCTCGAAGCTACCTGAAAAGCACTGTTGTTACCGTGCTTTTACTTACAGCCGGCATGGCACATAGAAGAAAATGAGTTTTCTCGAAAGAAACCTTGTGCTTCCAGTTCCTAGTTGGAAGCTCACCGTGCTCTGCTCTATACCAAACGTGAAAGTCAATGTGAGCACTAGCCTCGAAGTAAGGCCCTGATTATGCTGGCAAAACGGGAGGCGTGCAGCAGCTCCATGAGGCCTTCATCGCTGTTCTGCTTTAGTTTCACGGTAGTAAGCTTTCCAAGACTCCTAGGGACTTTGCTTAAGCAACCGTTTCGGTACCAGAACACTGTGTAGAGACAGTAAGCTCTGGTCCTGCGTGTATGCTGCGTGTCAACCTAGAAACTGGAGACTGATGGCATAAGGCTTCTTTTCCCATTATGAAAGCTCCGTTCATGCGGCCGCGAAGCTACCTGAAAAGCATTGTTGTTGCCGGGGTTTTCTTCACTGCCGGCATGGTTCTGAGAAGAAAATGAGTTTTCTCCTAAGAAACCTTGGGTTTCCAGTTCCTTGTTGGAAGCTCACCCTGCTCTGCGCTATACCTAAAGTGAAAGTCAACGTGAGCCCAAGCTTCGAAGTAGGCCCTGATTACCCTTGTAAAACGAGAGGCGTGCAGCAGCTCCATGAGGCCTTCAACGTTGTTCTGCTTTAGTTTCAAGGTAGTAAGCTTTTCAACACTCCTAGGGGCCTTGCTTCAGCACCCGTTTCAGTACCAGAACACTGCGTAGAACCAGGAAGCTCTGCTCCTGCGTGTATGCTGCGTGTCAACCTAGAAATTAGAGACTGATGGCACAACGCTTGTTTTCCCGTTTTGAAAGCTCCATTCATGCGGCCTCGAAGCTACCTGAAAAGCACTGTTGTTACCGTGCTTTTACTTACAGCCGGCATGGCACATAGAAGAAAATGAGTTTTCTCGAAAGAAACCTTGTGCTTCCAGTTCCTAGTTGGAAGCTCACCCTGCTCTGCTCTATACCAAACGTGAAAGTCAATGTGAGCACTAGCCTCGAAGTAAGGCCCTGATTATCCTGGCAAAACGAGAGGCGTGCAGCAGCTCCATGAGGCCTTCATCGCTGTTCTGCTTTAGTTTCACGGTAGTAAGCTTTCCAAGACTCCTAGGGACTTTGCTTAAGCAACCGTTTCGGTACCAGAACACTGCGTAGAGACAGTAAGCTCTGGTCCTGCGTGTATGCTGCGTGTCAACCTAGAAATTGGAGACTGATGGCATAAGGCTTCTTTTCCCATTATGAAAGCTCCGTTCATGCGGCCGCGAAGCTACCTGAAAAGCATTGTTGTTGCCGGGGTTTTCTTCACTGCCGGCATGGTTCTGAGAAGAAAATGAGTTTTCTCCTAAGAAACCTTGGGTTTCCAGTTCCTTGTTGGAAGCTCACCCTGCTCTGCGCTGTACCTAAAGTGAAAGTCAACGTGAGCCCAAGCTTCGAAGTAGGCCCTGATTACCCTTGTAAAACGAGAGGCGTGCAGCAGCTCCATGAGGCCTTCATCGTTGTTCTGCTTTAGTTTCAAGGTAGTAAGCTTTTCAACACTCCTAGGGGCCTTGCTTCAGCACCCGTTTCAGTACCAGAACACTGCGTAGAACCAGGAAGCTCTGCTCCTGCGTGTATGCTGCGTGTCAACCTAGAAATTAGAGACTGATGGCACAAGGCTAGTTTTCCCATTATGAAAGCTCCGTTGATGCGGCCCCGAAGCTACCTGAAAAGTACTGTTGTTACCGTGCTTTTACTTACAGCCGGCATGGCACATAGAAGAAAATGAGTTTTCTCGAAAGAAACCTTGTGCTTCCAGTTCCTAGTTGGAAGCTCACCCTGCTCTGCTCTATACCAAACGTGAAAGTCAATGTGAGCACTAGCCTCGAAGTAAGGCCCTGATTATCCTGGCAAAACGGGAGGCGTGCAGCAGCTCCATGAGGCCTTCATCGCTGTTCTGCTTTAGTTTCACGGTAGTAAGCTTTCCACGACTCCTAGGGACTTTGCTTAAGCAACCGTTTCGGTACCAGAACACTGCGTAGAGACAGTAAGCTCTGGTCCTGCGTGTATGCTGCGTGTCAACCTAGAAATTGGAGACTGATGGCATAAGGCTTCTTTTCTCATTATGAAAGCTCCGTTCATGCGGCCTCGAAGCTACCTGAAAAGCATTGTTGTTGCCGGGGTTTTCTTCACTGCCGGCATGGTTCTGAGAAGAAAATGAGTTTTCTCCTAAGAAACCTTGGGTTTCCAGTTCCTTGTTGGAAGCTCACCCTGCTCTGCGCTATACCTAAAGTGAAAGTCAACGTGAGCCCAAGCTTCGAAGTAGGCCCTGATTACCCTTGTAAAACGAGAGGCGTGCAGCAGCTCCATGAGGCCTTCATCGTTGTTCTGCTTTAGTTTCAAGGTAGTAAGCTTTTCAACACTCCTAGGGGCCTTGCTTCAGCACCCGTTTCAGTACCAGAACACTGCGTAGAACCAGGAAGCTCTGCTCCTGCGTGTATGCTGCGTGTCAACCTAGAAATTAGAGACTGATGGCACAACGCTTGTTTTCCCGTTTTGAAAGCTCCATTCATGCGGCCTCGAAGCTACCTGAAAAGCACTGTTGTTACCGTGCTTTTACTTACAGCCGGCATGGCACATAGAAGAAAATGAGTTTTCTCGAAAGAAACCTTGTGCTTCCAGTTCCTAGTTGGAAGCTCACCCTGCTCTGCTCTATACCAAACGTGAAAGTCAATGTGAGCACTAGCCTCGAAGTAAGGCCCTGATTATCCTGGCAAAACGGGAGGCGTGCAGCAGCTCCATGAGGCCTTCATCGCTGTTCTGCTTTAGTTTCACGGTAGTAAGATTTCCAAGACTCCTAGGGACTTTGCTTAAGCAACCGTTTCGGTACCAGAACACTGCGTAGAGACAGTAAGCTCTGGTCCTGCGTGTATGCTGCGTGTCAACCTAGAAATTGGAGACTGATGGCATAAGGCTTCTTTTCCCATTATGAAAGCTCCGTTCATGCGGCCTCGAAGCTACCTGAAAAGCATTGTTGTTGCCGGGGTTTTCCTCACTGCCGGCATGGTTCTGAGAAGAAAATGAGTTTTCTCCTAAGAAACCTTGGGTTTCCAGTTCCTTGTTGGAAGCTCACCCTGCTCTGCGCTGTACCTAAAGTGAAAGTCAACGTGAGCCCAAGCTTCGAAGTAGGCCCTGATTACCCTTGTAAAACGAGAGGCGTGCAGCAGCTCCATGAGGCCTTCATCGTTGTTCTGCTTTAGTTTCAAGGTAGTAAGCTTTTCAACACTCCTAGGGGCCTTGCTTCAGCACCCGTTTCAGTACCAGAACACTGCGTAGAACCAGGAAGCTCTGCTCCTGCGTGTATGCTGCGTGTCAACCTAGAAATTAGAGACTGATGGCACAACGCTTGTTTTCCCGTTTTGAAAGCTCCATTTATGCGGCCTCGAAGCTACCTGAAAAGCACTGTTGTTACCGTGCTTTTACTTACAGCCGGCATGGCACATAGAAGAAAATGAGTTTTCTCGAAAGAAACCTTGTGCTTCCAGTTCCTAGTTGGAAGCTCACCGTGCTCTGCTCTATACCAAACGTGAAAGTCAATGTGAGCACTAGCCTCGAAGTAAGGCCCTGATTATGCTGGCAAAACGGGAGGCGTGCAGCAGCTCCATGAGGCCTTCATCGCTGTTCTGCTTTAGTTTCACGGTAGTAAGCTTTCCAAGACTCCTAGGGACTTTGCTTAAGCAACCGTTTCGGTACCAGAACACTGCGTAGAGACAGTAAGCTCTGGTCCTGCGTGTATGCTGCGTGTCAACCTAGAAATTGGAGACTGATGGCATAAGGCTTCTTTTCCCATTATGAAAGCTCCTTTCATGCGGCCTCGAAGCTACCTGAAAAGCATTGTTGTTGCCGGGGTTTTCCTCACTGCCGGCATGGTTCTGAGAAGAAAATGAGTTTTCTCCTAAGAAACCTTGGGTTTCCAGTTCCTTGTTGGAAGCTCACCCTGCTCTGCTCTATACCTAAAGTGAAAGTCAACGTGAGCCCAAGCTTCGAAGTAAGGCCCTGATTATCCTTGCAAAACAAGAGCCGTGCAGCAGCTCCATGAGGCCTTCATCGTTGTTCTGCTTTAGTTTCAAGGTAGTAAGCTTTTCAACACTCCTAGGGGCCTTGCTTCAGCACCCGTTTCAGTACCAGAACACTGCGTAGAACCAAGAAGCTCTGCTTTGCGTGTATGCTGCGTGTCAACCTAGAAATTAGAGACTGATGGCACAACGCTTGTTTTCCCGTTTTGAAAGCTCCATTCATGCGGCCTCGAAGCTACCTGAAAAGCACTGTTGTTACCGTGCTTTTACTTACAGCCGGCATGGCACATAGAAGAAAATGAGTTTTCTCGAAAGAAACCTTGTGCTTCCAGTTCCTAGTTGGAAGCTCACCGTGCTCTGCTCTATACCAAACGTGAAAGTCAATGTGAGCACTAGCCTCGAAGTAAGGCCCTGATTATGCTGGCAAAACGGGAGGCGTGCAGCAGCTCCATGAGGCCTTCATCGCTGTTCTGCTTTAGTTTCACGGTAGTAAGCTTTCCAAGACTCCTAGGGACTTTGCTTAAGCAACCGTTTCGGTACCAGAACACTGCGTAGAGACAGTAAGCTCTGGTCCTGCGTGTATGCTGCGTGTCAACCTAGAAACTGGAGACTGATGGCATAAGGCTTCTTTTCCCATTATGAAAGCTCCGTTCATGCGGCCGCGAAGCTACCTGAAAAGCATTGTTGTTGCCGGGGTTTTCTTCACTGCCGGCATGGTTCTGAGAAGAAAATGAGTTTTCTCCTAAGAAACCTTGGGTTTCCAGTTCCTTGTTGGAAGCTCACCCTGCTCTGCGCTATACCTAAAGTGAAAGTCAACGTGAGCCCAAGCTTCGAAGTAGGCCCTGATTACCCTTGTAAAACGAGAGGCGTGCAGCAGCTCCATGAGGCCTTCATCGTTGTTCTGCTTTAGTTTCAAGGTAGTAAGCTTTTCAACACTCCTAGGGGCCTTGCTTCAGCACCCGTTTCAGTACCAGAACACTGCGTAGAACCAGGAAGCTCTGCTCCTGCGTGTATGCTGCGTGTCAACCTAGAAATTAGAGACTGATGGCACAATGCTTGTTTTCCCGTTTTGAAAGCTCCATTCATGCGGCCTCGAAGCTACCTGAAAAGCACTGTTGTTACCGTGATTTTACTTACAGCCGGCATGGCACATAGAAGAAAATGAGTTTTCTCGAAAGAAACCTTGTGCTTCCAGTTCCTAGTTGGAAGCTCACCGTGCTCTGCTCTATACCAAACGTGAAAGTCAATGTGAGCACTAGCCTCGAAGTAAGGCCCTGATTATGCTGGCAAAACGGGAGGCGTGCAGCAGCTCCATGAGGCCTTCATCGCTGTTCTGCTTTAGTTTCACGGTAGTAAGCTTTCCAAGACTCCTAGGGACTTTGCTTAAGCAACCGTTTCGGTACCAGAACACTGCGTAGAGACAGTAAGCTCTGGTCCTGCGTGTATGCTGCGTGTCAACCTAGAAATTGGAGACTGATGGCATAAGGCTTCTTTTCCCATTATGAAAGCTCCGTTCATGCGGCCTCGAAGCTACCTGAAAAGCATTGTTGTTGCCGGGGTTTTCCTCACTGCCGGCATGGTTCTGAGAAGAAAATGAGTTTTCTCCTAAGAAACCTTGGGTTTCCAGTTCCTTGTTGGAAGCTCACCCTGCTCTGCGCTGTACCTAAAGTGAAAGTCAACGTGAGCCCAAGCTTCGAAGTAGGCCCTGATTACGCTTGTAAAACGAGAGGCGTGCAGCAGCTCCATGAGGCCTTCATCGTTGTTCTGCTTTAGTTTCAAGGTAGTAAGCTTTTCAACACTCCTAGGGGCCTTGCTTCAGCACCCGTTTCAGTACCAGAACACTGCGTAGAACCAGGAAGCTCTGCTCCTGCGTGTATGCTGCGTGTCAACCTAGAAATTAGAGACTGATGGCACAACGCTTGTTTTCCCGTTTTGAAAGCTCCATTTATGCGGCCTCGAAGCTACCTGAAAAGCACTGTTGTTACCGTGCTTTTACTTACAGCCGGCATGGCACATAGAAGAAAATGAGTTTTCTCGAAAGAAACCTTGTGCTTCCAGTTCCTAGTTGGAAGCTCACCGTGCTCTGCTCTATACCAAACGTGAAAGTCAATGTGAGCACTAGCCTCGAAGTAAGGCCCTGATTATGCTGGCAAAACGGGAGGCGTGCAGCAGCTCCATGAGGCCTTCATCGCTGTTCTGCTTTAGTTTCACGGTAGTAAGCTTTCCAAGACTCCTAGGGACTTTGCTTAAGCAACCGTTTCGGTACCAGAACACTGCGTAGAGACAGTAAGCTCTGGTCCTGCGTGTATGCTGCGTGTCAACCTAGAAATTGGAGACTGATGGCATAAGGCTTCTTTTCCCATTATGAAAGCTCCGTTCATGCGGCCTCGAAGCTACCTGAAAAGCATTGTTGTTGCCGGGGTTTTCCTCACTGCCGGCATGGTTCTGAGAAGAAAATGAGTTTTCTCCTAAGAAACCTTGGGTTTCCAGTTCCTTGTTGGAAGCTCACCCTGCTCTGCTCTATACCTAAAGTGAAAGTCAACGTGAGCCCAAGCTTCGAAGTAAGGCCCTGATTATCCTTGCAAAACAAGAGCCGTGCAGCAGCTCCATGAGGCCTTCATCGTTGTTCTGCTTTAGTTTCAAGGTAGTAAGCTTTTCAACACTCCTAGGGGCCTTGCTTCAGCACCCGTTTCAGTACCAGAACACTGCGTAGAACCAAGAAGCTCTGCTTTGCGTGTATGCTGCGTGTCAACCTAGAAATTAGAGACTGATGGCACAACGCTTGTTTTCCCGTTTTGAAAGCTCCATTCATGCGGCCTCGAAGCTACCTGAAAAGCACTGTTGTTACCGTGCTTTTACTTACAGCCGGCATGGCACATAGAAGAAAATGAGTTTTCTCGAAAGAAACCTTGTGCTTCCAGTTCCTAGTTGGAAGCTCACCGTGCTCTGCTCTATACCAAACGTGAAAGTCAATGTGAGCACTAGCCTCGAAGTAAGGCCCTGATTATGCTGGCAAAACGGGAGGCGTGCAGCAGCTCCATGAGGCCTTCATCGCTGTTCTGCTTTAGTTTCACGGTAGTAAGCTTTCCAAGACTCCTAGGGACTTTGCTTAAGCAACCGTTTCGGTACCAGAACACTGCGTAGAGACAGTAAGCTCTGGTCCTGCGTGTATGCTGCGTGTCAACCTAGAAACTGGAGACTGATGGCATAAGGCTTCTTTTCCCATTATGAAAGCTCCGTTCATGCGGCCTCGAAGCTACCTGAAAAGCATTGTTGTTGCCGGGGTTTTCCTCACTGCCGGCATGGTTCTGAGAAGAAAATGAGTTTTCTCCTAAGAAACCTTGGGTTTCCAGTTCCTTGTTGGAAGCTCACCCTGCTCTGCGCTATACCTAAAGTGAAAGTCAACGTGAGCCCAAGCTTCGAAGTAGGCCCTGATTACCCTTGTAAAACGAGAGGCGTGCAGCAGCTCCATGAGGCCTTCAACGTTGTTCTGCTTTAGTTTCAAGGTAGTAAGCTTTTCAACACTCCTAGGGGCCTTGCTTCAGCACCCGTTTCAGTACCAGAACACTGCGTAGAACCAGGAAGCTCTGCTCCTGCGTGTATGCTGCGTGTCAACCTAGAAATTAGAGACTGATGGCACAACGCTTGTTTTCCCGTTTTGAAAGCTCCATTCATGCGGCCTCGAAGCTACCTGAAAAGCACTGTTGTTACCGTGCTTTTACTTACAGCCGGCATGGCACATAGAAGAAAATGAGTTTTCTCGAAAGAAACCTTGTGCTTCCAGTTCCTAGTTGGAAGCTCACCCTGCTCTGCTCTATACCAAACGTGAAAGTCAATGTGAGCACTAGCCTCGAAGTAAGGCCCTGATTATCCTGGCAAAACGAGAGGCGTGCAGCAGCTCCATGAGGCCTTCATCGCTGTTCTGCTTTAGTTTCACGGTAGTAAGCTTTCCAAGACTCCTAGGGACTTTGCTTAAGCAACCGTTTCGGTACCAGAACACTGCGTAGAGACAGTAAGCTCTGGTCCTGCGTGTATGCTGCGTGTCAACCTAGAAATTGGAGACTGATGGCATAAGGCTTCTTTTCCCATTATGAAAGCTCCGTTCATGCGGCCGCGAAGCTACCTGAAAAGCATTGTTGTTGCCGGGGTTTTCTTCACTGCCGGCATGGTTCTGAGAAGAAAATGAGTTTTCTCCTAAGAAACCTTGGGTTTCCAGTTCCTTGTTGGAAGCTCACCCTGCTCTGCGCTGTACCTAAAGTGAAAGTCAACGTGAGCCCAAGCTTCGAAGTAGGCCCTGATTACCCTTGTAAAACGAGAGGCGTGCAGCAGCTCCATGAGGCCTTCATCGTTGTTCTGCTTTAGTTTCAAGGTAGTAAGCTTTTCAACACTCCTAGGGGCCTTGCTTCAGCACCCGTTTCAGTACCAGAACACTGCGTAGAACCAGGGAGCTCTGCTCCTGCGTGTATGCTGCGTGTCAACCTAGAAATTAGAGACTGATGGCACAACGCTTGTTTTCCCGTTTTGAAAGCTCCATTCATGCGGCCTCGAAGCTACCTGAAAAGCACTGTTGTTACCGTGCTTTTACTTACAGCCGGCATGGCACATAGAAGAAAATGAGTTTTCTCGAAAGAAACCTTGTGCTTCCAGTTCCTAGTTGGAAGCTCACCGTGCTCTGCTCTATACCAAACGTGAAAGTCAATGTGAGCACTAGCCTCGAAGTAAGGCCCTGATTATGCTGGCAAAACGGGAGGCGTGCAGCAGCTCCATGAGGCCTTCATCGCTGTTCTGCTTTAGTTTCACGGTAGTAAGCTTTCCAAGACTCCTAGGGACTTTGCTTAAGCAACCGTTTCGGTACCAGAACACTGCGTAGAGACAGTAAGCTCTGGTCCTGCGTGTATGCTGCGTGTCAACCTAGAAATTGGAGACTGATGGCATAAGGCTTCTTTTCCCATTATGAAAGCTCCGTTCATGCGGCCTCGAAGCTACCTGAAAAGCATTGTTGTTGCCGGGGTTTTCCTCACTGCCGGCATGGTTCTGAGAAGAAAATGAGTTTTCTCCTAAGAAACCTTGGGTTTCCAGTTCCTTGTTGGAAGCTCACCCTGCTCTGCTCTATACCTAAAGTGAAAGTCAACGTGAGCCCAAGCTTCGAAGTAAGGCCCTGATTATCCTTGCAAAACAAGAGGCGTGCAGCAGCTCCATGAGGCCTTCATCGTTGTTCTGCTTTAGTTTCAAGGTAGTAAGCTTTTCAACACTCCTAGGGGCCTTGCTTCAGCACCCGTTTCAGTACCAGAACACTGCGTAGAACCAGGAAGCTCTGCTCCTGCGTGTATGCTGCGTGTCAACCTAGAAATTAGAGACTGATGGCACAAGGCTAGTTTTCCCATTATGAAAGCTCCGTTGATGCGGCCCCGAAGCTACCTGAAAAGTACTGTTGTTACCGTGCTTTTACTTACAGCCGGCATGGCACATAGAAGAAAATGAGTTTTCTCGAAAGAAACCTTGTGCTTCCAGTTCCTAGTTGGAAGCTCACCCTGCTCTGCTCTATACCAAACGTGAAAGTCAATGTGAGCACTAGCCTCGAAGTAAGGCCCTGATTATCCTGGCAAAACGGGAGGCGTGCAGCAGCTCCATGAGGCCTTCATCGCTGTTCTGCTTTAGTTTCACGGTAGTAAGCTTTCCACGACTCCTAGGGACTTTGCTTAAGCAACCGTTTCGGTACCAGAACACTGCGTAGAGACAGTAAGCTCTGGTCCTGCGTGTATGCTGCGTGTCAACCTAGAAATTGGAGACTGATGGCATAAGGCTTCTTTTCTCATTATGAAAGCTCCGTTCATGCGGCCTCGAAGCTACCTGAAAAGCATTGTTGTTGCCGGGGTTTTCTTCACTGCCGGCATGGTTCTGAGAAGAAAATGAGTTTTCTCCTAAGAAACCTTGGGTTTCCAGTTCCTTGTTGGAAGCTCACCCTGCTCTGCGCTATACCTAAAGTGAAAGTCAACGTGAGCCCAAGCTTCGAAGTAGGCCCTGATTACCCTTGTAAAACGAGAGGCGTGCAGCAGCTCCATGAGGCCTTCATCGTTGTTCTGCTTTAGTTTCAAGGTAGTAAGCTTTTCAACACTCCTAGGGGCCTTGCTTCAGCACCCGTTTCAGTACCAGAACACTGCGTAGAACCAGGAAGCTCTGCTCCTGCGTGTATGCTGCGTGTCAACCTAGAAATTAGAGACTGATGGCACAACGCTTGTTTTCCCGTTTTGAAAGCTCCATTCATGCGGCCTCGAAGCTACCTGAAAAGCACTGTTGTTACCGTGCTTTTACTTACAGCCGGCATGGCACATAGAAGAAAATGAGTTTTCTCGAAAGAAACCTTGTGCTTCCAGTTCCTAGTTGGAAGCTCACCCTGCTCTGCTCTATACCAAACGTGAAAGTCAATGTGAGCACTAGCCTCGAAGTAAGGCCCTGATTATCCTGGCAAAACGGGAGGCGTGCAGCAGCTCCATGAGGCCTTCATCGCTGTTCTGCTTTAGTTTCACGGTAGTAAGATTTCCAAGACTCCTAGGGACTTTGCTTAAGCAACCGTTTCGGTACCAGAACACTGCGTAGAGACAGTAAGCTCTGGTCCTGCGTGTATGCTGCGTGTCAACCTAGAAATTGGAGACTGATGGCATAAGGCTTCTTTTCCCATTATGAAAGCTCCGTTCATGCGGCCTCGAAGCTACCTGAAAAGCATTGTTGTTGCCGGGGTTTTCCTCACTGCCGGCATGGTTCTGAGAAGAAAATGAGTTTTCTCCTAAGAAACCTTGGGTTTCCAGTTCCTTGTTGGAAGCTCACCCTGCTCTGCGCTGTACCTAAAGTGAAAGTCAACGTGAGCCCAAGCTTCGAAGTAGGCCCTGATTACCCTTGTAAAACGAGAGGCGTGCAGCAGCTCCATGAGGCCTTCATCGTTGTTCTGCTTTAGTTTCAAGGTAGTAAGCTTTTCAACACTCCTAGGGGCCTTGCTTCAGCACCCGTTTCAGTACCAGAACACTGCATAGAACCAGGAAGCTCTGCTCCTGCGTGTATGCTGCGTGTCAACCTAGAAATTGGAGACTGATGGCATAAGGCTTCTTTTCCCATTATGAAAGCTCCATTTATGCGGCCTCGAAGCTACCTGAAAAGCATTGTTGTTGCCGGGGTTTTCTTCACTGCCGGCATGGTTCTGAGAAGAAAATGAGTTTTCTCCTAAGAAACCTTGGGTTTCCAGTTCCTTGTTGGAAGCTCACCCTGCTCTGCGCTATACCTAAAGTGAAAGTCAACGTGAGCCCAAGCTTCGAAGTAGGCCCTGATTACCCTTGTAAAACGAGAGGCGTGCAGCAGCTCCATGAGGCCTTCATCGTTGTTCTGCTTTAGTTTCAAGGTAGTAAGCTTTTCAACACTCCTAGGGGCCTTGCTTCAGCACCCGTTTCAGTACCAGAACACTGCGTAGAACCAGGAAGCTCTGCTCCTGCGTGTATGCTGCGTGTCAACCTAGAAATTAGAGACTGATGGCACAACGCTTGTTTTCCCGTTTTGAAAGCTCCATTCATGCGGCCTCGAAGCTACCTGAAAAGCACTGTTGTTACCGTGCTTTTACTTACAGCCGGCATGGCACATAGAAGAAAATGAGTTTTCTCGAAAGAAACCTTGTGCTTCCAGTTCCTAGTTGGAAGCTCACCGTGCTCTGCTCTATACCAAACGTGAAAGTCAATGTGAGCACTAGCCTCGAAGTAAGGCCCTGATTATGCTGGCAAAACGGGAGGCGTGCAGCAGCTCCATGAGGCCTTCATCGCTGTTCTGCTTTAGTTTCACGGTAGTAAGCTTTCCAAGACTCCTAGGGACTTTGCTTAAGCAACCGTTTCGGTACCAGAACACTGCGTAGAGACAGTAAGCTCTGGTCCTGCGTGTATGCTGCGTGTCAACCTAGAAATTGGAGACTGATGGCATAAGGCTTCTTTTCCCATTATGAAAGCTCCGTTCATGCGGCCGCGAAGCTACCTGAAAAGCATTGTTGTTGCCGGGGTTTTCTTCACTGCCGGCATGGTTCTGAGAAGAAAATGAGTTTTCTCCTAAGAAACCTTGGGTTTCCAGTTCCTTGTTGGAAGCTCACCCTGCTCTGCGCTATACGTAAAGTGAAAGTCAACGTGAGCCCAAGCTTCGAAGTAGGCCCTGATTACCCTTGTAAAACGAGAGGCGTGCAGCAGCTCCATGAGGCCTTCATCGTTGTTCTGCTTTAGTTTCAAGGTAGTAAGCTTTTCAACACTCCTAGGGGCCTTGCTTCAGCACCCGTTTCAGTACCAGAACACTGCGTAGAACCAGGAAGCTCTGCTCCTGCGTGTATGCTGCGTGTCAACCTAGAAATTAGAGACTGATGGCACAACGCTTGTTTTCCCGTTTTGAAAGCTCCATTCATGCGGCCTCGAAGCCACCTGAAAAGCACGGTTGTTACCGTGCTTTTACTTACAGCCGGCATGGCACATAGAAGAAAATGAGTTTTCTCGAAAGAAACCTTGTGCTTCCAGTTCCTAGTTGGAAGCTCACCGTGCTCTGCTCTATACCAAACGTGAAAGTCAATGTGAGCACTAGCCTCGAAGTAAGGCCCTGATTATGCTGGCAAAACGGGAGGCGTGCAGCAGCTCCATGAGGCCTTCATCGCTGTTCTGCTTTAGTTTCACGGTAGTAAGCTTTCCAAGACTCCTAGGGACTTTGCTTAAGCAACCGTTTCGGTACCAGAACACTGCGTAGAGACAGTAAGCTCTGGTCCTGCGTGTATGCTGCGTGTCAACCTAGAAATTGGAGACTGATGGCATAAGGCTTCTTTTCCCATTATGAAAGCTCCGTTCATGCGGCCTCGAAGCTACCTGAAAAGCATTGTTGTTGCCGGGGTTTTCCTCACTGCCGGCATGGTTCTGAGAAGAAAATGAGTTTTCTCCTAAGAAACCTTGGGTTTCCAGTTCCTTGTTGGAAGCTCACCCTGCTCTGCTCTATACCTAAAGTGAAAGTCAACGTGAGCCCAAGCTTCGAAGTAAGGCCCTGATTATCCTTGCAAAACAAGAGGCGTGCAGCAGCTCCATGAGGCCTTCATCGTTGTTCTGCTTTAGTTTCAAGGTAGTAAGCTTTTCAACACTCCTAGGGGCCTTGCTTCAGCACCCGTTTCAGTACCAGAACACTGCGTAGAACCAGGAAGCTCTGCTCCTGCGTGTATGCTGCGTGTCAACCTAGAAATTAGAGACTGATGGCACAACGCTTGTTTTCCCGTTTTGAAAGCTCCATTCATGCGGCCTCGAAGCTACCTGAAAAGCACTGTTGTTACCGTGCTTTTACTTACAGCCGGCATGGCACATAGAAGAAAATGAGTTTTCTCGAAAGAAACCTTGTGCTTCCAGTTCCTAGTTGGAAGCTCACCGTGCTCTGCTCTATACCAAACGTGAAAGTCAATGTGAGCACTAGCCTCGAAGTAAGGCCCTGATTATGCTGGCAAAACGGGAGGCGTGCAGCAGCTCCATGAGGCCTTCATCGCTGTTCTGCTTTAGTTTCACGGTAGTAAGCTTTCCAAGACTCCTAGGGACTTTGCTTAAGCAACCGTTTCGGTACCAGAACACTGCGTAGAGACAGTAAGCTCTGGTCCTGCGTGTATGCTGCGTGTCAACCTAGAAATTGGAGACTGATGGCATAAGGCTTCTTTTCCCATTATGAAAGCTCCGTTCATGCGGCCGCGAAGCTACCTGAAAAGCATTGTTGTTGCCGGGGTTTTCTTCACTGCCGGCATGGTTCTGAGAAGAAAATGAGTTTTCTCCTAAGAAACCTTGGGTTTCCAGTTCCTTGTTGGAAGCTCACCCTGCTCTGCGCTATACCTAAAGTGAAAGTCAACGTGAGCCCAAGCTTCGAAGTAGGCCCTGATTACCCTTGTAAAACGAGAGGCGTGCAGCAGCTCCATGAGGCCTTCATCGTTGTTCTGCTTTAGTTTCAAGGTAGTAAGCTTTTCAACACTCCTAGGGGCCTTGCTTCAGCACCCGTTTCAGTACCAGAACACTGCGTAGAACCAGGAAGCTCTGCTCCTGCGTGTATGCTGCGTGTCAACCTAGAAATTAGAGACTGATGGCACAACGCTTGTTTTCCCGTTTTGAAAGCTCCATTCATGCGGCCTCGAAGCCACCTGAAAAGCACGGTTGTTACCGTGCTTTTACTTACAGCCGGCATGGCACATAGAAGAAAATGAGTTTTCTCGAAAGAAACCTTGTGCTTCCAGTTCCTAGTTGGAAGCTCACCGTGCTCTGCTCTATACCAAACGTGAAAGTCAATGTGAGCACTAGCCTCGAAGTAAGGCCCTGATTATGCTGGCAAAACGGGAGGCGTGCAGCAGCTCCATGAGGCCTTCATCGCTGTTCTGCTTTAGTTTCACGGTAGTAAGCTTTCCAAGACTCCTAGGGACTTTGCTTAAGCAACCGTTTCGGTACCAGAACACTGCGTAGAGACAGTAAGCTCTGGTCCTGCGTGTATGCTGCGTGTCAACCTAGAAATTGGAGACTGATGGCATAAGGCTTCTTTTCCCATTATGAAAGCTCCGTTCATGCGGCCTCGAAGCTACCTGAAAAGCATTGTTGTTGCCGGGGTTTTCCTCACTGCCGGCATGGTTCTGAGAAGAAAATGAGTTTTCTCCTAAGAAACCTTGGGTTTCCAGTTCCTTGTTGGAAGCTCACCCTGCTCTGCTCTATACCTAAAGTGAAAGTCAACGTGAGCCCAAGCTTCGAAGTAAGGCCCTGATTATCCTTGCAAAACAAGAGGCGTGCAGCAGCTCCATGAGGCCTTCATCGTTGTTCTGCTTTAGTTTCAAGGTAGTAAGCTTTTCAACACTCCTAGGGGCCTTGCTTCAGCACCCGTTTCAGTACCAGAACACTGCGTAGAACCAGGAAGCTCTGCTCCTGCGTGTATGCTGCGTGTCAACCTAGAAATTAGAGACTGATGGCACAACGCTTGTTTTCCCGTTTTGAAAGCTCCATTCATGCGGCCTCGAAGCTACCTGAAAAGCACTGTTGTTACCGTGCTTTTACTTACAGCCGGCATGGCTCATAGAAGAAAATGAGTTTTCTCGAAAGAAACCTTGTGCTTCCAGTTCCTAGTTGGAAGCTCACCGTGCTCTACTCTATACCAAACGTGAAAGTCAATGTGAGCACTAGCCTCGAAGTAAGGCCCTGATTATGCTGGCAAAACGGGAGGCGTGCAGCAGCTCCATGAGGCCTTCATCGCTGTTCTGCTTTAGTTTCACGGTAGTAAGCTTTCCAAGACTCCTAGGGACTTTGCTTAAGCAACCGTTTCGGTACCAGAACACTGCGTAGAGACAGTAAGCTCTGGTCCTGCGTGTATGCTGCGTGTCAACCTAGAAATTGGAGACTGATGGCATAAGGCTTCTTTTCCCATTATGAAAGCTCCGTTCATGCGGCCGCGAAGCTACCTGAAAAGCATTGTTGTTGCCGGGGTTTTCTTCACTGCCGGCATGGTTCTGAGAAGAAAATGAGTTTTCTCCTAAGAAACCTTGGGTTTCCAGTTCCTTGTTGGAAGCTCACCCTGCTCTGCGCTATACCTAAAGTGAAAGTCAACGTGAGCCCAAGCTTCGAAGTAGGCCCTGATTACCCTTGTAAAACGAGAGGCGTGCAGCAGCTCCATGAGGCCTTCATCGTTGTTCTGCTTTAGTTTCAAGGTAGTAAGCTTTTCAACACTCCTAGGGGCCTTGCTTCAGCACCCGTTTCAGTACCAGAACACTGCGTAGAACCAGGAAGCTCTGCTCCTGCGTGTATGCTGCGTGTCAACCTAGAAATTAGAGACTGATGGCACAACGCTTGTTTTCCCGTTTTGAAAGCTCCATTCATGCGGCCTCGAAGCTACCTGAAAAGCACGGTTGTTACCGTGCTTTTACTTACAGCCGGCATGGCACATAGAAGAAAATGAGTTTTCTCGAAAGAAACCTTGTCCTTCCAGTTCCTAGTTGGAAGCTCACCCTGCTCTGCTCTATACCAAACGTGAAAGTCAATGTGAGCACTAGCCTCGAAGTAAGGCCCTGATTGTGCTGGCAAAACGGGAGGCGTGCAGCAGCTCCATGAGGTTTCATCGCTGTTCTGCTTTAGTTTCACGGTAGTAAGCTTTCCAAGACTCCTAGGGACTTTGCTTAAGCAACCGTTTCGGTACCAGAACACTGCGTAGAGACAGTAAGCTCTGGTCCTGCGTGTATGCTGCGTGTCAACCTAGAAATTGGAGACTGATGGCATAAGGCTTCTTTTCCCATTATGAAAGCTCCGTTCATGCGGCCTCGAAGCTACCTGAAAAGCATTGTTGTTGCCGGGGTTTTCCTCACTGCCGGCATGGTTCTGAGAAGAAAATGAGTTTTCTCCTAAGAAACCTTGGGTTTCCAGTTCCTTGTTGGAAGCTCACCCTGCTCTGCTCTATACCTAAAGTGAAAGTCAACGTGAGCCCAAGCTTCGAAGTAAGGCCCTGATTATCCTTGCAAAACAAGAGGCGTGCAGCAGCTCCATGAGGCCTTCATCGTTGTTCTGCTTTAGTTTCAAGGTAGTAAGCTTTTCAACACTCCTAGGGGCCTTGCTTCAGCACCCGTTTCAGTACCAGAACACTGCGTAGAACCAGGAAGCTCTGCTCCTGCGTGTATGCTGCGTGTCAACCTAGAAATTAGAGACTGATGGCACAAGGCTAGTTTTCCCATTATGAAAGCTCCGTTGATGCGGCCCCGAAGCTCCCTGAAAAGCACTGTGGTTACCGTGCTTTTACTTACAGCCGGCATGGCACATAGAAGAAAATGAGTTTTCTCGAAAGAAACCTTGTGCTTCCAGTTCCTAGTTGGAAGCTCACCCTGCTCTGCTCTATACCAAACGTGAAAGTCAATGTGAGCACTAGCCTCGAAGTAAGGCCCTGATTATGCTGGCAAAACGGGAGGCGTGCAGCAGCTCCATGAGGCCTTCATCGCTGTTCTGCTTTAGTTTCACGGTAGTAAGCTTTCCAAGACTCCTAGGGACTTTGCTTAAGCAACCGTTTCGGTACCAGAACACTGCGTAGAGACAGTAAGCTCTGGTCCTGCGTGTATGCTGCGTGTCAACCTAGAAATTGGAGACTGATGGCATAAGGCTTCTTTTCCCATTATGAAAGCTCCATTCATGCGGCCTCGAAGCTACCTGAAAAGCATTGTTGTTGCCGGGGTTTTCCTCACTGCCGGCATGGTTCTGAGAAGAAAATGAGTTTTCTCCTAAGAAACCTTGGGTTTCCAGTTCCTTGTTGGAAGCTCACCCTGCTCTGCTCTATACCTAAAGTGAAAGTCAACGTGAGCCCAAGCTTCGAAGTAAGGCCCTGATTATCCTTGCAAAACGAGAGGCGTGCAGCAGCTCCATGAGGCCTTCATCGTTGTTCTGCTTTAGTGTCAAGGTAGTAAGCTTTCCAAGACTCCTAGGGACTTTGCTTAAGCAACCGTTTCGGTACCGGAACACTGCGTAGAGACAGTAAGCTCTGGTCCTGCGTGTATGCTGCGTGTCAACCTAGAAATTGGAGACTGATGGCATAAGGCTTCTTTTCCCATTATGAAAGCTCCGTTCATGCGGCCGCGAAGCTACCTGAAAAGCATTGTTGTTGCCGGGGTTTTCTTCACTGCCGGCATGGTTCTGAGAAGAAAATGAGTTTTCTCCTAAGAAACCTTGGGTTTCCAGTTCCTTGTTGGAAGCTCACCCTGCTCTGCGCTATACCTAAAGTGAAAGTCATGGTGAGCCCAAGCTTCGAAGTAGGCCCTGATTACCCTTGTAAAACGAGAGGCGTGCAGCAGCTCCATGAGGCCTTCATCGTTGTTCTGCTTTAGTTTCAAGGTAGTAAGCTTTTCAACACTCCTAGGGGCCTTGCTTCAGCACCCGTTTCAGTACCAGAACACTGCGTAGAACCAGGAAGCTCTGCTCCTGCGTGTATGCTGCGTGTCAACCTAGAAATTAGAGACTGATGGCACAACGCTTGTTTTCCCGTTTTGAAAGCTCCATTCATGCGGCCTCGAAGCTACCTGAAAAGCACTGTTGTTACCGTGCTTTTACTTACAGCCGGCATGGCACATAGAAGAAAATGAGTTTTCTCGAAAGAAACCTTGTGCTTCCAGTTCCTAGTTGGAAGCTCACCGTGCTCTGCTCTATACCAAACGTGAAAGTCAATGTGAGCACTAGCCTCGAAGTAAGGCCCTGATTGTGCTGGCAAAACGGGAGGCGTGCAGCAGCTCCATGAGGTTTCATCGCTGTTCTGCTTTAGTTTCACTGTAGTAAGCTTTCCAAGACTCCTAGGGACTTTGCTTAAGCAACCGTTTCGGTACCAGAACACTGCGTAGAGACAGTAAGCTCTGGTCCTGCGTGTATGCTGCGTGTCAACCTAGAAATTGGAGACTGATGGCATAAGGCTTCTTTTCCCATTATGAAAGCTCCGTTCATGCGGCCTCGAAGCTACCTGAAAAGCATTGTTGTTGCCGGGGTGTTCCTCACTGCCGGCATGGTTCTGAGAAGAAAATGAGTTTTCTCCTAAGAAACCTTGGGTTTCCAGTTCCTTGTTGGAAGCTCACCCTGCTCTGCTCTATACCTAAAGTGAAAGTCAACGTGAGCCCAAGCTTCGAAGCAAGGCCCTGATTATCCTTGCAAAACAAGAGGCGTGCAGCAGCTCCATGAGGCCTTCATCGTTGTTCTGCTTTAGTTTCAAGGTAGTAAGCTTTTCAACACTCCTAGGGGCCTTGCTTCAGCACCCGTTTCAGTACCAGAACACTGCGTAGAACCAGGAAGCTCTGCTCCTGCGTGTATGCTGCGTGTCAACCTAGAAATTAGAGACTGATGGCACAAGGCTAGTTTTCCCATTATGAAAGCTCCGTTGATGCGGCCCCGAAGCTCCCTGAAAAGCACTGTTGTTACCGTGCTTTTACTTACAGCCGGCATGGTTCATAGAAGAAAATGACTTTTCTCGAAAGAAACCTTGTGCTTCCAGTTCCTAGTTGGAAGCTCACCCTGCTCTGCTCTATACCAAACGTGAAAGTCAATGTGAGCACTAGCCTCGAAGTAAGGCCCTGATTATGCTGGCAAAACGGGAGGCGTGCAGCAGCTCCATGAGGCCTTCATCGCTGTTCTGCTTTAGTTTCACGGTAGTAAGCTTTCCAAGACTCCTAGGGACTTTGCTTAAGCAACCGTTTCGGTACCAGAACACTGCGTAGAGACAGTAAGCTCTGGTCCTGCGTGTATGCTGCGTGTCAACCGAGAAATTGGAGACTGATGGCATAAGGCTTCTTTTCCCATTATGAAAGCTCCGTTCATGCGGCCTCGAAGCTACCTGAAAAGCATTGTTGTTGCCGGGGTTTTCCTCACTGCCGGCATGGTTATGAGAAGAAAATGAGTTTTCTCCTAAGAAACCTTGGGTTTCCAGTTCCTTGTTGGAAGCTCACCCTGCTCTGCTCTATACCTAAAGTGAAAGTCAACGTGAGCCCAAGCTTCGAAGTAAGGCCCTGATTATCCTTGCAAAACGAGAGGCGTGCAGCAGCTCCATGAGGCCTTCATCGTTGTTCTGCTTTAGTGTCAAGGTAGTAAGCTTTCCAAGACTCCTAGGGACTTTGCTTAAGCAACCGTTTCGGTACCAGAACACTGCGTAGAGACAGTAAGCTCTGGTCCTGCGTGTATGCTGCGTGTCAACCTAGAAATTGGAGACTGATGGCATAAGGCTTCTTTTCCCATTATGAAAGCTCCGTTCATGCGGCCGCGAAACTACCTGAAAAGCATTGTTGTTGCCGGGGTTTTCTTCACTGCCGGCATGGTTCTGAGAAGAAAATGAGTTTTCTCCTAAGAAACCTTGGGTTTCCAGTTCCTTGTTGGAAGCTCACCCTGCTCTGCGCTATACCTAAAGTGAAAGTCATGGTGAGCCCAAGCTTCGAAGTAGGCCCTGATTACCCTTGTAAAACGAGAGGCGTGCAGCAGCTCCATGAGGCCTTCATCGTTGTTCTGCTTTAGTTTCAAGGTAGTAAGCTTTTCAACACTCCTAGGGGCCTTGCTTCAGCACCCGTTTCAGTACCAGAACACTGCGTAGAACCAGGAAGCTCTGCTCCTGCGTGTATGCTGCGTGTCAACCTAGAAATTAGAGACTGATGGCACAACGCTTGTTTTCCCGTTTTGAAAGCTCCATTCATGCGGCCTCGAAGCTACCTGAAAAGCACGGTTGTTACAGTGCTTTTACTTACAGCCGGCATGGCACATAGAAGAAAATGAGTTTTCTCGAAAGAAACCTTGTGCTTCCAGTTCCTAGTTGGAAGCTCACCGTGCTCTGCTCTATACCAAACGTGAAAGTCAATGTGAGCACTAGCCTCGAAGTAAGGCCCTGATTATGCTGGCAAAACGGGAGGCGTGCAGCAGCTCCATGAGGCCTTCATCGCTGTTCTGCTTTAGTTTCACGGTAGTAAGCTTTCCAAGACTCCTAGGGACTTTGCTTAAGCAACCGTTTCGGTACCAGAACACTGCGTAGAGACAGTAAGCTCTGGTCCTGCGTGTATGCTGCGTGTCAACCTAGAAATTGGAGACTGATGGCATAAGGCTTCTTTTCCCATTATGAAAGCTCCGTTCATGCGGCCGCGAAGCTACCTGAAAAGCATTGTTGTTGCCGGGGTTTTCTTCACTGCCGGCATGGTTCTGAGAAGAAAATGAGTTTTCTCCTAAGAAACCTTGGGTTTCCAGTTCCTTGTTGGAAGCTCACCCTGCTCTGCGCTATACCTAAAGTGAAAGTCAACGTGAGCCCAAGCTTCGAAGTAGGCCCTGATTACCCTTGTAAAACGAGAGGCGTGCAGCAGCTCCATGAGGCCTTCATCGTTGTTCTGCTTTAGTTTCAAGGTAGTAAGCTTTTCAACACTCCTAGGGGCCTTGCTTCAGCACCCGTTTCAGTACCAGAACACTGCCTAGAACCAGGAAGCTCTGCTCCTGCGTGTATGCTGCGTGTCAACCTAGAAATTAGAGACTGATGGCACAACGCTTGTTTTCCCGTTTTGAAAGCTCCATTCATGCGGCCTCGAAGCTACCTGAAAAGCACTGTTGTTACCGTGCTTTTACTTACAGCCGGCATGGCACATAGAAGAAAATGAGTTTTCTCGAAAGAAACCTTGTGCTTCCAGTTCCTAGTTGGAAGCTCACCCTGCTCTACTCTATACCAAACGTGAAAGTCAATGTGAGCACTAGCCTCGAAGTAAGGCCCTGATTGTGCTGGCAAAACGGGAGGCGTGCAGCAGCTCCATGAGGCCTTCATCGCTGTTCTGCTTTAGTTTCACGGTAGTAAGCTTTCCAAGACTCCTAGGGACTTTGCTTAAGCAACCGTTTCGGTACCAGAACACTGCGTAGAGACAGTAAGCTCTGGTCCTGCGTGTATGCTGCGTGTCAACCTAGAAATTGGAGACTGATGGCATAAGGCTTCTTTTCCCATTATGAAAGCTCCGTTCATGCGGCCTCGAAGCTACCTGAAAAGCATTGTTGTTGCCGGGGTTTTCCTCACTGCCGGCATGGTTCTGAGAAGAAAATGAGTTTTCTCCTAAGAAACCTTGGGTTTCCAGTTCCTTGTTGGAAGCTCACCCTGCTCTGCTCTATACCTAAAGTGAAAGTCAACGTGAGCCCAAGCTTCGAAGTAAGGCCCTGATTATCCTTGCAAAACGAGAGGCGTGCAGCAGCTCCATGAGGCCTTCATCGTTGTTCTGCTTTAGTGTCAAGGTAGTAAGCTTTCCAAGACTCCTAGGGACTTTGCTTAAGCAACCGTTTCGGTACCAGAACACTGCGTAGAGACAGTAAGCTCTGGTCCTGCGTGTATGCTGCGTGTCAACCTAGAAATTGGAGACTGATGGCATAAGGCTTCTTTTCCCATTATGAAAGCTCCGTTCATGCGGCCGCGAAACTACCTGAAAAGCATTGTTGTTGCCGGGGTTTTCTTCACTGCCGGCATGGTTCTGAGAAGAAAATGAGTTTTCTCCTAAGAAACCTTGGGTTTCCAGTTCCTTGTTGGAAGCTCACCCTGCTCTGCGCTATACCTAAAGTGAAAGTCATGGTGAGCCCAAGCTTCGAAGTAGGCCCTGATTACCCTTGTAAAACGAGAGGCGTGCAGCAGCTCCATGAGGCCTTCATCGTTGTTCTGCTTTAGTTTCAAGGTAGTAAGCTTTTCAACACTCCTAGGGGCCTTGCTTCAGCACCCGTTTCAGTACCAGAACACTGCGTAGAACCAGGAAGCTCTGCTCCTGCGTGTATGCTGCGTGTCAACCTAGAAATTAGAGACTGATGGCACAACGCTTGTTTTCCCGTTTTGAAAGCTCCATTCATGCGGCCTCGAAGCTACCTGAAAAGCACGGTTGTTACCGTGCTTTTACTTACAGCCGGCATGGCACATAGAAGAAAATGAGTTTTCTCGAAAGAAACCTTGTCCTTCCAGTTCCTAGTTGGAAGCTCACCCTGCTCTGCTCTATACCAAACGTGAAAGTCAATGTGAGCACTAGCCTCGAAGTAAGGCCCTGATTATGCTGGCAAAACGGGAGGCGTGCAGCAGCTCCATGAGGTTTCATCGCTGTTCTGCTTTAGTTTCACTGTAGTAAGCTTTCCAAGACTCCTAGGGACTTTGCTTAAGCAACCGTTTCGGTACCAGAACACTGCGTAGAGACAGTAAGCTCTGGTCCTGCGTGTATGCTGCGTGTCAACCTAGAAATTGGAGACTGATGGCATAAGGCTTCTTTTCCCATTATGAAAGCTCCGTTCATGCGGCCTCGAAGCTACCTGAAAAGCATTGTTGTTGCCGGGGTTTTCCTCACTGCCGGCATGGTTCTGAGAAGAAAATGAGCTTTCTCCTAAGAAACCTTGGGTTTCCAGTTCCTTGTTGGAAGCTCACCCTGCTCTGCTCTATACCTAAAGTGAAAGTCAACGTGAGCCCAAGCTTCGAAGTAAGGCCCTGATTATCCTTGCAAAACGAGAGGCGTGCAGCAGCTCCATGAGGCCTTCATCGTTGTTCTGCTTTAGTTTCAAGGTAGTAAGCTTTTCAACACTCCTAGGGGCCTTGCTTCAGCACCCGTTTCAGTACCAGAACACTGCGTAGAACCAGGAAGCTCTGCTCCTGCGTGTATGCTGCGTGTCAACCTAGAAATTAGAGACTGATGGCACAACGCTTGTTTTCCCGTTTTGAAAGCTCCATTCATGCGGCCTCGAAGCTACCTGAAAAGCACTGTTGTTACCGTGCTTTTACTTACAGCCGGCATGGCACATAGAAGAAAATGAGTTTTCTCGAAAGAAACCTTGTGCTTCCAGTTCCTAGTTGGAAGCTCATCGTGCTCTGCTCTATACCAAACGTGAAAGTCAATGTGAGCACTAGCCTCGAAGTAAGGCCCTGATTATGCTGGCAAAATGGGAGGCGTGCAGCAGCTCCATGAGGCCTTCATCGCTGTTCTGCTTTAGTTTCACGGTAGTAAGCTTTCCAAGACTCCTAGGGACTTTGCTTAAGCAACCGTTTCGGTACCAGAACACTGCGTAGAGACAGTAAGCTCTGGTCCTGCGTGTATGCTGCGTGTCAACCTAGAAATTGGAGACTGATGGCATAAGGCTTCTTTTCCCATTATGAAAGCTCCGTTCATGCGGCCTCGAAGCTACCTGAAAAGCATTGTTGTTGCCGGGGTTTTCCTCACTGCCGGCATGGTTCTGAGAAGAAAATGAGTTTTCTCCTAAGAAACCTTGGGTTTCCAGTTCCTTGTTGGAAGCTCACCCTGCTCTGCTCTATACCTAAAGTGAAAGTCAACGTGAGCCCAAGCTTCGAAGTAAGGCCCTGATTATCCTTGCAAAACGAGAGGCGTGCAGCAGCTCCATGAGGCCTTCATCGTTGTTCTGCTTTAGTGTCAAGGTAGTAAGCTTTCCAAGACTCCTAGGGACTTTGCTTAAGCAACCGTTTCGGTACCAGAACACTGCGTAGAGACAGTAAGCTCTGGTCCTGCGTGTATGCTGCGTGTCAACCTAGAAATTGGAGACTGATGGCATAAGGCTTCTTTTCCCATTATGAAAGCTCCGTTCATGCGGCCGCGAAGCTACCTGAAAAGCATTGTTGTTGCCGGGGTTTTCTTCACTGCCGGCATGGTTCTGAGAAGAAAATGAGTTTTCTCCTAAGAAACCTTGGGTTTCCAGTTCCTTGTTGGAAGCTCACCCTGCTCTGCGCTATACCTAAAGTGAAAGTCATGGTGAGCCCAAGCTTCGAAGTAGGCCCTGATTACCCTTGTAAAACGAGAGGCGTGCAGCAGCTCCATGAGGCCTTCATCGTTGTTCTGCTTTAGTTTCAAGGTAGTAAGCTTTTCAACACTCCTAGGGGCCTTGCTTCAGCACCCGTTTCAGTACCAGAACACTGCGTAGAACCAGGAAGCTCTGCTCCTGCGTGTATGCTGCGTGTCAACCTAGAAATTAGAGACTGATGGCACAACGCTTGTTTTCCCGTTTTGAAAGCTCCATTCATGCGGCCTCGAAGCTACCTGAAAAGCACTGTTGTTACCGTGCTTTTACTTACAGCCGGCATGGCACATAGAAGAAAATGAGTTTTCTCGAAAGAAACCTTGTGCTTCCAGTTCCTAGTTGGAAGCTCACCGTGCTCTGCTCTATACCAAACGTGAAAGTCAATGTGAGCACTAGCCTCGAAGTAAGGCCCTGATTATGCTGGCAAAACGGGAGGCGTGCAGCAGCTCCATGAGGCCTTCATCGCTGTTCTGCTTTAGTTTCACGGTAGTAAGCTTTCCAAGACTCCTAGGGACTTTGCTTAAGCAACCGTTTCGGTACCAGAACACTGCGTAGAGACAGTAAGCTCTGGTCCTGCGTGTATGCTGCGTGTCAACCTAGAAATTGGAGACTGATGGCATAAGGCTTCTTTTCCCATTATGAAAGCTCCGTTCATGCGGCCTCGAAGCTACCTGAAAAGCATTGTTGTTGCCGGGGTTTTCCTCACTGCCGGCATGGTTCTGAGAAGAAAATGAGTTTTCTCCTAAGAAACCTTGGGTTTCCAGTTCCTTGTTGGAAGCTCACCCTGCTCTGCGCTGTACCTAAAGTGAAAGTCAACGTGAGCCCAAGCTTCGAAGTAAGGCCCTGATTATCCTTGCAAAACGAGAGGCGTGCAGCAGCTCCATGAGGCCTTCATCGTTGTTCTGCTTTAGTTTCAAGGTAGTAAGCTTTTCAACACTCCTAGGGGCCTTGCTTCAGCACCCGTTTCAGTACCAGAACACTGCGTAGAACCAGGAAGCTCTGCTCCTGCGTGTATGCTGCGTGTCAACCTAGAAATTAGAGACTGATGGCACAACGCTTGTTTTCCCGTTTTGAAAGCTCCATTCATGCGGCCTCGAAGCTACCTGAAAAGCACTGTTGTTACCGTGCTTTTACTTACAGCCGGCATGGCACATAGAAGAAAATGAGTTTTCTCGAAAGAAACCTTGTGCTTCCAGTTCCTAGTTGGAAGCTCACCGTGCTCTGCTCTATACCAAACGTGAAAGTCAATGTGAGCACTAGCCTCGAAGTAAGGCCCTGATTATGCTGGCAAAACGGGAGGCGTGCAGCAGCTCCATGAGGCCTTCATCGCTGTTCTGCTTTAGTTTCACGGTAGTAAGCTTTCCACGACTCCTAGGGACTTTGCTTAAGCAACCGTTTCGGTACCAGAACACTGCGTAGAGACAGTAAGCTCTGGTCCTGCGTGTATGCTGCGTGTCAACCTAGAAATTGGAGACTGATGGCATAAGGCTTCTTTTCCCATTATGAAAGCTCCGTTCATGCGGCCTCGAAGCTACCTGAAAAGCATTGTTGTTGCCGGGGTTTTCCTCACTGCCGGCATGGTTCTGAGAAGAAAATGAGTTTTCTCCTAAGAAACCTTGGGTTTCCAGTTCCTTGTTGGAAGCTCACCCTGCGCTGCTCTATACCAAACGTGAAAGTCAACGTGAGCCCAAGCTTCGAAGTAAGGCCCTGATTATCCTTGCAAAACAAGAGGCGTGCAGCAGCTCCATGAGGCCTTCATCGTTGTTCTGCTTTAGTTTCAAGGTAGTAAGCTTTTCAACACTCCTAGGGGCCTTGCTTCAGCACCCGTTTCAGTACCAGAACACTGCGTAGAACCAGGAAGCTCTGCTCCTGCGTGTATGCTGCGTGTCAACCTAGAAATTAGAGACTGATGGCACAACGCTTGTTTTCCCGTTTTGAAAGCTCCATTCATGCGGCCTCGAAGCTACCTGAAAAGCACTGTTGTTACCGTGCTTTTACTTACAGCCGGCATGGCTAATAGAAGAAAATGAGTTTTCTCGAAAGAAACCTTGTGCTTCCAGTTCCTAGTTGGAAGCTCACCGTGCTCTACTCTATACCAAACGTGAAAGTCAATGTGAGCACTAGCCTCGAAGTAAGGCCCTGATTATGCTGGCAAAACGGGAGGCGTGCAGCAGCTCCATGAGGCCTTCATCGCTGTTCTGCTTTAGTTTCACGGTAGTAAGCTTTCAAGACTCCTAGGGACTTTGCTTAAGCAACCGTTTCGGTACCAGAACACTGCGTAGAGACAGTAAGCTCTGGTCCTGCGTGTATGCTGCGTGTCAACCTAGAAATTGGAGACTGATGGCATAAGGCTTCTTTTCCCATTATGAAAGCTCCGTTCATGCGGCCTCGAAGCTACCTGAAAAGCATTGTTGTTGCCGGGGTTTTCTTCACTGCCGCTATGGTTCTGAGAATAAAATGAGTTTTCTCCTAAGAAACCTTGGGTTTCCAGTTCCTTGTTGGAAGCTCACCCTGCTCTGCTCTATACCTAAAGTGAAAGTCAACGTGAGCCCAAGCTTCGAAGTAATGCCCTGATTATCCTTGCAAAACGAGAGGCGTGCAGCAGCTCCATGAGGCCTTCATCGTTGTTCTGCTTTAGTGTCAAGGTAGTAAGCTTTTCAACACTCCTAGGGGCCTTGCTTCAGCACCCGTTTCAGTACCAGAACACTGCGTAGAACCAGGAAGCTCTGCTCCTGCGTGTATGCTGCGTGTCAACCTAGAAATTAGAGACTGATGGCACAAGGCTAGTTTTCCCATTATGAAAGCTCCGTTGATGCGGCCCCGAAGCTACCTGAAAAGCACTGTTGTTACCGTGCTTTTACTTACAGCCGGCATGGTTCATAGAAGAAAATGAGTTTTCTCGAAAGAAACCTTGTGCTTCCAGTTCCTAGTTGGAAGCTCACCCTGCTCTGCTCTATACCAAACGTGAAAGTCAATGTGAGCACTAGCCTCGAAGTAAGGCCCTGATTATGCTGGCAAAACGGGAGGCGTGCAGCAGCTCCATGAGGCCTTCATCGCTGTTCTGCTTTAGTTTCACGGTAGTAAGCTTTCCAAGACTCCTAGGGACTTTGCTTAAGCAACCGTTTCGGTACCAGAACACTGCGTAGAGACGGTAAGCTCTGGTCCTGCGTGTATGCTGCGTGTCAACCTAGAAATTGGAGACTGATGGCATAAGGCTTCTTTTCCCATTATGAAAGCTCCGTTCATGCGGCCGCGAAGCTACCTGAAAAGCATTGTTGTTGCCGGGGTTTTCTTCACTGCCGGCATGGTTCTGAGAAGAAAATGAGTTTTCTCCTAAGAAACCTTGGGTTTCCAGTTCCTTGTTGGAAGCTCACCCTGCTCTGCGCTGTACCTAAAGTGAAAGTCAACGTGAGCCCAAGCTTCGAAGTAGGCCCTGATTACCCTTGTAAAACGAGAGGCGTGCAGCAGCTCCATGAGGCCTTCATCGTTGTTCTGCTTTAGTTTCAAGGTAGTAAGCTTTTCAACACTCCTAGGGGCCTTGCTTCAGCACCCGTTTCAGTACCAGAACACTGCGTAGAACCAGGAAGCTCTGCTCCTGCGTTTATGCTGCGTGTCAACCTAGAAATTAGAGACTGATGGCACAACGCTTGTTTTCCCGTTTTGAAAGCTCCATTCATGCGGCCTCGAAGCTACCTGAAAAGCACTGTTGTTACCGTGCTTTTACTTACAGCCGGCATGGTTCATAGAAGAAAATGAGTTTTCTCGAAAGAAACCTTGTGCTTCCAGTTCCTAGTTGGAAGCTCACCGTGCTCTGCTCTATACCAAACGTGAAAGTCAATGTGAGCACTAGCCTCGAAGTAAGGCCCTGATTATGCTGGCAAAACGGGAGGCGTGCAGCAGCTCCATGAGGCCTTCATCGCTGTTCTGCTTTAGTTTCACGGTAGTAAGCTTTCCAAGACTCCTAGGGACTTTGCTTAAGCAACCGTTTCGGTACCAGAACACTGCGTAGAGACAGTAAGCTCTGGTCCTGCGTGTATGCTGCGTGTCAACCTAGAAATTGGAGACTGATGGCATAAGGCTTCTTTTCCCATTATGAAAGCTCCGTTCATGCGGCCTCGAAGCTACCTGAAAAGCATTGTTGTTGCCGGGGTTTTCCTCACTGCCGGCATGGTTCTGAGAAGAAAATGAGTTTTCTCCTAAGAAACCTTGGGTTTCCAGTTCCTTGTTGGAAGCTCACCCTGCTCTGCTCTATACCTAAAGTGAAAGTCAACGTGAGCCCAAGCTTCGAAGTAAGGCCCTGATTATCCTTGCAAAACGAGAGGCGTGCAGCAGCTCCATGAGGCCTTCATCGTTGTTCTGCTTTAGTTTCAAGGTAGTAAGCTTTTTAACACTCCTAGGGGCCTTGCTTCAGCACCCGTTTCAGTACCAGAACACTGCGTAGAACCAGGAAGCTCTGCTCCTGCGTGTATGCTGCGTGTCAACCTAGAAATTAGAGACTGATGGCACAACGCTTGTTTTCCCGTTTTGAAAGCTCCATTCATGCGGCCTCGAAGCTACCTGAAAAGTACTGTTGTTACCGTGCTTTTACTTACAGCCGGCATGGCTCATAGAAGAAAATGAGTTTTCTCGAAAGAAACCTTGTGCTTCCAGTTCCTAGTTGGAAGCTCACCGTGCTCTACTATACCAAACGTGAAAGTCAATGTGAGCACTAGCCTCGAAGTAAGGCCCTGATTATGCTGGCAAAACGGGAGGCGTGCAGCAGCTCCATGAGGCCTTCATCGCTGTTCTGCTTTAGTTTCACGGTAGTAAGCTTTCCAAGACTCCTAGGGACTTTGCTTAAGCAACCGTTTCGGTACCAGAACACTGCGTAGAGACAGTAAGCTCTGGTCCTGCGTGTATGCTGCGTGTCAACCTAGAAATTGGAGACTGATGGCATAAGGCTTCTTTTCCCATTATGAAAGCTCCGTTCATGCGGCCTCGAAGCTACCTGAAAAGCATTGTTGTTGCCGGGGTTTTCTTCACTGCCGGCATGGTTCTGAGAAGAAAATGAGTTTTCTCCTAAGAAACCTTGGGTTTCCAGTTCCTTGTTGGAAGCTCACCCTGCTCTGCTCTATACCTAAAGTGAAAGTCAACGTGAGCCCAAGCTTCGAAGTAAGGCCCTGATTATCCTTGCAAAACGAGAGGCGTGCAGCAGCTCCATGAGGCCTTCATCGTTGTTCTGCTTTAGTTTCAAGGTAGTGAGCTTTTCAACACTCCTAGGGGCCTTGCTTCAGCACCCGTTTCAGTACCAGAACACTGCGTAGAACCAGGAAGCTCTGCTCCTGCGTGTATGCTGCGTGTCAACCTAGAAATTAGAGACTGATGGCACAAGGCTAGTTTTCCCATTATGAAAGCTCCGTTGATGCGGCCCCGAAGCTACCTGAAAAGCACTGTTGTTACCGTGCTTTTACTTACAGCCGGCATGGTTCATAGAAGAAAATGAGTTTTCTCGAAAGAAACCTTGTGCTTCCAGTTCCTAGTTGGAAGCTCACCCTGGTGTGCTCTATACCAAACGTGAAAGTCAATGTGAGCACTAGCCTCGAAGTAAGGCCCTGATTATGCTGGCAAAACGGGAGGCGTGCAGCAGCTCCATGAGGCCTTCATCGCTGTTCTGCTTTAGTTTCACGGTAGTAAGCTTTCCAAGACTCCTAGGGACTTTGCTTAAGCAACCGTTTCGGTACCAGAACACTGCGTAGAGACAGTAAGCTCTGGTCCTGCGTGTATGCTGCGTGTCAACCTAGAAATTGGAGACTGATGGCATAAGGCTTCTTTTCCCATTATGAAAGCTCCGTTCATGCGGCCTCGAAGCTACCTGAAAAGCATTGTTGTTGCCGGGGTTTTCCTCACTGCCGGCATGGTTCTGAGAAGAAAATGAGTTTTCTCCTAAGAAACCTTGGGTTTCCAGTTCCTTGTTGGAAGCTCACCCTGCTCTGCTCTATACCTAAAGTGAAAGTCTACGTGAGCCCAAGCTTCGAAGTAAGGCCCTGATTATCCTTGCAAAACGAGAGGCGTGCAGCGGCTCCATGAGGCCTTCATCGTTGTTCTGCTTTAGTGTCAAGGTAGTAAGCTTTTCAACACTCCTAGGGGCCTTGCTTCAGCACCCGTTTCAGTACCAGAACACTGCGTAGAACCAGGAAGCTCTGCTCCTGCGTGTATGCTGCGTGTCAACCTAGAAATTAGAGACTGATGGCACAAGGCTAGTTTTCCCATTATGAAAGCTCTGTTGATGCGGCCCCGAAGCTACCTGAAAAGCACTGTTGTTACCGTGCTTTTACTTACATACGGCATGGTTCTTAGAAGAAAATGAGTTTTCTCGAAAGAAACCTTGTGCTTCCAGTTCCTAGTTGGAAGCTCAACCTGCTCTGCTCTATACCAAACGTGAAAGTCAATGTGAGCACTAGCCTCGAAGTAAGGCCCTGATTATCCTGGCAAAACGGGAGGCGTGCAGCACCTCCATGAGGCCTTCATCGCTGTTCTGCTTTAGTTTCACGGTAGTAAGCTTTCCAAGACTCCTAGGGACTTTGCTTAAGCAACCGTTTCGGTACCAGAACACTGCGTAGAGACAGTAAGCTCTGGTCCTGCGTGTATGCTGCGTGTCAACCTAGAAATTGGAGACTGATGGCATAAGGCTTCTTTTCCCATTATGAAAGCTCCGTTCATGCGGCCTCGAAGCTACCTGAAAAGCATTGTTGTTGCCGGGGTTTTCCTCACTGCCGGCATGGTTCTGAGAAGAAAATGAGTTTTCTCCTAAGAAACCTTGGGTTTCCAGTTCCTTGTTGGAATCTCATCCTGCTCTGCGCTATACCTAAAGTGAAAGTCAACGTGAGCCCAAGCTTCGAAGTAGGCCCTGATTATCCTTGCAAAACGAGAGGCGTGCAGCAGCTCCATGAGGCGTTCATCGTTGTTGTGCTTTAGTTTCAAGGTAGTAAGCTTTTCAACACTCCTAGGGGCCTTGCTTCAGCACCCGTTTCAGTACCAGAACACTGCGTAGAACCAGGAGCTCTGCTCCTGCGCGTATGCTGCGTGTCAACCTAGAAATTACAGACTGATGGCACAAGGCTAGTTTTCCCATTATGAAAGCTCTGTTGATGCGGCCCCGAAGCTACCTGAAAAGCACTGTTGTTACCGTGCTTTTACTTACAGCCGGCATGGCTCATAGAAGAAAATGAGTTTTCTCGAAAGAAACCTTGTGCTTCCAGTTCCTAGTTGGAAGCTCACCCTGCTCTACTCTATACCAAACGTGAAAGTCAATGTGAGCACTAGCCTCGAAGTAAGGCCCTGATTATCCTGGCAAAACGGGAGGCGTGCAGCAGCTCCATGAGGCCTTCATCGCTGTTCTGCTTTAGTTTCACGGTAGTAAGCTTTCCACGACTCCTAGGGTCTTTGCTTAAGCAACCGTTTCGTTACCAAAACACTGCGTAGAGACAGTAAGCTCTGGTCCTGCGTGTATGCTGCGTGTCAACCTAGAAATTGGAGACTGATGGCATAAGGCTTCTTTTCCCATTATGAAAGCTCCGTTCATGCGGCCTCGAAGCTACCTGAAAAGCATTGTTGTTGCCGGGGTTTTCCTCACTGCCGGCATGGTTCTGAGAAGAAAATGAGTTTTCTCCTAAGAAACCTTGGGTTTCCAGTTCCTTGTTGGAAGCTCACCCTGCTCTGCTCTATACCTAAAGTGAAAGTCAACGTGAGCCCAAGCTTCCAAGTAAGGCCCTGATTATCCTTGCAAAACGAGAGGCGTGCAGCAGCTCCATGAGGCCTTCATCGTTGTTCTGCTTTAGTGTCAAGGTAGTAAGCTTTTCAACACTCCTAGGGGCCTTGCTTCAGCACCCGTTTCAGTACCAGAACACTGCGTAGAACCAGGAAGCTCTGCTCCTGCGTGTATGCTGCGTGTCAACCTAGAAATTAGAGACTGATGGCACAAGGCTAGTTTTCCAATTATGAAAGCTCCGTTGATGCGGCCCCGAAGCTACCTGAAAAGCACTGTTGTTACCGTGCTTTTACTTACAGCCGGCATGGCTCATAGAAGAAAATGAGTTTTCTCGAAAGAAACCTTGTGCTTCCAGTTCCTAGTTGGAAGCTCACCCTGCTCTGCTCTATACCAAACGTGAAAGTCAATGTGAGCACTAGCCTCGAAGTAAGGCCCAGATTATCCTAGCAAAACGGGAGGCGTGCAGCAGCTCCATGAGGCCTTCATCGCTGTTCTGCTTTAGTTTCACGGTAGTAAGCTTTCCACGACTCCTAGGGACTTTGCTTAAGCAACCGTTTCGGTACCAGAACACTGCGTAGAGACAGTAAGCTCTGGTCCTGCGTGTATGCTGCGTGTCAACCTAGAAATTGGAGACTGATGGCATAAGGCTTCTTTTCCCATTATGAAAGCTCCGTTCATGCGGCCTCGAAGCTACCTGAAAAGCATTGTTGTTGCCGGGGTTTTCCTCACTGCCGGCATGGTTCTGAGAAGAAAATGAGTTTTCTCCTAAGAAACCTTGGGTTTCCAGTTCCTTGTTGGAAGCTCACCCTGCTCTGCTCTATACCTAAAGTGAAAGTCAACGTGAGCCCAAGCTTCGAAGTAAGGCCCTGATTATCCTTGCAAAACGAGAGGCGTGCAGCGGCTCCATGAGGCCTTCATCGTTGTTCTGCTTTAGTGTCAAGGTAGTAAGCTTTTCAACACTCCTAGGGGCCTTGCTTCAGCACCCGTTTCAGTACCAGAACACTGCGTAGAACCAGGAAGCTCTGCTCCTGCGTGTATGCTGCGTGTCAACCTAGAAATTAGAGACTGATGGCACAAGGCTAGTTTTCCCATTATGAAAGCTCCGTTGATGCGGCCCCGAAGCTACCTGAAAAACACTGTTGTTACCGTGCTTTTACTTACAGCCGGCATGGCTCATAGAAGAAAATGAGTTTTCTCGAAAGAAACCTTGTGCTTCCAGTTCCTAGTTGGAAGCTCACCCTGCTCTGCTCTATACCAAACGTGAAAGTCAATGTGAGCACTAGCCTCGAAGTAAGGCCCTGATTATCCTGGCAAAACGGGAGGCGTGCAGCAGCTCCATGAGGCCTTCATCGCTGTTCTGCTTTAGTTTCACGGTAGTAAGCTTTCCAAGACTCCTAGGGACTTTGCTTAAGCAACCGTTTCGGTACCAGAACACTGCGTAGAGACAGTAAGCTCTGGTCCTGCGTGTATGCTGCGTGTCAACCTAGAAATTGGAGACTGATGGCATAAGGCTTCTTTTCCCATTATGAAAGCTCCGTTCATGCGGCCTCGAAGCTACCTGAAAAGCATTGTTGTTGCCGGGGTTTTCCTCACTGCCGGCATGGTTCTGAGAAGAAAATGAGTTTTCTCCTAAGAAACCTTGGGTTTCCAGTTCCTTGTTGGAAGCTCACCCTGCTCTGCTCTATACCTAAAGTGAAAGTCAACGTGAGCCCAAGCTTCGAAGTAAGGCCCTGATTATCCTTGCAAAACGAGAGGCGTGCAGCGGCTCCATGAGGCCTTCATCGTTGTTCTGCTTTAGTGTCAAGGTAGTAAGCTTTTCAACACTCCTAGGGGCCTTGCTTCAGCACCCGTTTCAGTACCAGAAGACTGCGTAGAACCAGGAAGCTCTGCTCCTGCGTGTATGCTGCGTGTCAACCTAGAAATTAGAGACTGATGGCACAAGGCTAGTTTTCCCATTATGAAAGCTCCGTTGATGCGGCCCCGAAGCTACCTGAAAAGCACTGTTGTTACCGTGCTTTTACTTACAGCCGGCATGGCTCATAGAAGAAAATGAGTTTTCTCGAAAGAAACCTTGTGCTTCCAGTTCCTAGTTGGAAGCTCACCCTGCTCTGCTCTATACCAAACGTGAAAGTCAATGTGAGCACTAGCCTCGAAGTAAGGCCCAGATTATCCTGGCAAAACGGGAGGCGTGCAGCAGCTCCATGAGGCCTTCATCGCTGTTCTGCTTTAGTTTCACGGTAGTAAGCTTTCCAAGACTCCTAGGGACTTTGCTTAAGCAACCGTTTCGGTACCAGAACACTGCGTAGAGACAGTAAGCTCTGGTCCTGCGTGTATGCTGCGTGTCAACCTAGAAATTGGAGACTGATGGCATAAGGCTTCTTTTCCCATTATGAAAGCTCCGTTCATGCGGCCTCGAAGCTACCTGAAAAGCATTGTTGTTGCCGGGGTTTTCTTCACTGCCGGCATGGTTCTGAGAAGAAAATGAGTTTTCTCCTAAGAAACCTTGGGTTTCCAGTTCCTTGTTGGAAGCTCACCCTGCTCTGCGCTATACCTAAAGTGAAAGTCAACGTGAGCCCAAGCTTCGAAGTAAGGCCCTGATTATACTTGCAAAACAAGAGGCGTGCAGCAGCTTCATGAGGCCTTCATCGTTGTTCTGCTTTAGTTTCAAGGTAGTAAGCTTTTCAACACTCCTAGGGGCCTTGCTTCAGCACCCGTTTCAGTACCAGAACACTGCGTAGAACCAGGAAGCTCTGCTCCTGCGTGTATGCTGCGTGTCAACCTAGAAATTAGAGACTGATGGCACAAGGCTAGTTTTCCCATTATGAAAGCTCCGTTGATGCGGCCCCGAAGCTACCTGAAAAACACTGTTGTTACCGTGCTTTTACTTACAGCCGGCATGGCTCATAGAAGAAAATGAGTTTTCTCGAAAGAAACCTTGTGCTTCCAGTTCCTAGTTGGAAGCTCACCGTGCTCTGCTCTATAGCAAACGTGAAAGTCAATGTGAGCACTAGCCTCGAAGTAAGGCCCTGATTATGCTGGCAAAACGGGAGGCGTGCAGCAGCTCCATGAGGCCTTCATCGCTGTTCTGCTTTAGTTTCACGGTAGTAAGCTTTCCAAGACTCCTAGGGACTTTGCTTTAGCAACCGTTTCGGTACCAGAACACTGCGTAGAGACAGTAAGCTCTGGTCCTGCGTGTATGCTGCGTGTCAACCTAGAAATTGGAGACTGATGGCATAAGGCTTCTTTTCCCATTATGAAAGCTCCGTTCATGCGGCCTCGAAGCTACCTGAAAAGCATTGTTGTTGCCGGGGTTTTCCTCACTGCCGGCATGGTTCTGAGAAGAAAATGAGTTTTCTCCTAAGAAACCTTGGGTTTCCAGTTCCTTGTTGGAAGCTCACCCTGCTCTGCGCTATACCTAAAGTGAAAGTCAACGTGAGCCCAAGCTTCGAAGTAAGGCCCTGATTACCCTTGTAAAACGAGAGGCGTGCAGCGGCTCCATGAGGCCTTCATCGTTGTTCTGCTTTAGTTTCAAGGTAGTAAGCTTTTCAACACTCCTAGGGGCCTTGCTTCAGCACCCGTTTCAGTACCAGAAGACTGCGTAGAACCAGGAAGCTCTGCTCCTGCGTGTATGCTGCGTGTCAACCTAGAAATTAGAGACTGATGGCACAACGCTTGTTTTCCCGTTTTGAAAGCTCCATTCATGCGGCCTCGAAGCTACCTGAAAAGCACTGTTGTTACCGTGCTTTTACTTACAGCCGGCATGGCACATAGAAGAAAATGAGTTTTCTCGAAAGAAACCTTGTGCTTCCAGTTCCTAGTTGGAAGCTCACCGTGCTCTGCTCTATACCAAACGTGAAAGTCAATGTGAGCACTAGCCTCGAAGTAAGGCCCTGATTATGCTGGCAAAACGGGAGGCGTGCAGCAGCTCCATGAGGCCTTCATCGCTGTTCTGCTTTAGTTTCACGGTAGTAAGCTTTCCAAGACTCCTAGGGACTTTGCTTAAGCAACCGTTTCGGTACCAGAACACTGCGTAGAGACAGTAAGCTCTGGTCCTGCGTGTATGCTGCGTGTCAACCTAGAAATTGGAGACTGATGGCATAAGGCTTCTTTTCCCATTATGAAAGCTCCGTTCATGCGGACTCGAAGCTACCTGAAAAGCATTGTTGTTGCCGGGGTTTTCCTCACTGCCGGCATGGTTCTGAGAAGAAAATGAGTTTTCTCCTAAGAAACCTTGGGTTTCCAGTTCCTTGTTGGAAGCTCACCCTGCTCTGCTCTATACCTAAAGTGAAAGTCAACGTGAGCCCAAGCTTCGAAGTAAGGCCCTGATTATCCTTGCAAAACGAGAGGCGTGCAGCGGCTCCATGAGGCCTTCATCGTTGTTCTGCTTTAGTGTCAAGGTAGTAAGCTTTTCAACACTCCTAGGGGCCTTGCTTCAGCACCCGTTTCAGTACCAGAACACTGCGTAGAACCAGGAAGCTCTGCTCCTGCGTGTATGCTGCGTGTCAACCTAGAAATTAGAGACTGATGGCACAAGGCTAGTTTTCCCATTATGAAAGCTCCGTTGATGCGGCCCCGAAGCTACCTGAAAAACACTGTTGTTACCGTGCTTTTACTTACAGCCGGCATGGCTCATAGAAGAAAATGAGTTTTCTCGAAAGAAACCTTGTGCTTCCAGTTCCTAGTTGGAAGCTCACCCTGCTCTGCTCTATACCAAACGTGAAAGTCAATGTGAGCACTAGTCTCGAAGTAAGGCCCTCATTATCCTGGCAAAACGGGAGGCGTGCAGCAGCTCCATGAGGCCTTCATCGCTGTTCTGCTTTAGTTTCACGGTAGTAAGCTTTCCAAGACTCCTAGGGACTTTGCTTAAGCAACCGTTTCGGTACCAGAACACTGCGTAGAGACAGTAAGCTCTGGTCCTGCGTGTATGCTGCGTGTCAACCTAGAAATTGGAGACTGAGGGCATAAGGCTTCTTTTCCCATTATGAAAGCTCCGTTCATGCGGCCTCGAAGCTACCTGAAAAGCATTGTTGTTGCCGGGGTTTTCCTCACTGCCGGCATGGTTCTGAGAAGAAAATGAGTTTTCTCCTAAGAAACCTTGGGTTTCCAGTGCCTTGTTGGAAGCTCACCCTGCTCTGCTCTATACCTAAAGTGAAAGTCAACGTGAGCCCAAGCTTCGAAGTAAGGCCCTGATTATCCTTGCAAAACGAGAGGCGTGCAGCAGCTCCATGAGGCCTTCATCGTTGTTCTGCTTTAGTGTCAAGGTAGTAAGCTTTTCAACACTCCTAGGGACTTTGCTTAAGCAACCGTTTCGGTACCAGAACACTGCGTAGAGACAGTAAGCTCTGGTCCTGCGTGTATGCTGCGTGTCAACCTAGAAATTGGAGACTGATGGCATAAGGCTTCTTTTCCCATTATGAAAGCTCCGTTCATGCGGCCTCGAAGCTACCTGAAAAGCATTGTTGTTGCCGGGGTTTTCCTCACTGCCGGCATGGTTCTGAGAAGAAAATGAGTTTTCTCCTAAGAAACCTTGGGTTTCCAGTTCCTTGTTGGAAGCTCACCCTGCTCTGCGCTATACCTAAAGTGAAAGTCAACGTGAGCCCAAGCTTCGAAGTAAGGCCCTGATTATCCTTGCAAAACGAGAGGCGTGCAGCGGCTCCATGAGGCCTTCATCGTTGTTCTGCTTTAGTGTCAAGGTAGTAAGCTTTTCAACACTCCTAGGGGCCTTGCTTCAGCACCCGTTTCAGTACCAGAACACTGCGTAGAACCAGGAAGCTCTGCTCCTGCGTGTATGCTGCGTGTCAACCTAGAAATTAGAGACTGATGGCACAAGGCTAGTTTTCCCATTATGAAAGCTCCGTTGATGCGGCCCCGAAGCTACCTGAAAAACACTGTTGTTACCGTGCTTTTACTTACAGCCGGCATGGCTCATAGAAGAAAATGAGTTTTCTCGAAAGAAACCTTGTGCTTCCAGTTCCTAGTTGGAAGCTCACCCTGCTCTGCTCTATACCAAACGTGAAAGTCAATGTGAGCACTAGTCTCGAAGTAAGGCCCTCATTATCCTGGCAAAACGGGAGGCGTGCAGCAGCTCCATGAGGCCTTCATCGCTGTTCTGCTTTAGTTTCACGGTAGTAAGCTTTCCAAGACTCCTAGGGACTTTGCTTAAGCAACCGTTTCGGTACCAGAACACTGCGTAGAGACAGTAAGCTCTGGTCCTGCGTGTATGCTGCGTGTCAACCTAGAAATTGGAGACTGATGGCATAAGGCTTCTTTTCCCATTATGAAAGCTCCGTTCATGCGGCCTCGAAGCTACCTGAAAAGCATTGTTGTTGCCGGGGTTTTCCTCACTGCCGGCATGGTTCTGAGAAGAAAATGAGTTTTCTCCTAAGAAACCTTGGGTTTCCAGTGCCTTGTTGGAAGCTCACCCTGCTCTGCTCTATACCTAAAGTGAAAGTCAACGTGAGCCCAAGCTTCGAAGTAAGGCCCTGATTATCCTTGCAAAACGAGAGGCGTGCAGCAGCTCCATGAGGCCTTCATCGTTGTTCTGCTTTAGTGTCAAGGTAGTAAGCTTTTCAACACTCCTAGGGGCCTTGCTTAAGCACCCGTTTCAGTACCAGAAGACTGCGTAGAACCAGGAAGCTCTGCTCCTGCGTGTATGCTGCGTGTCAACCTAGAAATTAGAGACTGATGGCACAAGGCTAGTTTTCCCATTATGAAAGCTCCGTTGATGCGGCCCCGAAGCTACCTGAAAAGCACTGTTGTTACCGTGCGTTTACTTACAGCCGGCATGGCTCATAGAAAAAATGAGTTTTCTCGAAAGAAACCTTGTGCTTCCAGTTCCTAGTTGGAAGCTCACCCTGCGCTGCTCTATACCAAACGTGAAAGTCAATGTGAGCACTAGCTTCGAAGTAAGGCCCAGATTATCCTGGCAAAACGGAAGGCGTGCAGCAGCTCCATGAGGCCTTCATCGTTGTTCTGCTTTAGTGTCAAGGTAGTAAGCTTTTCAACACTCCTAGGGGCCTTGCTTCAGCACCCGTTTCAGTACCAGAAGACTGCGTAGAACCAGGAAGCTCTGCTCCTGCGTGTATGCTGGGTGTCAACCTAGAAATTAGAGACTGATGGCACAAGGCTAGTTTTCCAATTATGAAAGCTCCGTTGATGCGGCCCCGAAGCTACCTGAAAAGCACTGTTGTTACCGTGCTTTTACTTACAGCCGGCATGGCTCATAGAAAAAATGAGTTTTCTCGAAAGAAACCTTGTGCTTCCAGTTCCTAGTTGGAAGCTCACCCTGCGCTGCTCTATACCAAACGTGAAAGTCAATGTGAGCACTAGCTTCGAAGTAAGGCCCAGATTATCCTGGCAAAACGAGAGGCGTGCAGCAGCTCCATGAGGCCTTCATCGTTGTTCTGCTTTAGTGTCAAGGTAGTAAGCTTTTCAACACTCCTAGGGGCCTTGCTTCAGCACCCGTTTCAGTACCAGAAGACTGCGTAGAACCAGGAAGCTCTGCTCCTGCGTGTATGCTGCGTGTCAACCTAGAAATTAGAGACTGATGGCACAAGGCTAGTTTTCCAATTATGAAAGCTCCGTTGATGCGGCCCCGAAGCTACCTGAAAAGCACTGTTGTTACCGTGCTTTTACTTACAGCCGGCATGGCTCATAGAAGAAAATGAGTTTTCTCGAAAGAAACCTTGTGCTTCCAGTTCCTAGTTGGAAGCTCACCCTGCTCTGCTCTATACCAAACGTGAAAGTCAATGTGAGCACTAGCCTCGAAGTAAGGCCCAGATTATCCTAGCAAAACGGGAGGCGTGCAGCAGCTCCATGAGGCCTTCATCGCTGTTCTGCTTTAGTTTCACGGTAGTAAGCTTTCCACGACTCCTAGGGACTTTGCTTAAGCAACCGTTTCGGTACCAGAACACTGCGTAGAGACAGTAAGCTCTGGTCCTGCGTGTATGCTGCGTGTCAACCTAGAAATTGGAGACTGATGGCATAAGGCTTCTTTTCCCATTATGAAAGCTCCGTTCATGCGGCCTCGAAGCTACCTGAAAAGCATTGTTGTTGCCGGGGTTTTCCTCACTGCCGGCATGGTTCTGAGAAGAAAATGAGTTTTCTCCTAAGAAACCTTGGGTTTCCAGTTCCTTGTTGGAAGCTCACCCTGCTCTGCTCTATACCTAAAGTGAAAGTCAACGTGAGCCCAAGCTTCGAAGTAAGGCCCTGATTATCCTTGCAAAACGAGAGGCGTGCAGCGGCTCCATGAGGCCTTCATCGTTGTTCTGCTTTAGTGTCAAGGTAGTAAGCTTTTCAACACTCCTAGGGGCCTTGCTTCAGCACCCGTTTCAGTACCAGAACACTGCGTAGAACCAGGAAGCTCTGCTCCTGCGTGTATGCTGCGTGTCAACCTAGAAATTAGAGACTGATGGCACAAGGCTAGTTTTCCCATTATGAAAGCTCCGTTGATGCGGCCCCGAAGCTACCTGAAAAACACTGTTGTTACCGTGCTTTTACTTACAGCCGGCATGGCTCATAGAAGAAAATGAGTTTTCTCGAAAGAAACCTTGTGCTTCCAGTTCCTAGTTGGAAGCTCACCCTGCTCTGCTCTATACCAAACGTGAAAGTCAATGTGAGCACTAGCCTCGAAGTAAGGCCCTGATTATCCTGGCAAAACGGGAGGCGTGCAGCAGCTCCATGAGGCCTTCATCGCTGTTCTGCTTTAGTTTCACGGTAGTAAGCTTTCCAAGACTCCTAGGGACTTTGCTTAAGCAACCGTTTCGGTACCAGAACACTGCGTAGAGACAGTAAGCTCTGGTCCTGCGTGTATGCTGCGTGTCAACCTAGAAATTGGAGACTGATGGCATAAGGCTTCTTTTCCCATTATGAAAGCTCCGTTCATGCGGCCTCGAAGCTACCTGAAAAGCATTGTTGTTGCCGGGGTTTTCCTCACTGCCGGCATGGTTCTGAGAAGAAAATGAGTTTTCTCCTAAGAAACCTTGGGTTTCCAGTTCCTTGTTGGAAGCTCACCCTGCTCTGCTCTATACCTAAAGTGAAAGTCAACGTGAGCCCAAGCTTCGAAGTAAGGCCCTGATTATCCTTGCAAAACGAGAGGCGTGCAGCGGCTCCATGAGGCCTTCATCGTTGTTCTGCTTTAGTGTCAAGGTAGTAAGCTTTTCAACACTCCTAGGGGCCTTGCTTCAGCACCCGTTTCAGTACCAGAAGACTGCGTAGAACCAGGAAGCTCTGCTCCTGCGTGTATGCTGCGTGTCAACCTAGAAATTAGAGACTGATGGCACAAGGCTAGTTTTCCCATTATGAAAGCTCCGTTGATGCGGCCCCGAAGCTACCTGAAAAGCACTGTTGTTACCGTGCTTTTACTTACAGCCGGCATGGCTCATAGAAGAAAATGAGTTTTCTCGAAAGAAACCTTGTGCTTCCAGTTCCTAGTTGGAAGCTCACCCTGCTCTGCTCTATACCAAACGTGAAAGTCAATGTGAGCACTAGCCTCGAAGTAAGGCCCAGATTATCCTGGCAAAACGGGAGGCGTGCAGCAGCTCCATGAGGCCTTCATCGCTGTTCTGCTTTAGTTTCACGGTAGTAAGCTTTCCAAGACTCCTAGGGACTTTGCTTAAGCAACCGTTTTGGTACCAGAACACTGCGTAGAGACAGTAAGCTCTGGTCCTGCGTGTATGCTGCGTGTCAACCTAGAAATTGGAGACTGATGGCATAAGGCTTCTTTTCCCATTATGAAAGCTCCGTTCATGCGGCCTCGAAGCTACCTGAAAAGCATTGTTGTTGCCGGGGTTTTCTTCACTGCCGGCATGGTTCTGAGAAGAAAATGAGTTTTCTCCTAAGAAACCTTGGGTTTCCAGTTCCTTGTTGGAAGCTCACCCTGCTCTGCGCTATACCTAAAGTGAAAGTCAACGTGAGCCCAAGCTTCGAAGTAAGGCCCTGATTATCCTTGCAAAACAAGAGGCGTGCAGCAGCTTCATGAGGCCTTCATCGTTGTTCTGCTTTAGTTTCAAGGTAGTAAGCTTTTCAACACTCCTAGGGGCCTTGCTTCAGCACCCGTTTCAGTACCAGAACACTGCGTAGAACCAGGAAGCTCTGCTCCTGCGTGTATGCTGCGTGTCAACCTAGAAATTAGAGACTGATGGCACAAGGCTAGTTTTCCCATTATGAAAGCTCCGTTGATGCGGCCCCGAAGCTACCTGAAAAGCACTGTTGTTACCGTGCTTTTACTTACAGCCGGCATGGCTCATAGAAGAAAATGAGTTTTCTCGAAAGAAACCTTGTGCTTCCAGTTCCTAGTTGGAAGCTCACCCTGCTCTGCTCTATACCAAACGTGAAAGTCAATGTGAGCACTAGCCTCGAAGTAAGGCCCAGATTATCCTGGCAAAACGGGAGGCGTGCAGCAGCTCCATGAGGCCTTCATCGCTGTTCTGCTTTAGTTTCACGGTAGTAAGCTTTCCACGACTCCTAGGGTCTTTGCTTAAGCAACCGTTTCGTTACCAGAACACTGCGTAGAGACAGTAAGCTCTGGTCCTGCGTGTATGCTGCGTGTCAACCTAGAAATTGGAGACTGATGGCATAAGGCTTCTTTTCCCATTATGAAAGCTCCGTTCATGCGGCCTCGAAGCTACCTGAAAAGCATTGTTGTTGCCGGGGTTTTCCTCACTGCCGGCATGGTTCTGAGAAGAAAATGAGTTTTCTCCTAAGAAACCTTGGGTTTCCAGTTCCTTGTTGGAAGCTCACCCTGCTCTGCTCTATACCTAAAGTGAAAGTCAACGTGAGCCCAAGCTTCGAAGTAAGGCCCTGATTATCCTTGCAAAACGAGAGGCGTGCAGCGGCTCCATGAGGCCTTCATCGTTGTTCTGCTTTAGTGTCAAGGTAGTAAGCTTTTCAACACTCCTAGGGGCCTTGCTTCAGCACCCGTTTCAGTACCAGAACACTGCGTAGAACCAGGAAGCTCTGCTCCTGCGTGTATGCTGCGTGTCAACCTAGAAATTAGAGACTGATGGCACAAGGCTAGTTTTCCCATTATGAAAGCTCCGTTGATGCGGCCCCGAAGCTACCTGAAAAACACTGTTGTTACCGTGCTTTTACTTACAGCCGGCATGGCTCATAGAAGAAAATGAGTTTTCTCGAAAGAAACCTTGTGCTTCCAGTTCCTAGTTGGAAGCTCACCGTGCTCTGCTCTATAGCAAACGTGAAAGTCAATGTGAGCACTAGCCTCGAAGTAAGGCCCTGATTATGCTGGCAAAACGGGAGGCGTGCAGCAGCTCCATGAGGCCTTCATCGCTGTTCTGCTTTAGTTTCACGGTAGTAAGCTTTCCAAGACTCCTAGGGACTTTGCTTAAGCAACCGTTTCGGTACCAGAACACTGCGTAGAGACAGTAAGCTCTGGTCCTGCGTGTATGCTGCGTGTCAACCTAGAAATTGGAGACTGATGGCATAAGGCTTCTTTTCCCATTATGAAAGCTCCGTTCATGCGGCCTCGAAGCTACCTGAAAAGCATTGTTGTTGCCGGGGTTTTCCTCACTGCCGGCATGGTTCTGAGAAGAAAATGAGTTTTCTCCTAAGAAACCTTGGGTTTCCAGTGCCTTGTTGGAAGCTCACCCTGCTCTGCTCTATACCTAAAGTGAAAGTCAACGTGAGCCCAAGCTTCGAAGTAAGGCCCTGATTATCCTTGCAAAACGAGAGGCGTGCAGCAGCTCCATGAGGCCTTCATCGTTGTTCTGCTTTAGTGTCAAGGTAGTAAGCTTTTCAACACTCCTAGGGGCCTTGCTTAAGCACCCGTTTCAGTACCAGAAGACTGCGTAGAACCAGGAAGCTCTGCTCCTGCGTGTATGCTGCGTGTCAACCTAGAAATTAGAGACTGATGGCACAAGGCTAGTTTTCCCATTATGAAAGCTCCGTTGATGCGGCCCCGAAGCTACCTGAAAAGCACTGTTGTTACCGTGCTTTTACTTACAGCCCGCATGGCTCATAGAAAAAATGAGTTTTCTCGAAAGAAACCTTGTGCTTCCAGTTCCTAGTTGGAAGCTCACCCTGCGCTGCTCTATACCAAACGTGAAAGTCAATGTGAGCACTAGCTTCGAAGTAAGGCCCAGATTATCCTGGCAAAACGGAAGGCGTGCAGCAGCTCCATGAGGCCTTCATCGCTGTTCTGCTTTAGTTTCACGGTAGTAAGCTTTCCAAGACTCCTAGGGACTTTGCTTAAGCAACCGTTTCGGTACCAGAACACTGCGTAGAGACAGTAAGCTCTGGTCCTGCGTGTATGCTGCGTGTCAACCTAGAAATTGGAGACTGATGGCATAAGGCTTCTTTTCCCATTATGAAAGCTCCGTTCATGCGGCCTCGAAGCTACCTGAAAAGCATTGTTGTTGCCGGGGTTTTCCTCACTGCCGGCATGGTTCTGAGAAGAAAATGAGTTTTCTCCTAAGAAACCTTGGGTTTCCAGTTCCTTGTTGGAAGCTCACCCTGCTCTGCTCTATACCTAAAGTGAAAGTCAACGTGAGCCCAAGCTTCGAAGTAAGGCCCTGATTATCCTTGCAAAACGAGAGGCGTGCAGCGGCTCCATGAGGCCTTCATCGTTGTTCTGCTTTAGTTTCAAGGTAGTAAGCTTTTCAACACTCCTAGGGGCCTTGCTTCAGCACCCGTTTCAGTACCAGAAGACTGCGTAGAACCAGGAAGCTCTGCTCCTGCGTGTATGCTGCGTGTCAACCTAGAAATTAGAGACTGATGGCACAACGCTTGTTTTCCCGTTTTGAAAGCTCCATTCATGCGGCCTCGAAGCTACCTGAAAAACACTGTTGTTACCGTGCTTTTACTTACAGCCGGCATGGCACATAGAAGAAAATGAGTTTTCTCGAAAGAAACCTTGTGCTTCCAGTTCCTAGTTGGAAGCTCACCGTGCTCTGCTCTATACCAAACGTGAAAGTCAATGTGAGCACTAGCCTCGAAGTAAGGCCCTGATTATGCTGGCAAAACGGGAGGCGTGCAGCAGCTCCATGAGGCCTTCATCGCTGTTCTGCTTTAGTTTCACGGTAGTAAGCTTTCCAAGACTCCTAGGGACTTTGCTTAAGCAACCGTTTCGGTACCAGAACACTGCGTAGAGACAGTAAGCTCTGGTCCTGCGTGTATGCTGCGTGTCAACCTAGAAATTGGAGACTGATGGCATAAGGCTTCTTTTCCCATTATGAAAGCTCCGTTCATGCGGCCTCGAAGCTACCTGAAAAGCATTGTTGTTGCCGGGGTTTTCCTCACTGCCGGCATGGTTCTGAGAAGAAAATGAGTTTTCTCCTAAGAAACCTTGGGTTTCCAGTTCCTTGTTGGAAGCTCACCCTGCTCTGCGCTATACCTAAAGTGAAAGTCAACGTGAGCCCAAGCTTCGAAGTAAGGCCCTGATTATCCTTGCAAAACGAGAGGCGTGCAGCAGCTCCATGAGGCCTTCATCGTTGTTCTGCTTTAGTTTCAAGGTAGTAAGCTTTTCAACACTCCTAGGGGCCTTGCTTCAGCACCCGTTTCAGTACCAGAACACTGCGTAGAACCAGGAAGCTCTGCTCCTGCGTGTATGCTGCGTGTCAACCTAGAAATTAGAGACTGATGGCACAAGGCTAGTTTTCCCATTATGAAAGCTCCGTTGATGCGGCCCCGAAGCTACCTGAAAAGCACTGTTGTTACCGTGCTTTTACTTACAGCCGGCATGGCTCATAGAAGAAAATGAGTTTTCTCGAAAGAAACCTTGTGCTTCCAGTTCCTAGTTGGAAGCTCACCGTGCTCTGCTCTATACCAAACGTGAAAGTCAATGTGAGCACTAGCCTCGAAGTAAGGCCCAGATTATCCTGGCAAAACGGGAGGCGTGCAGCAGCTCCTTGAGGCCTTCATCGCTGTTCTGCTTTAGTTTCACGGTAGTAAGCTTTCCAAGACTCCTAGGGACTTTGCTTAAGCAACCGTTTCGGTACCAGAACACTGCGTAGAGACAGTAAGCTCTGGTCCTGCGTGTATGCTGCGTGTCAACCTAGAAATTGGAGACTGATGGCATAAGGCTTCTTTTCCCATTATGAAAGCTCCGTTCATGCGGCCTCGAAGCTACCTGAAAAGCATTGTTGTTGCCGGGGTTTTCCTCACTGCCGGCATGGTTCTGAGAAGAAAATGAGTTTTCTCCTAAGAAACCTTGGGTTTCCAGTTCCTTGTTGGAATCTCATCCTGCTCTGCGCTATACCTAAAGTGAAAGTCAACGTGAGCCCAAGCTTCGAAGTAGGCCGTGATTAACCTTGCAAAACGAGAGGCGTGCAGCAGCTCCATGAGGCGTTCATCGTTGTTCTGCTTTAGTTTCAAGGTAGTAAGCTTTTCAACACTCCTAGGGGCCTTGCTTCAGCACCCGTTTCAGTACCAGAACACTGCGTAGAACCAGGAGCTCTGCTCCTGCGCGTATGCTGCGTGTCAACCTAGAAATTATAGACTGATGGCACAAGGCTAGTTTTCCCATTATGAAAGCTCTGTTGATGCGGCCCCGAAGCTACCTGAAAAGCACTGTTGTTACCGTGCTTTTACTTACAGCCGGCATGGCTCATAGAAGAAAATGAGTTTTCTCGAAAGAAACCTTGTGCTTCCAGTTCCTAGTTGGAAGCTCACCCTGCTCTGCTCTATACCAAACGTGAAAGTCAATGTGAGCACTAGCCTCGAAGTAAGGCCCTCATTATGCTGGCAAAACGGGAGGCGTGCAGCAGCTCCATGAGGCCTTCATCGCTGTTCTGCTTTAGTTTCACGGTAGTAAGCTTTCCAAGACTCCTAGGGACTTTGCTTAAGCAACCGTTTTGGTACCAGAACACTGCGTAGAGACAGTAAGCTCTGGTCCTGCGTGTATGCTGCGTGTCAACCTAGAAATTGGAGACTGATGGCATAAGGCTTCTTTTCCCATTATGAAAGCTCCGTTCATGCGGCCTCGAAGCTACCTGAAAAGCATTGTTGTTGCCGGGGTTTTCCTCACTGCCGGCATGGTTCTGAGAAGAAAATGAGTTTTCTCCTAAGAAACCTTGGGTTTCCAGTGCCTTGTTGGAAGCTCACCCTGCTCTGCTCTATACCTAAAGTGAAAGTCAACGTGAGCCCAAGCTTCGAAGTAAGGCCCTGAATATCCTTGCAAAACGAGAGGCGTGCAGCAGCTCCATGAGGCCTTCATCGTTGTTCTGCTTTAGTGTCAAGGTAGTAAGCTTTTCAACACTCCTAGGGGCCTTGCTTCAGCACCCGTTTCAGTACCAGAAGACTGCGTAGAACCAGGAAGCTCTGCTCCTGCGTGTATGCTGCGTGTCAACCTAGAAATTAGAGACTGATGGCACAAGGCTAGTTTTCCCATTATGAAAGCTCCGTTGATGCGGCCCCGAAGCTACCTGAAAAGCACTGTTGTTACCGTGCTTTTACTTACAGCCGGCATGGCTCATAGAAGAAAATGAGTTTTCTCGAAAAAAACCTTGTGCTTCCAGTTCCTAGTTGGAAGCTCACCCTGCTCTGCTCTATACCAAACGTGAAAGTCAATGTGAGCAGTAGCCTCGAAGTAAGGCCCAGATTATCCTAGCAAAACGGGAGGCGTGCAGCAGCTCCATGAGGCCTTCATCGCTGTTCTGCTTTAGTTTCACGGTAGTAAGCTTTCCACGACTCCTAGGGACTTTGCTTAAGCAACCGTTTCGGTACCAGAACACTGCGTAGAGACAGTAAGCTCTGGTCCTGCGTGTATGCTGCGTGTCAACCTAGAAATTGGAGACTGATGGCATAAGGCTTCTTTTCCCATTATGAAAGCTCCGTTCATGCGGCCTCGAAGCTACCTGAAAAGCATTGTTGTTGCCGGGGTTTTCCTCACTGCCGGCATGGTTCTGAGAAGAAAATGAGTTTTCTCCTAAGAAACCTTGGGTTTCCAGTTCCTTGTTGGAAGCTCACCCTGCTCTGCTCTATACCTAAAGTGAAAGTCAACGTGAGCCCAAGCTTCGAAGTAAGGCCCTGATTATCCTTGCAAAACGAGAGGCGTGCAGCGGCTCCATGAGGCCTTCATCGTTGTTCTGCTTTAGTGTCAAGGTAGTAAGCTTTTCAACACTCCTAGGGGCCTTGCTTCAGCACCCGTTTCAGTACCAGAAGACTGCGTAGAACCAGGAAGCTCTGCTCCTGCGTGTATGCTGCGTGTCAACCTAGAAATTAGAGACTGATGGCACAAGGCTAGTTTTCCCATTATGAAAGCTCCGTTGATGCGGCCCCGAAGCTACCTGAAAAGCACTGTTGTTACCGTGCTTTTACTTACAGCCGGCATGGCTCATAGAAGAAAATGAGTTTTCTCGAAAGAAACCTTGTGCTTCCAGTTCCTAGTTGGAAGCTCACCCTGCTCTGCTCTATACCAAACGTGAAAGTCAATGTGAGCACTAGCCTCGAAGTAAGGCCCAGATTATCCTGGCAAAACGGGAGGCGTGCAGCAGCTCCATGAGGCCTTCATCGCTGTTCTGCTTTAGTTTCACGGTAGTAAGCTTTCCAAGACTCCTAGGGACTTTGCTTAAGCAACCGTTTCGGTACCAGAACACTGCGTAGAGACAGTAAGCTCTGGTCCTGCGTGTATGCTGCGTGTCAACCTAGAAATTGGAGACTGATGGCATAAGGCTTCTTTTCCCATTATGAAAGCTCCGTTCATGCGGCCTCGAAGCTACCTGAAAAGCATTGTTGTTGCCGGGGTTTTCCTCACTGCCGGCATGGTTCTGAGAAGAAAATGAGTTTTCTCCTAAGAAACCTTGGGTTTCCAGTTCCTTGTTGGAAGCTCACCCTGCTCTGCTCTATACCTAAAGTGAAAGTCAACGTGAGCCCAAGCTTCGAAGTAAGGCCCTGATTATCCTTGCAAAACGAGAGGCGTGCAGCGGCTCCATGAGGCCTTCATCGTTGTTCTGCTTTAGTGTCAAGGTAGTAAGCTTTTCAACACTCCTAGGGGCCTTGCTTCAGCACCCGTTTCAGTACCAGAAGACTGCGTAGAACCAGGAAGCTCTGCTCCTGCGTGTATGCTGCGTGTCAACCTAGAAATTAGAGACTGATGGCACAAGGCTAGTTTTCCCATTATGAAAGCTCCGTTGATGCGGCCCCGAAGCTACCTGAAAAGCACTGTTGTTACCGTGCTTTTACTTACAGCCGGCATGGCTCATAGAAGAAAATGAGTTTTCTCGAAAGAAACCTTGTGCTTCCAGTTCCTAGTTGGAAGCTCACCCTGCTCTGCTCTATACCAAACGTGAAAGTCAATGTGAGCACTAGCCTCGAAGTAAGGCCCTGATTATCCTGGCAAAACGGGAGGCGTGCAGCAGCTCCTTGAGGCCTTCATCGCTGTTCTGCTTTAGTTTCACGGTAGTAAGCTTTCCAAGACTCCTAGGGACTTTGCTTAAGCAACCGTTTCGGTACCAGAACACTGCGTAGAGACAGTAAGCTCTGGTCCTGCGTGTATGCTGCGTGTCAACCTAGAAATTGGAGACTGATGGCATAAGGCTTCTTTTCCCATTATGAAAGCTCCGTTCATGCGGCCTCGAAGCTACCTGAAAAGCATTGTTGTTGCCGGGGTTTTCCTCACTGCCGGCATGGTTCTGAGAAGAAAATGAGTTTTCTCCTAAGAAACCTTGGGTTTCCAGTTCCTTGTTGGAAGCTCACCCTGCTCTGCTCTATACCTAAAGTGAAAGTCAACGTGAGCCCAAGCTTCGAAGTAAGGCCCTGATTATCCTTGCAAAACGAGAGGCGTGCAGCAGCTCCATGAGGCCTTCATCGTTGTTCTGCTTTAGTGTCAAGGTAGTAAGCTTTTCAACACTCCTAGGGGCCTTGCTTCAGCACCCGTTTCAGTACCAGAAGACTGCGTAGAACCAGGAAGCTCTGCTCCTGCGTGTATGCTGCGTGTCAACCTAGAAATTAGAGACTGATGGCACAAGGCTAGTTTTCCCATTATGAAAGCTCCGTTGATGCGGCCCCGAAGCTACCTGAAAAACACTGTTGTTACCGTGCTTTTACTTACAGCCGGCATGGCTCATAGAAGAAAATGAGTTTTCTCGAAAGAAACCTTGTGCTTCCAGTTCCTAGTTGGAAGCTCACCGTGCTCTGCTCTATACCAAACGTGAAAGTCAATGTGAGCACTAGCCTCGAAGTAAGGCCCTGATTATGCTGGCAAAACGGGAGGCGTGCAGCAGCTCCATGAGGCCTTCATCGCTGTTCTGCTTTAGTTTCACGGTAGTAAGCTTTCCAAGACTCCTAGGGACTTTGCTTAAGCAACCGTTTCGGTACCAGAACACTGCGTAGAGACAGTAAGCTCTGGTCCTGCGTGTATGCTGCGTGTCAACCTAGAAATTGGAGACTGATGGCATAAGGCTTCTTTTCCCATTATGAAAGCTCCGTTCATGCGGCCTCGAAGCTACCTGAAAAGCATTGTTGTTGCCGGGGTTTTCTTCACTGCCGGCATGGTTCTGAGAAGAAAATGAGTTTTCTCCTAAGAAACCTTGGGTTTCCAGTTCCTTGTTGGAAGCTCACCCTGCTCTGCGCTATACCTAAAGTGAAAGTCAACGTGAGCCCAAGCTTCGAAGTAAGGCCCTGATTATCCTTGCAAAACAAGAGGCGTGCAGCAGCTTCATGAGGCCTTCATCGTTGTTCTGCTTTAGTGTCAAGGTAGTAAGCTTTTCAACACTCCTAGGGGCCTTGCTTCAGCACCCGTTTCAGTACCAGAACACTGCGTAGAACCAGGAAGCTCTGCTCCTGCGTGTATGCTGCGTGTCAACCTAGAAATTAGAGACTGATGGCACAAGGCTAGTTTTCCCATTATGAAAGCTCCGTTGATGCGGCCCCGAAGCTACCTGAAAAGCACTGTTGTTACCGTGCTTTTACTTACAGCCGGCATGGCTCATAGAAGAAAATGAGTTTTCTCGAAAGAAACCTTGTGCTTCCAGTTCCTAGTTGGAAGCTCACCCTGCTCTGCTCTATACCAAACGTGAAAGTCAATGTGAGCACTAGCCTCGAAGTAAGGCCCAGATTATCCTGGCAAAACGGGAGGCGTGCAGCAGCTCCATGAGGCCTTCATCGCTGTTCTGCTTTAGTTTCACGGTAGTAAGCTTTCCACGACTCCTAGGGTCTTTGCTTAAGCCACCGTTTCGTTACCAGAACACTGCGTAGAGACAGTAAGCTCTGGTCCTGCGTGTATGCTGCGTGTCAACCTAGAAATTGGAGACTGATGGCATAAGGCTTCTTTTCCCATTATGAAAGCTCCGTTCATGCGGCCTCGAAGCTACCTGAAAAGCATTGTTGTTGCCGGGGTTTTCCTCACTGCCGGCATGGTTCTGAGAAGAAAATGAGTTTTCTCCTAAGAAACCTTGGGTTTCCAGTTCCTTGTTGGAATCTCATCCTGCTCTGCGCTATACCTAAAGTGAAAGTCAACGTGAGCCCAAGCTTCGAAGTAGGCCGTGATTAACCTTGCAAAACGAGAGGCGTGCAGCAGCTCCATGAGGCGTTCATCGTTGTTCTGCTTTAGTTTCAAGGTAGTAAGCTTTTCAACACTCCTAGGGGCCTTGCTTCAGCACCCGTTTCAGTACCAGAACACTGCGTAGAACCAGGAGCTCTGCTCCTGCGCGTATGCTGCGTGTCAACCTAGAAATTATAGACTGATGGCACAAGGCTAGTTTTCCCATTATGAAAGCTCTGTTGATGCGGCCCCGAAGCTACCTGAAAAGCACTGTTGTTACCGTGCTTTTACTTACAGCCGGCATGGCTCATAGAAGAAAATGAGTTTTCTCGAAAGAAACCTTGTGCTTCCAGTTCCTAGTTGGAAGCTCACCCTGCTCTGCTCTATACCAAACGTGAAAGTCAATGTGAGCACTAGCCTCGAAGTAAGGCCCTCATTATGCTGGCAAAACGGGAGGCGTGCAGCAGCTCCATGAGGCCTTCATCGCTGTTCTGCTTTAGTTTCACGGTAGTAAGCTTTCCAAGACTCCTAGGGACTTTGCTTAAGCAACCGTTTTGGTACCAGAACACTGCGTAGAGACAGTAAGCTCTGGTCCTGCGTGTATGCTGCGTGTCAACCTAGAAATTGGAGACTGATGGCATAAGGCTTCTTTTCCCATTATGAAAGCTCCGTTCATGCGGCCTCGAAGCTACCTGAAAAGCATTGTTGTTGCCGGGGTTTTCCTCACTGCCGGCATGGTTCTGAGAAGAAAATGAGTTTTCTCCTAAGAAACCTTGGGTTTCCAGTGCCTTGTTGGAAGCTCACCCTGCTCTGCTCTATACCTAAAGTGAAAGTCAACGTGAGCCCAAGCTTCGAAGTAAGGCCCTGAATATCCTTGCAAAACGAGAGGCGTGCAGCAGCTCCATGAGGCCTTCATCGTTGTTCTGCTTTAGTGTCAAGGTAGTAAGCTTTTCAACACTCCTAGGGGCCTTGCTTCAGCACCCGTTTCAGTACCAGAAGACTGCGTAGAACCAGGAAGCTCTGCTCCTGCGTGTATGCTGCGTGTCAACCTAGAAATTAGAGACTGATGGCACAAGGCTAGTTTTCCCATTATGAAAGCTCCGTTGATGCGGCCCCGAAGCTACCTGAAAAGCACTGTTGTTACCGTGCTTTTACTTACAGCCGGCATGGCTCATAGAAGAAAATGAGTTTTCTCGAAAAAAACCTTGTGCTTCCAGTTCCTAGTTGGAAGCTCACCCTGCTCTGCTCTATACCAAACGTGAAAGTCAATGTGAGCAGTAGCCTCGAAGTAAGGCCCAGATTATCCTAGCAAAACGGGAGGCGTGCAGCAGCTCCATGAGGCCTTCATCGCTGTTCTGCTTTAGTTTCACGGTAGTAAGCTTTCCACGACTCCTAGGGACTTTGCTTAAGCAACCGTTTCGGTACCAGAACACTGCGTAGAGACAGTAAGCTCTGGTCCTGCGTGTATGCTGCGTGTCAACCTAGAAATTGGAGACTGATGGCATAAGGCTTCTTTTCCCATTATGAAAGCTCCGTTCATGCGGCCTCGAAGCTACCTGAAAAGCATTGTTGTTGCCGGGGTTTTCCTCACTGCCGGCATGGTTCTGAGAAGAAAATGAGTTTTCTCCTAAGAAACCTTGGGTTTCCAGTTCCTTGTTGGAAGCTCACCCTGCTCTGCTCTATACCTAAAGTGAAAGTCAACGTGAGCCCAAGCTTCGAAGTAAGGCCCTGATTATCCTTGCAAAACGAGAGGCGTGCAGCGGCTCCATGAGGCCTTCATCGTTGTTCTGCTTTAGTGTCAAGGTAGTAAGCTTTTCAACACTCCTAGGGGCCTTGCTTCAGCACCCGTTTCAGTACCAGAAGACTGCGTAGAACCAGGAAGCTCTGCTCCTGCGTGTATGCTGCGTGTCAACCTAGAAATTAGAGACTGATGGCACAAGGCTAGTTTTCCCATTATGAAAGCTCCGTTGATGCGGCCCCGAAGCTACCTGAAAAGCACTGTTGTTACCGTGCTTTTACTTACAGCCGGCATGGCTCATAGAAGAAAATGAGTTTTCTCGAAAGAAACCTTGTGCTTCCAGTTCCTAGTTGGAAGCTCACCCTGCTCTGCTCTATACCAAACGTGAAAGTCAATGTGAGCACTAGCCTCGAAGTAAGGCCCAGATTATCCTGGCAAAACGGGAGGCGTGCAGCAGCTCCATGAGGCCTTCATCGCTGTTCTGCTTTAGTTTCACGGTAGTAAGCTTTCCAAGACTCCTAGGGACTTTGCTTAAGCAACCGTTTCGGTACCAGAACACTGCGTAGAGACAGTAAGCTCTGGTCCTGCGTGTATGCTGCGTGTCAACCTAGAAATTGGAGACTGATGGCATAAGGCTTCTTTTCCCATTATGAAAGCTCCGTTCATGCGGCCTCGAAGCTACCTGAAAAGCATTGTTGTTGCCGGGGTTTTCCTCACTGCCGGCATGGTTCTGAGAAGAAAATGAGTTTTCTCCTAAGAAACCTTGGGTTTCCAGTTCCTTGTTGGAAGCTCACCCTGCTCTGCTCTATACCTAAAGTGAAAGTCAACGTGAGCCCAAGCTTCGAAGTAAGGCCCTGATTATCCTTGCAAAACGAGAGGCGTGCAGCGGCTCCATGAGGCCTTCATCGTTGTTCTGCTTTAGTGTCAAGGTAGTAAGCTTTTCAACACTCCTAGGGGCCTTGCTTCAGCACCCGTTTCAGTACCAGAAGACTGCGTAGAACCAGGAAGCTCTGCTCCTGCGTGTATGCTGCGTGTCAACCTAGAAATTAGAGACTGATGGCACAAGGCTAGTTTTCCCATTATGAAAGCTCCGTTGATGCGGCCCCGAAGCTACCTGAAAAGCACTGTTGTTACCGTGCTTTTACTTACAGCCGGCATGGCTCATAGAAGAAAATGAGTTTTCTCGAAAGAAACCTTGTGCTTCCAGTTCCTAGTTGGAAGCTCACCCTGCTCTGCTCTATACCAAACGTGAAAGTCAATGTGAGCACTAGCCTCGAAGTAAGGCCCTGATTATCCTGGCAAAACGGGAGGCGTGCAGCAGCTCCTTGAGGCCTTCATCGCTGTTCTGCTTTAGTTTCACGGTAGTAAGCTTTCCAAGACTCCTAGGGACTTTGCTTAAGCAACCGTTTCGGTACCAGAACACTGCGTAGAGACAGTAAGCTCTGGTCCTGCGTGTATGCTGCGTGTCAACCTAGAAATTGGAGACTGATGGCATAAGGCTTCTTTTCCCATTATGAAAGCTCCGTTCATGCGGCCTCGAAGCTACCTGAAAAGCATTGTTGTTGCCGGGGTTTTCCTCACTGCCGGCATGGTTCTGAGAAGAAAATGAGTTTTCTCCTAAGAAACCTTGGGTTTCCAGTTCCTTGTTGGAAGCTCACCCTGCTCTGCTCTATACCTAAAGTGAAAGTCAACGTGAGCCCAAGCTTCGAAGTAAGGCCCTGATTATCCTTGCAAAACGAGAGGCGTGCAGCAGCTCCATGAGGCCTTCATCGTTGTTCTGCTTTAGTGTCAAGGTAGTAAGCTTTTCAACACTCCTAGGGGCCTTGCTTCAGCACCCGTTTCAGTACCAGAAGACTGCGTAGAACCAGGAAGCTCTGCTCCTGCGTGTATGCTGCGTGTCAACCTAGAAATTAGAGACTGATGGCACAAGGCTAGTTTTCCCATTATGAAAGCTCCGTTGATGCGGCCCCGAAGCTACCTGAAAAACACTGTTGTTACCGTGCTTTTACTTACAGCCGGCATGGCTCATAGAAGAAAATGAGTTTTCTCGAAAGAAACCTTGTGCTTCCAGTTCCTAGTTGGAAGCTCACCGTGCTCTGCTCTATACCAAACGTGAAAGTCAATGTGAGCACTAGCCTCGAAGTAAGGCCCTGATTATGCTGGCAAAACGGGAGGCGTGCAGCAGCTCCATGAGGCCTTCATCGCTGTTCTGCTTTAGTTTCACGGTAGTAAGCTTTCCAAGACTCCTAGGGACTTTGCTTAAGCAACCGTTTCGGTACCAGAACACTGCGTAGAGACAGTAAGCTCTGGTCCTGCGTGTATGCTGCGTGTCAACCTAGAAATTGGAGACTGATGGCATAAGGCTTCTTTTCCCATTATGAAAGCTCCGTTCATGCGGCCTCGAAGCTACCTGAAAAGCATTGTTGTTGCCGGGGTTTTCTTCACTGCCGGCATGGTTCTGAGAAGAAAATGAGTTTTCTCCTAAGAAACCTTGGGTTTCCAGTTCCTTGTTGGAAGCTCACCCTGCTCTGCGCTATACCTAAAGTGAAAGTCAACGTGAGCCCAAGCTTCGAAGTAAGGCCCTGATTATCCTTGCAAAACAAGAGGCGTGCAGCAGCTTCATGAGGCCTTCATCGTTGTTCTGCTTTAGTGTCAAGGTAGTAAGCTTTTCAACACTCCTAGGGGCCTTGCTTCAGCACCCGTTTCAGTACCAGAACACTGCGTAGAACCAGGAAGCTCTGCTCCTGCGTGTATGCTGCGTGTCAACCTAGAAATTAGAGACTGATGGCACAAGGCTAGTTTTCCCATTATGAAAGCTCCGTTGATGCGGCCCCGAAGCTACCTGAAAAGCACTGTTGTTACCGTGCTTTTACTTACAGCCGGCATGGCTCATAGAAGAAAATGAGTTTTCTCGAAAGAAACCTTGTGCTTCCAGTTCCTAGTTGGAAGCTCACCCTGCTCTGCTCTATACCAAACGTGAAAGTCAATGTGAGCACTAGCCTCGAAGTAAGGCCCAGATTATCCTGGCAAAACGGGAGGCGTGCAGCAGCTCCATGAGGCCTTCATCGCTGTTCTGCTTTAGTTTCACGGTAGTAAGCTTTCCACGACTCCTAGGGTCTTTGCTTAAGCCACCGTTTCGTTACCAGAACACTGCGTAGAGACAGTAAGCTCTGGTCCTGCGTGTATGCTGCGTGTCAACCTAGAAATTGGAGACTGATGGCATAAGGCTTCTTTTCCCATTATGAAAGCTCCGTTCATGCGGCCTCGAAGCTACCTGAAAAGCATTGTTGTTGCCGGGGTTTTCCTCACTGCCGGCATGGTTCTGAGAAGAAAATGAGTTTTCTCCTAAGAAACCTTGGGTTTCCAGTTCCTTGTTGGAAGCTCACCCTGCTCTGCTCTATACCTAAAGTGAAAGTCAACGTGAGCCCAAGCTTCGAAGTAAGGCCCTGATTATCCTTGCAAAACGAGAGGCGTGCAGCAGCTCCATGAGGCCTTCATCGTTGTTCTGCTTTAGTGTCAAGGTAGTAAGCTTTTCAACACTCCTAGGGGCCTTGCTTCAGCACCCGTTTCAGTACCAGAAGACTGCGTAGAACCAGGAAGCTCTGCTCCTGCGTGTATGCTGCGTGTCAACCTAGAAATTAGAGACTGATGGCACAAGGCTAGTTTTCCCATTATGAAAGCTCCGTTGATGCGGCCCCGAAGCTACCTGAAAAACACTGTTGTTACCGAGCTTTTACTTACAGCCGGCATGGCTCATAGAAGAAAATGAGTTTTCTCGAAAGAAACCTTGTGCTTCCAGTTCCTAGTTGGAAGCTCACCGTGCTCTGCTCTATACCAAACGTGAAAGTCAATGTGAGCACTAGCCTCGAAGTAAGGCCCTGATTATGCTGGCAAAACGGGAGGCGTGCAGCAGCTCCATGAGGCCTTCATCGCTGTTCTGCTTTAGTTTCACGGTAGTAAGCTTTCCAAGACTCCTAGGGACTTTGCTTTAGCAACCGTTTCGGTACCAGAACACTGCGTAGAGACAGTAAGCTCTGGTCCTGCGTGTATGCTGCGTGTCAACCTAGAAATTGGAGACTGATGGCATAAGGCTTCTTTTCCCATTATGAAAGCTCCGTTCATGCGGCCTCGAAGCTACCTGAAAAGCATTGTTGTTGCCGGGGTTTTCCTCACTGCCGGCATGGTTCTGAGAAGAAAATGAGTTTTCTCCTAAGAAACCTTGGGTTTCCAGTTCCTTGTTGGAAGCTCACCCTGCTCTGCTCTATACCTAAAGTGAAAGTCAACGTGAGCCCAAGCTTCGAAAAAGGCCCTGATTACCCTATAAAACGAGAGGCGTGCAGCAGCTCCATGAGGCCTTCATCGTTGTTCTGCTTTAGTTTCAAGGTAGTAAGCTTTTCAACACTCCTAGGGGCCTTGCTTCAGCACCCGTTTCAGTACCAGAAGACTGCGTAGAACCAGGAAGCTCTGCTCCTGCGTGTATGCTGCGTGTCAACCTAGAAATTAGAGACTGATGGCACAAGGCTAGTTTTCCCATTATGAAAGCTCCGTTGATGCGGCCCCGAAGCTACCTGAAAAGCACTGTTGTTACCGTGCTTTTACTTACAGCCGGCATGGCTCATAGAAGAAAATGAGTTTTCTCGAAAGAAACCTTGTGCTTCCAGTTCCTAGTTGGAAGCTCACCCTGCTCTGCTCTATACCAAACGTGAAAGTCAATGTGAGCACTAGCCTCGAAGTAAGGCCCTGATTATCCTGGCAAAACGGGAGGCGTGCAGCAGCTCCTTGAGGCCTTCATCGCTGTTCTGCTTTAGTTTCACGGTAGTAAGCTTTCCAAGACTCCTAGGGACTTTGCTTAAGCAACCGTTTCGGTACCAGAACACTGCGTAGAGACAGTAAGCTCTGGTCCTGCGTGTATGCTGCGTGTCAACCTAGAAATTGGAGACTGATGGCATAAGGCTTCTTTTCCCATTATGAAAGCTCCGTTCATGCGGCCTCGAAGCTACCTGAAAAGCATTGTTGTTGCCGGGGTTTTCCTCACTGCCGGCATGGTTCTGAGAAGAAAATGAGTTTTCTCCTAAGAAACCTTGGGTTTCCAGTTCCTTGTTGGAAGCTCACCCTGCTCTGCGCTATACCTAAAGTGAAAGTCAACGTGAGCCCAAGCTTCGAAGTAAGGCCCTGATTATCCTTGCAAAACAAGAGGCGTGCAGCAGCTCCATGAGGCCTTCATCGTTGTTCTGCTTTAGTTTCAAGGTAGTAAGCTTTTCAACACTCCTAGGGGCCTTGCTTCAGCACCCGTTTCAGTACCAGAAGACTGCGTAGAACCAGGAAGCTCTGCTCCTGCGTGTATGCTGCGTGTCAACCTAGAAATTAGAGACTGATGGCACAAGGCTAGTTTTCCCATTATGAAAGCTCCGTTGATGCGGCCCCGAAGCTACCTGAAAAGCACTGTTGTTACCGTGCTTTTACTTACAGCCGGCATGGCTCATAGAAGAAAATGAGTTTTCTCGAAAGAAACCTTGTGCTTCCAGTTCCTAGTTGGAAGCTCACCGTGCTCTGCTCTATACCAAATGTGAAAGTCAATGTGAGCACTAGCCTCGAAGTAAGGCCCAGATTATCCTGGCAAAACGGGAGGCGTGCAGCAGCTCCATGAGGCCTTCATCGCTGTTCTGCTTTAGTTTCACGGTAGTAAGCTTTCCACGACTCCTAGGGTCTTTGCTTAAGCAACCGTTTCGTTACCAGAACACTGCGTAGAGACAGTAAGCTCTGGTCCTGCGTGTATGCTGCGTGTCAACCTAGAAATTGGAGACTGATGGCATAAGGCTTCTTTTCCCATTATGAAAGCTCCGTTCATGCGGCCTCGAAGCTACCTGAAAAGCATTGTTGTTGCCGGGGTTTTCCTCACTGCCGGCATGGTTCTGAGAAGAAAATGAGTTTTCTCCTAAGAAACCTTGGGTTTCCAGTTCCTTGTTGGAAGCTCACCCTGCTCTGCTCTATACCTAAATGAAAGTCAACGTGAGCCCAAGCTTCGAAGTAAGCCCCTGATTATCCTTGCAAAACGAGAGGCGTGCAGCAGCTCCATGAGGCCTTCATCGTTGTTCTGCTTTAGTGTCAAGGTAGTAAGCTTTTCAACACTCCTAGGGGCCTTGCTTCAGCACCCGTTTCAGTACCAGAAGACTGCGTAGAACCAGGAAGCTCTGCTCCTGCGTGTATGCTGCGTGTCAACCTAGAAATTAGAGACTGATGGCACAAGGCTAGTTTTCCCATTATGAAAGCTCCGTTGATGCGGCCCCGAAGCTACCTGAAAAACACTGTTGTTACCGTGCTTTTACTTACAGCCGGCATGGCACATAGAAGAAAATGAGTTTTCTCGAAAGAAACCTTGTGCTTCCAGTTCCTAGTTGGAAGCTCACCGTGCTCTGCTCTATACCAAACGTGAAAGTCAATGTGAGCACTAGCCTCGAAGTAAGGCCCTGATTATGCTGGCAAAACGGGAGGCGTGCAGCAGCTCCATGAGGCCTTCATCGCTGTTCTGCTTTAGTTTCACGGTAGTAAGCTTTCCAAGACTCCTAGGGACTTTGCTTAAGCAACCGTTTCGGTACCAGAACACTGCGTAGAGACAGTAAGCTCTGGTCCTGCGTGTATGCTGCGTGTCAACCTAGAAATTGGAGACTGATGGCATAAGGCTTCTTTTCCCATTATGAAAGCTCCGTTCATGCGGCCTCGAAGCTACCTGAAAAGCATTGTTGTTGCCGGGGTTTTCTTCACTGCCGGCATGGTTCTGAGAAGAAAATGAGTTTTCTCCTAAGAAACCTTGGGTTTCCAGTTCCTTGTTGGAAGCTCACCCTGCTCTGCGCTATACCTAAAGTGAAAGTCAACGTGAGCCCAAGCTTCGAAGTAAGGCCCTGATTATCCTTGCAAAACAAGAGGCGTGCAGCAGCTCCATGAGGCCTTCATCGTTGTTCTGCTTTAGTTTCAAGGTAGTAAGCTTTTCAACACTCCTAGGGGCCTTGCTTCAGCACCCGTTTCAGTACCAGAACACTGCGTAGAACCAGGAAGCTCTGCTCCTGCGTGTATGCTGCGTGTCAACCTAGAAATTAGAGACTGATGGCACAAGGCTAGTTTTCCCATTATGAAAGCTCCGTTGATGCGGCCCCGAAGCTACCTGAAAAGCACTGTTGTTACCGTGCTTTTACTTACAGCCGGCATGGCTCATAGAAGAAAATGAGTTTTCTCGAAAGAAACCTTGTGCTTCCAGTTCCTAGTTGGAAGCTCACCCTGCTCTGCTCTATACCAAACGTGAAAGTCAATGTGAGCACTAGCCTCGAAGTAAGGCCCAGATTATCCTGGCAAAACGGGAGGCGTGCAGCAGCTCCATGAGGCCTTCATCGCTGTTCTGCTTTAGTTTCACGGTAGTAAGCTTTCCACGACTCCTAGGGTCTTTGCTTAAGCAACCGTTTCGTTACCAGAACACTGCGTAGAGACAGTAAGCTCTGGTCCTGCGTGTATGCTGCGTGTCAACCTAGAAATTGGAGACTGATGGCATAAGGCTTCTTTTCCCATTATGAAAGCTCCGTTCATGCGGCCTCGAAGCTACCTGAAAAGCATTGTTGTTGCCGGGGTTTTCCTCACTGCCGGCATGGTTCTGAGAAGAAAATGAGTTTTCTCCTAAGAAACCTTGGGTTTCCAGTTCCTTGTTGGAAGCTCACCCTGCTCTGCTCTATACCTAAAGTGAAAGTCAACGTGAGCCCAAGCTTCGAAGTAAGCCCCTGATTATCCTTGCAAAACGAGAGGCGTGCAGCAGCTCCATGAGGCCTTCATCGTTGTTCTGCTTTAGTGTCAAGGTAGTAAGCTTTTCAACACTCCTAGGGGCCTTGCTTCAGCACCCGTTTCAGTACCAGAACACTGCGTAGAACCAGGAAGCTCTGCTCCTGCGTGTATGCTGCGTGTCAACCTAGAAATTAGAGACTGATGGCACAAGGCTAGTTTTCCCATTATGAAAGCTCCGTTGATGCGGCCCCGAAGCTACCTGAAAAACACTGTTGTTACCGTGCTTTTACTTACAGCCGGCATGGCTCATAGAAGAAAATGAGTTTTCTCGAAAGAAACCTTGTGCTTCCAGTTCCTAGTTGGAAGCTCACCCTGCTCTGCTCTATACCAAACGTGAAAGTCAATGTGAGCACTAGCCTCGAAGTAAGGCCCTGATTATCCTGGCAAAACGGGAGGCGTGCAGCAGCTCCTTGAGGCCTTCATCGCTGTTCTGCTTTAGTTTCACGGTAGTAAGCTTTCCAAGACTCCTAGGGACTTTGCTTAAGCAACCGTTTCGGTACCAGAACACTGCGTAGAGACAGTAAGCTCTGGTCCTGCGTGTATGCTGCGTGTCAACCTAGAAATTGGAGACTGATGGCATAAGGCTTCTTTTCCCATTATGAAAGCTCCGTTCATGCGGCCTCGAAGCTACCTGAAAAGCATTGTTGTTGCCGGGGTTTTCCTCACTGCCGGCATGGTTCTGAGAAGAAAATGAGTTTTCTCCTAAGAAACCTTGGGTTTCCAGTTCCTTGTTGGAAGCTCACCCTGCTCTGCTCTATACCTAAAGTGAAAGTCAACGTGAGCCCAAGCTTCGAAGTAAGGCCCTGATTATCCTTGCAAAACGAGAGGCGTGCAGCAGCTCCATGAGGCCTTCATCGTTGTTCTGCTTTAGTGTCAAGGTAGTAAGCTTTTCAACACTCCTAGGGGCCTTGCTTCAGCACCCGTTTCAGTACCAGAAGACTGCGTAGAACCAGGAAGCTCTGCTCCTGCGTGTATGCTGCGTGTCAACCTAGAAATTAGAGACTGATGGCACAAGGCTAGTTTTCCCATTATGAAAGCTCCGTTGATGCGGCCCCGAAGCTACCTGAAAAACACTGTTGTTACCGTGCTTTTACTTACAGCCGGCATGGCTCATAGAAGAAAATGAGTTTTCTCGAAAGAAACCTTGTGCTTCCAGTTCCTAGTTGGAAGCTCACCGTGCTCTGCTCTATACCAAACGTGAAAGTCAATGTGAGCACTAGCCTCGAAGTAAGGCCCTGATTATGCTGGCAAAACGGGAGGCGTGCAGCAGCTCCATGAGGCCTTCATCGCTGTTCTGCTTTAGTTTCACGGTAGTAAGCTTTCCAAGACTCCTAGGGACTTTGCTTAAGCAACCGTTTCGGTACCAGAACACTGCGTAGAGACAGTAAGCTCTGGTCCTGCGTGTATGCTGCGTGTCAACCTAGAAATTGGAGACTGATGGCATAAGGCTTCTTTTCCCATTATGAAAGCTCCGTTCATGCGGCCTCGAAGCTACCTGAAAAGCATTGTTGTTGCCGGGGTTTTCTTCACTGCCGGCATGGTTCTGAGAAGAAAATGAGTTTTCTCCTAAGAAACCTTGGGTTTCCAGTTCCTTGTTGGAAGCTCACCCTGCTCTGCGCTATACCTAAAGTGAAAGTCAACGTGAGCCCAAGCTTCGAAGTAAGGCCCTGATTATCCTTGCAAAACAAGAGGCGTGCAGCAGCTTCATGAGGCCTTCATCGTTGTTCTGCTTTAGTGTCAAGGTAGTAAGCTTTTCAACACTCCTAGGGGCCTTGCTTCAGCACCCGTTTCAGTACCAGAACACTGCGTAGAACCAGGAAGCTCTGCTCCTGCGTGTATGCTGCGTGTCAACCTAGAAATTAGAGACTGATGGCACAAGGCTAGTTTTCCCATTATGAAAGCTCCGTTGATGCGGCCCCGAAGCTACCTGAAAAGCACTGTTGTTACCGTGCTTTTACTTACAGCCGGCATGGCTCATAGAAGAAAATGAGTTTTCTCGAAAGAAACCTTGTGCTTCCAGTTCCTAGTTGGAAGCTCACCCTGCTCTGCTCTATACCAAACGTGAAAGTCAATGTGAGCACTAGCCTCGAAGTAAGGCCCAGATTATCCTGGCAAAACGGGAGGCGTGCAGCAGCTCCATGAGGCCTTCATCGCTGTTCTGCTTTAGTTTCACGGTAGTAAGCTTTCCACGACTCCTAGGGTCTTTGCTTAAGCCACCGTTTCGTTACCAGAACACTGCGTAGAGACAGTAAGCTCTGGTCCTGCGTGTATGCTGCGTGTCAACCTAGAAATTGGAGACTGATGGCATAAGGCTTCTTTTCCCATTATGAAAGCTCCGTTCATGCGGCCTCGAAGCTACCTGAAAAGCATTGTTGTTGCCGGGGTTTTCCTCACTGCCGGCATGGTTCTGAGAAGAAAATGAGTTTTCTCCTAAGAAACCTTGGGTTTCCAGTTCCTAGTTGGAAGCTCACCCTGCTCTGCTCTATACCAAACGTGAAAGTCAATGTGAGCACTAGCCTCGAAGTAAGGCCCAGATTATCCTGGCAAAACGGGAGGCGTGCAGCAGCTCCATGAGGCCTTCATCGCTGTTCTGCTTTAGTTTCACGGTAGTAAGCTTTCCACGACTCCTAGGGTCTTTGCTTAAGCAACCGTTTCGTTACCAGAACACTGCGTAGAGACAGTAAGCTCTGGTCCTGCGTGTATGCTGCGTGTCAACCTAGAAATTGGAGACTGATGGCATAAGGCTTCTTTTCCCATTATGAAAGCTCCGTTCATGCGGCCTCGAAGCTACCTGAAAAGCATTGTTGTTGCCGGGGTTTTCCTCACTGCCGGCATGGTTCTGAGAAGAAAATGAGTTTTCTCCTAAGAAACCTTGGGTTTCCAGTTCCTTGTTGGAAGCTCACCCTGCTCTGCTCTATACCTAAAGTGAAAGTCAACGTGAGCCCAAGCTTCGAAGTAAGCCCCTGATTATCCTTGCAAAACGAGAGGCGTGCAGCAGCTCCATGAGGCCTTCATCGTTGTTCTGCTTTAGTGTCAAGGTAGTAAGCTTTTCAACACTCCTAGGGGCCTTGCTTCAGCACCCGTTTCAGTACCAGAACACTGCGTAGAACCAGGAAGCTCTGCTCCTGCGTGTATGCTGCGTGTCAACCTAGAAATTAGAGACTGATGGCACAAGGCTAGTTTTCCCATTATGAAAGCTCCGTTGATGCGGCCCCGAAGCTACCTGAAAAACACTGTTGTTACCGTGCTTTTACTTACAGCCGGCATGGCTCATAGAAGAAAATGAGTTTTCTCGAAAGAAACCTTGTGCTTCCAGTTCCTAGTTGGAAGCTCACCCTGCTCTGCTCTATACCAAACGTGAAAGTCAATGTGAGCACTAGCCTCGAAGTAAGGCCCTGATTATCCTGGCAAAACGGGAGGCGTGCAGCAGCTCCTTGAGGCCTTCATCGCTGTTCTGCTTTAGTTTCACGGTAGTAAGCTTTCCAAGACTCCTAGGGACTTTGCTTAAGCAACCGTTTCGGTACCAGAACACTGCGTAGAGACAGTAAGCTCTGGTCCTGCGTGTATGCTGCGTGTCAACCTAGAAATTGGAGACTGATGGCATAAGGCTTCTTTTCCCATTATGAAAGCTCCGTTCATGCGGCCTCGAAGCTACCTGAAAAGCATTGTTGTTGCCGGGGTTTTCCTCACTGCCGGCATGGTTCTGAGAAGAAAATGAGTTTTCTCCTAAGAAACCTTGGGTTTCCAGTTCCTTGTTGGAAGCTCACCCTGCTCTGCTCTATACCTAAAGTGAAAGTCAACGTGAGCCCAAGCTTCGAAGTAAGGCCCTGATTATCCTGGCAAAACGAGAGGCGTGCAGCAGCTCCATGAGGCCTTCATCGTTGTTCTGCTTTAGTGTCAAGGTAGTAAGCTTTTCAACACTCCTAGGGGCCTTGCTTCAGCACCCGTTTCAGTACCAGAAGACTGCGTAGAACCAGGAAGCTCTGCTCCTGCGTGTATGCTGCGTGTCAACCTAGAAATTAGAGACTGATGGCACAAGGCTAGTTTTCCCATTATGAAAGCTCCGTTGATGCGGCCCCGAAGCTACCTGAAAAACACTGTTGTTACCGTGCTTTTACTTACAGCCGGCATGGCTCATAGAAGAAAATGAGTTTTCTCGAAAGAAACCTTGTGCTTCCAGTTCCTAGTTGGAAGCTCACCGTGCTCTGCTCTATACCAAACGTGAAAGTCAATGTGAGCACTAGCCTCGAAGTAAGGCCCTGATTATGCTGGCAAAACGGGAGGCGTGCAGCAGCTCCATGAGGCCTTCATCGCTGTTCTGCTTTAGTTTCACGGTAGTAAGCTTTCCAAGACTCCTAGGGACTTTGCTTAAGCAACCGTTTCGGTACCAGAACACTGCGTAGAGACAGTAAGCTCTGGTCCTGCGTGTATGCTGCGTGTCAACCTAGAAATTGGAGACTGATGGCATAAGGCTTCTTTTCCCATTATGAAAGCTCCGTTCATGCGGCCTCGAAGCTACCTGAAAAGCATTGTTGTTGCCGGGGTTTTCCTCACTGCCGGCATGGTTCTGAGAAGAAAATGAGTTTTCTCCTAAGAAACCTTGGGTTTCCAGTTCCTTGTTGGAAGCTCACCCTGCTCTGCGCTATACCTAAAGTGAAAGTCAACGTGAGCCCAAGCTTCGAAGTAAGGCCCTGATTATCCTTGCAAAACAAGAGGCGTGCAGCAGCTCCATGAGGCCTTCATCGTTGTTCTGCTTTAGTTTCAAGGTAGTAAGCTTTTCAACACTCCTAGGGGCCTTGCTTCAGCACCCGTTTCAGTACCAGAAGACTGCGTAGAACCAGGAAGCTCTGCTCCTGCGTGTATGCTGCGTGTCAACCTAGAAATTAGAGACTGATGGCACAAGGCTAGTTTTCCCATTATGAAAGCTCCGTTGATGCGGCCCCGAAGCTCCCTGAAAAGCACTGTTGTTACCGTGCTTTTACTTACAGCCGGCATGGCTCATAGAAGAAAATGAGTTTTCTCGAAAGAAACCTTGTGCTTCCAGTTCCTAGTTGGAAGCTCACCCTGCTCTGCTCTATACCAAACGTGAAAGTCAATGTGAGCACTAGCCTCGAAGTAAGGCCCAGATTATCCTGGCAAAACGGGAGGCGTGCAGCAGCTCCATGAGGCCTTCATCGCTGTTCTGCTTTAGTTTCACGGTAGTAAGCTTTCCACGACTCCTAGGGTCTTTGCTTAAGCCACCGTTTCGTTACCAGAACACTGCGTAGAGACAGTAAGCTCTGGTCCTGCGTGTATGCTGCGTGTCAACCTAGAAATTGGAGACTGATGGCATAAGGCTTCTTTTCCCATTATGAAAGCTCCGTTCATGCGGCCTCGAAGCTACCTGAAAAGCATTGTTGTTGCCGGGGTTTTCCTCACTGCCGGCATGGTTCTGAGAAGAAAATGAGTTTTCTCCTAAGAAACCTTGGGTTTCCAGTTCCTTGTTGGAAGCTCACCCTGCTCTGCTCTATACCTAAAGTGAAAGTCAACGTGAGCCCAAGCTTCGAAGTAAGGCCCTGATTATCCTTGCAAAACGAGAGGCGTGCAGCAGCTCCATGAGGCCTTCATCGTTGTTCTGCTTTAGTGTCAAGGTAGTAAGCTTTTCAACACTCCTAGGTGCCTTGCTTCAGCACCCGTTTCAGTACCAGAACACTGCGTAGAACCAGGAAGCTCTGCTCCTGCGTGTATGCTGCGTGTCAACCTAGAAATTAGAGACTGATGGCACAAGGCTAGTTTTCCCATTATGAAAGCTCCGTTGATGCGGCCCCGAAGCTACCTGAAAAACACTGTTGTTACCGAGCTTTTACTTACAGCCGGCATGGCTCATAGAAGAAAATGAGTTTTCTCGAAAGAAACCTTGTGCTTCCAGTTCCTAGTTGGAAGCTCACCGTGCTCTGCTCTATACCAAACGTGAAAGTCAATGTGAGCACTAGCCTCGAAGTAAGGCCCTGATTATGCTGGCAAAACGGGAGGCGTGCAGCAGCTCCATGAGGCCTTCATCGCTGTTCTGCTTTAGTTTCACGGTAGTAAGCTTTCCAAGACTCCTAGGGACTTTGCTTTAGCAACCGTTTCGGTACCAGAACACTGCGTAGAGACAGTAAGCTCTGGTCCTGCGTGTATGCTGCGTGTCAACCTAGAAATTGGAGACTGATGGCATAAGGCTTCTTTTCCCATTATGAAAGCTCCGTTCATGCGGCCTCGAAGCTACCTGAAAAGCATTGTTGTTGCCGGGGTTTTCCTCACTGCCGGCATGGTTCTGAGAAGAAAATGAGTTTTCTCCTAAGAAACCTTGGGTTTCCAGTTCCTTGTTGGAAGCTCACCCTGCTCTGCTCTATACCTAAAGTGAAAGTCAACGTGAGCCCAAGCTTCGAAAAAGGCCCTGATTACCCTATAAAACGAGAGGCGTGCAGAAGCTCCATGAGGCCTTCATCGTTGTTCTGCTTTAGTTTCAAGGTAGTAAGCTTTTCAACACTCCTAGGGGCCTTGCTTCAGCACCCGTTTCAGTACCAGAAGACTGCGTAGAACCAGGAAGCTCTGCTCCTGCGTGTATGCTGCGTGTCAACCTAGAAATTAGAGACTGATGGCACAAGGCTAGTTTTCCCATTATGAAAGCTCCGTTGATGCGGCCTCGAAGCTACCTGAAAAGCACTGTTGTTACCGTGCTTTTACTTACAGCCGGCATGGCACATAGAAGAAAATGAGTTTTCTCGAAAGAAACCTTGTGCTTTCAGTTCCTAGTTGGAAGCTCACCCTGCTCTACTCTATACCAAACGTGAAAGTCAATGTGAGCACTAGCCTCGAAGTAAGGCCCTGATTATGCTGGCAAAACGGGAGGCGTGCAGCAGCTCCATGAGGCCTTCATCGCTGTTCTGCTTTAGTTTCACGGTAGTAAGCTTTCCAAGACTCCTAGGGACTTTGCTTAAGCAACCGTTTCGGTACCAGAACACTGCGTAGAGACAGTAAGCTCTGGTCCTGCGTGTATGCTGCGTGTCAACCTAGAAATTGGAGACTGATGGCATAAGGCTTCTTTTCCCATTATGAAAGCTCCGTTCATGCGGCCTCGAAGCTACCTGAAAAGCATTGTTGTTGCCGGGGTTTTCCTCACTGCCGGCATGGTTCTGAGGAGAAAATGAGTTTTCTCTTAAGAAACCTTGGGTTTCCAGTTCCTAGTTGGAAGCTCACCGTGCTCTGCTCTATACCAAACGTGAAAGTCAATGTGAGCACTAGCCTCGAAGTAAGGCCCTGATTATGCTGGCAAAACGGGAGGCGTGCAGCAGCTCCATGAGGCCTTCATCGCTGTTCTGCTTTAGTTTCACGGTAGTAAGCTTTCCAAGACTCCTAGGGACTTTGCTTAAGCAACCGTTTCGGTACCAGAACACTGCGTAGAGACAGTAAGCTCTGGTCCTGCGTGTATGCTGCGTGTCAACCTAGAAATTGGAGACTGATGGCATAAGGCTTCTTTTCCCATTATGAAAGCTCCGTTCATGCGGCCTCGAAGCTACCTGAAAAGCATTGTTGTTGCCGGGGTTTTCCTCACTGCCGGCATGGTTCTGAGAAGAAAATGAGTTTTCTCCTAAGAAACCTTGGGTTTCCAGTTCCTTGTTGGAAGCTCACCCTGCTCTGCGCTATACCTAAAGTGAAAGTCAACGTGAGCCCAAGCTTCGAAGTAAGGCCCTGATTATCCTTGCAAAACAAGAGGCGTGCAGCAGCTCCATGAGGCCTTCATCGTTGTTCTGCTTTAGTTTCAAGGTAGTAAGCTTTTCAACACTCCTAGGGGCCTTGCTTCAGCACCCGTTTCAGTACCAGAAGACTGCGTAGAACCAGGAAGCTCTGCTCCTGCGTGTATGCTGCGTGTCAACCTAGAAATTAGAGACTGATGGCACAAGGCTAGTTTTCCCATTATGAAAGCTCCGTTGATGCGGCCCCGAAGCTACCTGAAAAGCACTGTTGTTACCGTGCTTTTACTTACAGCCGGCATGGCTCATAGAAGAAAATGAGTTTTCTCGAAAGAAACCTTGTGCTTCCAGTTCCTAGTTGGAAGCTCACCGTGCTCTGCTCTATACCAAATGTGAAAGTCAATGTGAGCACTAGCCTCGAAGTAAGGCCCAGATTATCCTGGCAAAACGGGAGGCGTGCAGCAGCTCCATGAGGCCTTCATCGCTGTTCTGCTTTAGTTTCACGGTAGTAAGCTTTCCACGACTCCTAGGGTCTTTGCTTAAGCAACCGTTTCGTTACCAGAACACTGCGTAGAGACAGTAAGCTCTGGTCCTGCGTGTATGCTGCGTGTCAACCTAGAAATTGGAGACTGATGGCATAAGGCTTCTTTTCCCATTATGAAAGCTCCGTTCATGCGGCCTCGAAGCTACCTGAAAAGCATTGTTGTTGCCGGGGTTTTCCTCACTGCCGGCATGGTTCTGAGAAGAAAATGAGTTTTCTCCTAAGAAACCTTGGGTTTCCAGTTCCTTGTTGGAAGCTCACCCTGCTCTGCTCTATACCTAAAGTGAAAGTCAACGTGAGCCCAAGCTTCGAAGTAAGCCCCTGATTATCCTTGCAAAACGAGAGGCGTGCAGCAGCTCCATGAGGCCTTCATCGTTGTTCTGCTTTAGTGTCAAGGTAGTAAGCTTTTCAACACTCCTAGGGGCCTTGCTTCAGCACCCGTTTCAGTACCAGAAGACTGCGTAGAACCAGGAAGCTCTGCTCCTGCGTGTATGCTGCGTGTCAACCTAGAAATTAGAGACTGATGGCACAAGGCTAGTTTTCCCATTATGAAAGCTCCGTTGATGCGGCCCCGAAGCTACCTGAAAAACACTGTTGTTACCGTGCTTTTACTTACAGCCGGCATGGCTCATAGAAGAAAATGAGTTTTCTCGAAAGAAACCTTGTGCTTCCAGTTCCTAGTTGGAAGCTCACCGTGCTCTGCTCTATACCAAACGTGAAAGTCAATGTGAGCACTAGCCTCGAAGTAAGGCCCAGATTATCCTGGCAAAACGGGAGGCGTGCAGCAGCTCCATGAGGCCTTCATCGCTGTTCTGCTTTAGTTTCACGGTAGTAAGCTTTCCACGACTCCTAGGGTCTTTGCTTAAGCCACCGTTTCGTTACCAGAACACTGCGTAGAGACAGTAAGCTCTGGTCCTGCGTGTATGCTGCGTGTCAACCTAGAAATTGGAGACTGATGGCATAAGGCTTCTTTTCCCATTATGAAAGCTCCGTTCATGCGGCCTCGAAGCTACCTGAAAAGCATTGTTGTTGCCGGGGTTTTCCTCACTGCCGGCATGGTTCTGAGAAGAAAATGAGTTTTCTCCTAAGAAACCTTGGGTTTCCAGTTCCTAGTTGGAAGCTCACCCTGCTCTGCTCTATACCAAACGTGAAAGTCAATGTGAGCACTAGCCTCGAAGTAAGGCCCAGATTATCCTGGCAAAACGGGAGGCGTGCAGCAGCTCCATGAGGCCTTCATCGCTGTTCTGCTTTAGTTTCACGGTAGTAAGCTTTCCACGACTCCTAGGGTCTTTGCTTAAGCAACCGTTTCGTTACCAGAACACTGCGTAGAGACAGTAAGCTCTGGTCCTGCGTGTATGCTGCGTGTCAACCTAGAAATTGGAGACTGATGGCATAAGGCTTCTTTTCCCATTATGAAAGCTCCGTTCATGCGGCCTCGAAGCTACCTGAAAAGCATTGTTGTTGCCGGGGTTTTCCTCACTGCCGGCATGGTTCTGAGAAGAAAATGAGTTTTCTCCTAAGAAACCTTGGGTTTCCAGTTCCTTGTTGGAAGCTCACCCTGCTCTGCTCTATACCTAAAGTGAAAGTCAACGTGAGCCCAAGCTTCGAAGTAAGCCCCTGATTATCCTTGCAAAACGAGAGGCGTGCAGCAGCTCCATGAGGCCTTCATCGTTGTTCTGCTTTAGTGTCAAGGTAGTAAGCTTTTCAACACTCCTAGGGGCCTTGCTTCAGCACCCGTTTCAGTACCAGAACACTGCGTAGAACCAGGAAGCTCTGCTCCTGCGTGTATGCTGCGTGTCAACCTAGAAATTAGAGACTGATGGCACAAGGCTAGTTTTCCCATTATGAAAGCTCCGTTGATGCGGCCCCGAAGCTACCTGAAAAACACTGTTGTTACCGTGCTTTTACTTACAGCCGGCATGGCTCATAGAAGAAAATGAGTTTTCTCGAAAGAAACCTTGTGCTTCCAGTTCCTAGTTGGAAGCTCACCCTGCTCTGCTCTATACCAAACGTGAAAGTCAATGTGAGCACTAGCCTCGAAGTAAGGCCCTGATTATCCTGGCAAAACGGGAGGCGTGCAGCAGCTCCTTGAGGCCTTCATCGCTGTTCTGCTTTAGTTTCACGGTAGTAAGCTTTCCAAGACTCCTAGGGACTTTGCTTAAGCAACCGTTTCGGTACCAGAACACTGCGTAGAGACAGTAAGCTCTGGTCCTGCGTGTATGCTGCGTGTCAACCTAGAAATTGGAGACTGATGGCATAAGGCTTCTTTTCCCATTATGAAAGCTCCGTTCATGCGGCCTCGAAGCTACCTGAAAAGCATTGTTGTTGCCGGGGTTTTCCTCACTGCCGGCATGGTTCTGAGAAGAAAATGAGTTTTCTCCTAAGAAACCTTGGGTTTCCAGTTCCTTGTTGGAAGCTCACCCTGCTCTGCTCTATACCTAAAGTGAAAGTCAACGTGAGCCCAAGCTTCGAAGTAAGGCCCTGATTATCCTGGCAAAACGAGAGGCGTGCAGCAGCTCCATGAGGCCTTCATCGTTGTTCTGCTTTAGTGTCAAGGTAGTAAGCTTTTCAACACTCCTAGGGGCCTTGCTTCAGCACCCGTTTCAGTACCAGAAGACTGCGTAGAACCAGGAAGCTCTGCTCCTGCGTGTATGCTGCGTGTCAACCTAGAAATTAGAGACTGATGGCACAAGGCTAGTTTTCCCATTATGAAAGCTCCGTTGATGCGGCCCCGAAGCTACCTGAAAAACACTGTTGTTACCGTGCTTTTACTTACAGCCGGCATGGCTCATAGAAGAAAATGAGTTTTCTCGAAAGAAACCTTGTGCTTCCAGTTCCTAGTTGGAAGCTCACCGTGCTCTGCTCTATACCAAACGTGAAAGTCAATGTGAGCACTAGCCTCGAAGTAAGGCCCTGATTATGCTGGCAAAACGGGAGGCGTGCAGCAGCTCCATGAGGCCTTCATCGCTGTTCTGCTTTAGTTTCACGGTAGTAAGCTTTCCAAGACTCCTAGGGACTTTGCTTAAGCAACCGTTTCGGTACCAGAACACTGCGTAGAGACAGTAAGCTCTGGTCCTGCGTGTATGCTGCGTGTCAACCTAGAAATTGGAGACTGATGGCATAAGGCTTCTTTTCCCATTATGAAAGCTCCGTTCATGCGGCCTCGAAGCTACCTGAAAAGCATTGTTGTTGCCGGGGTTTTCTTCACTGCCGGCATGGTTCTGAGAAGAAAATGAGTTTTCTCCTAAGAAACCTTGGGTTTCCAGTTCCTTGTTGGAAGCTCACCCTGCTCTGCGCTATACCTAAAGTGAAAGTCAACGTGAGCCCAAGCTTCGAAGTAAGGCCCTGATTATCCTTGCAAAACAAGAGGCGTGCAGCAGCTTCATGAGGCCTTCATCGTTGTTCTGCTTTAGTGTCAAGGTAGTAAGCTTTTCAACACTCCTAGGGGCCTTGCTTCAGCACCCGTTTCAGTACCAGAACACTGCGTAGAACCAGGAAGCTCTGCTCCTGCGTGTATGCTGCGTGTCAACCTAGAAATTAGAGACTGATGGCACAAGGCTAGTTTTCCCATTATGAAAGCTCCGTTGATGCGGCCCCGAAGCTACCTGAAAAGCACTGTTGTTACCGTGCTTTTACTTACAGCCGGCATGGCTCATAGAAGAAAATGAGTTTTCTCGAAAGAAACCTTGTGCTTCCAGTTCCTAGTTGGAAGCTCACCCTGCTCTGCTCTATACCAAACGTGAAAGTCAATGTGAGCACTAGCCTCGAAGTAAGGCCCAGATTATCCTGGCAAAACGGGAGGCGTGCAGCAGCTCCATGAGGCCTTCATCGCTGTTCTGCTTTAGTTTCACGGTAGTAAGCTTTCCACGACTCCTAGGGTCTTTGCTTAAGCCACCGTTTCGTTACCAGAACACTGCGTAGAGACAGTAAGCTCTGGTCCTGCGTGTATGCTGCGTGTCAACCTAGAAATTGGAGACTGATGGCATAAGGCTTCTTTTCCCATTATGAAAGCTCCGTTCATGCGGCCTCGAAGCTACCTGAAAAGCATTGTTGTTGCCGGGGTTTTCCTCACTGCCGGCATGGTTCTGAGAAGAAAATGAGTTTTCTCCTAAGAAACCTTGGGTTTCCAGTTCCTTGTTGGAAGCTCACCCTGCTCTGCTCTATACCTAAAGTGAAAGTCAACGTGAGCCCAAGCTTCGAAGTAAGGCCCTGATTATCCTTGCAAAACGAGAGGCGTGCAGCAGCTCCATGAGGCCTTCATCGTTGTTCTGCTTTAGTGTCAAGGTAGTAAGCTTTTCAACACTCCTAGGGGCCTTGCTTCAGCACCCGTTTCAGTACCAGAACACTGCGTAGAACCAGGAAGCTCTGCTCCTGCGTGTATGCTGCGTGTCAACCTAGAAATTAGAGACTGATGGCACAAGGCTAGTTTTCCCATTATGAAAGCTCCGTTGATGCGGCCCCGAAGCTACCTGAAAAACACTGTTGTTACCGAGCTTTTACTTACAGCCGGCATGGCTCATAGAAGAAAATGAGTTTTCTCGAAAGAAACCTTGTGCTTCCAGTTCCTAGTTGGAAGCTCACCGTGCTCTGCTCTATACCAAACGTGAAAGTCAATGTGAGCACTAGCCTCGAAGTAAGGCCCTGATTATGCTGGCAAAACGGGAGGCGTGCAGCAGCTCCATGAGGCCTTCATCGCTGTTCTGCTTTAGTTTCACGGTAGTAAGCTTTCCAAGACTCCTAGGGACTTTGCTTTAGCAACCGTTTCGGTACCAGAACACTGCGTAGAGACAGTAAGCTCTGGTCCTGCGTGTATGCTGCGTGTCAACCTAGAAATTGGAGACTGATGGCATAAGGCTTCTTTTCCCATTATGAAAGCTCCGTTCATGCGGCCTCGAAGCTACCTGAAAAGCATTGTTGTTGCCGGGGTTTTCCTCACTGCCGGCATGGTTCTGAGAAGAAAATGAGTTTTCTCCTAAGAAACCTTGGGTTTCCAGTTCCTTGTTGGAAGCTCACCCTGCTCTGCTCTATACCTAAAGTGAAAGTCAACGTGAGCCCAAGCTTCGAAAAAGGCCCTGATTACCCTATAAAACGAGAGGCGTGCAGAAGCTCCATGAGGCCTTCATCGTTGTTCTGCTTTAGTTTCAAGGTAGTAAGCTTTTCAACACTCCTAGGGGCCTTGCTTCAGCACCCGTTTCAGTACCAGAAGACTGCGTAGAACCAGGAAGCTCTGCTCCTGCGTGTATGCTGCGTGTCAACCTAGAAATTAGAGACTGATGGCACAAGGCTAGTTTTCCCATTATGAAAGCTCCGTTGATGCGGCCTCGAAGCTACCTGAAAAGCACTGTTGTTACCGTGCTTTTACTTACAGCCGGCATGGCACATAGAAGAAAATGAGTTTTCTCGAAAGAAACCTTGTGCTTTCAGTTCCTAGTTGGAAGCTCACCCTGCTCTACTCTATACCAAACGTGAAAGTCAATGTGAGCACTAGCCTCGAAGTAAGGCCCTGATTATGCTGGCAAAACGGGAGGCGTGCAGCAGCTCCATGAGGCCTTCATCGCTGTTCTGCTTTAGTTTCACGGTAGTAAGCTTTCCAAGACTCCTAGGGACTTTGCTTAAGCAACCGTTTCGGTACCAGAACACTGCGTAGAGACAGTAAGCTCTGGTCCTGCGTGTATGCTGCGTGTCAACCTAGAAATTGGAGACTGATGGCATAAGGCTTCTTTTCCCATTATGAAAGCTCCGTTCATGCGGCCTCGAAGCTACCTGAAAAGCATTGTTGTTGCCGGGGTTTTCCTCACTGCCGGCATGGTTCTGAGGAGAAAATGAGTTTTCTCTTAAGAAACCTTGGGTTTCCAGTTCCTAGTTGGAAGCTCACCGTGCTCTGCTCTATACCAAACGTGAAAGTCAATGTGAGCACTAGCCTCGAAGTAAGGCCCTGATTATGCTGGCAAAACGGGAGGCGTGCAGCAGCTCCATGAGGCCTTCATCGCTGTTCTGCTTTAGTTTCACGGTAGTAAGCTTTCCAAGACTCCTAGGGACTTTGCTTAAGCAACCGTTTCGGTACCAGAACACTGCGTAGAGACAGTAAGCTCTGGTCCTGCGTGTATGCTGCGTGTCAACCTAGAAATTGGAGACTGATGGCATAAGGCTTCTTTTCCCATTATGAAAGCTCCGTTCATGCGGCCTCGAAGCTACCTGAAAAGCATTGTTGTTGCCGGGGTTTTCCTCACTGCCGGCATGGTTCTGAGAAGAAAATGAGTTTTCTCCTAAGAAACCTTGGGTTTCCAGTTCCTTGTTGGAAGCTCACCCTGCTCTGCGCTATACCTAAAGTGAAAGTCAACGTGAGCCCAAGCTTCGAAGTAAGGCCCTGATTATCCTTGCAAAACAAGAGGCGTGCAGCAGCTCCATGAGGCCTTCATCGTTGTTCTGCTTTAGTTTCAAGGTAGTAAGCTTTTCAACACTCCTAGGGGCCTTGCTTCAGCACCCGTTTCAGTACCAGAAGACTGCGTAGAACCAGGAAGCTCTGCTCCTGCGTGTATGCTGCGTGTCAACCTAGAAATTAGAGACTGATGGCACAAGGCTAGTTTTCCCATTATGAAAGCTCCGTTGATGCGGCCCCGAAGCTCCCTGAAAAGCACTGTTGTTACCGTGCTTTTACTTACAGCCGGCATGGCTCATAGAAGAAAATGAGTTTTCTCGAAAGAAACCTTGTGCTTCCAGTTCCTAGTTGGAAGCTCACCGTGCTCTGCTCTATACCAAATGTGAAAGTCAATGTGAGCACTAGCCTCGAAGTAAGGCCCAGATTATCCTGGCAAAACGGGAGGCGTGCAGCAGCTCCATGAGGCCTTCATCGCTGTTCTGCTTTAGTTTCACGGTAGTAAGCTTTCCACGACTCCTAGGGTCTTTGCTTAAGCAACCGTTTCGTTACCAGAACACTGCGTAGAGACAGTAAGCTCTGGTCCTGCGTGTATGCTGCGTGTCAACCTAGAAATTGGAGACTGATGGCATAAGGCTTCTTTTCCCATTATGAAAGCTCCGTTCATGCGGCCTCGAAGCTACCTGAAAAGCATTGTTGTTGCCGGGGTTTTCCTCACTGCCGGCATGGTTCTGAGAAGAAAATGAGTTTTCTCCTAAGAAACCTTGGGTTTCCAGTTCCTTGTTGGAAGCTCACCCTGCTCTGCTCTATACCTAAAGTGAAAGTCAACGTGAGCCCAAGCTTCGAAGTAAGCCCCTGATTATCCTTGCAAAACGAGAGGCGTGCAGCAGCTCCATGAGGCCTTCATCGTTGTTCTGCTTTAGTGTCAAGGTAGTAAGCTTTTCAACACTCCTAGGGGCCTTGCTTCAGCACCCGTTTCAGTACCAGAAGACTGCGTAGAACCAGGAAGCTCTGCTCCTGCGTGTATGCTGCGTGTCAACCTAGAAATTAGAGACTGATGGCACAAGGCTAGTTTTCCCATTATGAAAGCTCCGTTGATGCGGCCCCGAAGCTACCTGAAAAACACTGTTGTTACCGTGCTTTTACTTACAGCCGGCATGGCTCATAGAAGAAAATGAGTTTTCTCGAAAGAAACCTTGTGCTTCCAGTTCCTAGTTGGAAGCTCACCGTGCTCTGCTCTATACCAAACGTGAAAGTCAATGTGAGCACTAGCCTCGAAGTAAGGCCCTGATTATGCTGGCAAAACGGGAGGCGTGCAGCAGCTCCATGAGGCCTTCATCGCTGTTCTGCTTTAGTTTCACGGTAGTAAGCTTTCCAAGACTCCTAGGGACTTTGCTTAAGCAACCGTTTCGGTACCAGAACACTGCGTAGAGACAGTAAGCTCTGGTCCTGCGTGTATGCTGCGTGTCAACCTAGAAATTGGAGACTGATGGCATAAGGCTTCTTTTCCCATTATGAAAGCTCCGTTCATGCGGCCTCGAAGCTACCTGAAAAGCATTGTTGTTGCCGGGGTTTTCTTCACTGCCGGCATGGTTCTGAGAAGAAAATGAGTTTTCTCCTAAGAAACCTTGGGTTTCCAGTTCCTTGTTGGAAGCTCACCCTGCTCTGCGCTATACCTAAAGTGAAAGTCAACGTGAGCCCAAGCTTCGAAGTAAGGCCCTGATTATCCTTGCAAAACAAGAGGCGTGCAGCAGCTTCATGAGGCCTTCATCGTTGTTCTGCTTTAGTGTCAAGGTAGTAAGCTTTTCAACACTCCTAGGGGCCTTGCTTCAGCACCCGTTTCAGTACCAGAACACTGCGTAGAACCAGGAAGCTCTGCTCCTGCGTGTATGCTGCGTGTCAACCTAGAAATTAGAGACTGATGGCACAAGGCTAGTTTTCCCATTATGAAAGCTCCGTTGATGCGGCCCCGAAGCTACCTGAAAAGCACTGTTGTTACCGTGCTTTTACTTACAGCCGGCATGGCTCATAGAAGAAAATGAGTTTTCTCGAAAGAAACCTTGTGCTTCCAGTTCCTAGTTGGAAGCTCACCCTGCTCTGCTCTATACCAAACGTGAAAGTCAATGTGAGCACTAGCCTCGAAGTAAGGCCCAGATTATCCTGGCAAAACGGGAGGCGTGCAGCAGCTCCATGAGGCCTTCATCGCTGTTCTGCTTTAGTTTCACGGTAGTAAGCTTTCCACGACTCCTAGGGTCTTTGCTTAAGCCACCGTTTCGTTACCAGAACACTGCGTAGAGACAGTAAGCTCTGGTCCTGCGTGTATGCTGCGTGTCAACCTAGAAATTGGAGACTGATGGCATAAGGCTTCTTTTCCCATTATGAAAGCTCCGTTCATGCGGCCTCGAAGCTACCTGAAAAGCATTGTTGTTGCCGGGGTTTTCCTCACTGCCGGCATGGTTCTGAGAAGAAAATGAGTTTTCTCCTAAGAAACCTTGGGTTTCCAGTTCCTTGTTGGAAGCTCACCCTGCTCTGCTCTATACCTAAAGTGAAAGTCAACGTGAGCCCAAGCTTCGAAGTAAGGCCCTGATTATCCTTGCAAAACGAGAGGCGTGCAGCAGCTCCATGAGGCCTTCATCGTTGTTCTGCTTTAGTGTCAAGGTAGTAAGCTTTTCAACACTCCTAGGGGCCTTGCTTCAGCACCCGTTTCAGTACCAGAACACTGCGTAGAACCAGGAAGCTCTGCTCCTGCGTGTATGCTGCGTGTCAACCTAGAAATTAGAGACTGATGGCACAAGGCTAGTTTTCCCATTATGAAAGCTCCGTTGATGCGGCCCCGAAGCTACCTGAAAAACACTGTTGTTACCGAGCTTTTACTTACAGCCGGCATGGCTCATAGAAGAAAATGAGTTTTCTCGAAAGAAACCTTGTGCTTCCAGTTCCTAGTTGGAAGCTCACCGTGCTCTGCTCTATACCAAACGTGAAAGTCAATGTGAGCACTAGCCTCGAAGTAAGGCCCTGATTATGCTGGCAAAACGGGAGGCGTGCAGCAGCTCCATGAGGCCTTCATCGCTGTTCTGCTTTAGTTTCACGGTAGTAAGCTTTCCAAGACTCCTAGGGACTTTGCTTTAGCAACCGTTTCGGTACCAGAACACTGCGTAGAGACAGTAAGCTCTGGTCCTGCGTGTATGCTGCGTGTCAACCTAGAAATTGGAGACTGATGGCATAAGGCTTCTTTTCCCATTATGAAAGCTCCGTTCATGCGGCCTCGAAGCTACCTGAAAAGCATTGTTGTTGCCGGGGTTTTCCTCACTGCCGGCATGGTTCTGAGAAGAAAATGAGTTTTCTCCTAAGAAACCTTGGGTTTCCAGTTCCTTGTTGGAAGCTCACCCTGCTCTGCTCTATACCTAAAGTGAAAGTCAACGTGAGCCCAAGCTTCGAAAAAGGCCCTGATTACCCTATAAAACGAGAGGCGTGCAGAAGCTCCATGAGGCCTTCATCGTTGTTCTGCTTTAGTTTCAAGGTAGTAAGCTTTTCAACACTCCTAGGGGCCTTGCTTCAGCACCCGTTTCAGTACCAGAAGACTGCGTAGAACCAGGAAGCTCTGCTCCTGCGTGTATGCTGCGTGTCAACCTAGAAATTAGAGACTGATGGCACAAGGCTAGTTTTCCCATTATGAAAGCTCCGTTGATGCGGCCTCGAAGCTACCTGAAAAGCACTGTTGTTACCGTGCTTTTACTTACAGCCGGCATGGCACATAGAAGAAAATGAGTTTTCTCGAAAGAAACCTTGTGCTTTCAGTTCCTAGTTGGAAGCTCACCCTGCTCTACTCTATACCAAACGTGAAAGTCAATGTGAGCACTAGCCTCGAAGTAAGGCCCTGATTATGCTGGCAAAACGGGAGGCGTGCAGCAGCTCCATGAGGCCTTCATCGCTGTTCTGCTTTAGTTTCACGGTAGTAAGCTTTCCAAGACTCCTAGGGACTTTGCTTAAGCAACCGTTTCGGTACCAGAACACTGCGTAGAGACAGTAAGCTCTGGTCCTGCGTGTAAGCTGCGTGTCAACCTAGAAATTGGAGACTGATGGCATAAGGCTTCTTTTCCCATTATGAAAGCTCCGTTCATGCGGCCTCGAAGCTACCTGAAAAGCATTGTTGTTGCCGGGGTTTTCCTCACTGCCGGCATGGTTCTGAGGAGAAAATGAGTTTTCTCTTAAGAAACCTTGGGTTTCCAGTTCCTAGTTGGAAGCTCACCGTGCTCTGCTCTATACCAAACGTGAAAGTCAATGTGAGCACTAGCCTCGAAGTAAGGCCCTGATTATGCTGGCAAAACGGGAGGCGTGCAGCAGCTCCATGAGGCCTTCATCGCTGTTCTGCTTTAGTTTCACGGTAGTAAGCTTTCCAAGACTCCTAGGGACTTTGCTTAAGCAACCGTTTCGGTACCAGAACACTGCGTAGAGACAGTAAGCTCTGGTCCTGCGTGTATGCTGCGTGTCAACCTAGAAATTGGAGACTGATGGCATAAGGCTTCTTTTCCCATTATGAAAGCTCCGTTCATGCGGCCTCGAAGCTACCTGAAAAGCATTGTTGTTGCCGGGGTTTTCCTCACTGCCGGCATGGTTCTGAGAAGAAAATGAGTTTTCTCCTAAGAAACCTTGGGTTTCCAGTTCCTTGTTGGAAGCTCACCCTGCTCTGCGCTATACCTAAAGTGAAAGTCAACGTGAGCCCAAGCTTCGAAGTAAGGCCCTGATTATCCTTGCAAAACAAGAGGCGTGCAGCAGCTCCATGAGGCCTTCATCGTTGTTCTGCTTTAGTTTCAAGGTAGTAAGCTTTTCAACACTCCTAGGGGCCTTGCTTCAGCACCCGTTTCAGTACCAGAAGACTGCGTAGAACCAGGAAGCTCTGCTCCTGCGTGTATGCTGCGTGTCAACCTAGAAATTAGAGACTGATGGCACAAGGCTAGTTTTCCCATTATGAAAGCTCCGTTGATGCGGCCCCGAAGCTACCTGAAAAGCACTGTTGTTACCGTGCTTTTACTTACAGCCGGCATGGCTCATAGAAGAAAATGAGTTTTCTCGAAAGAAACCTTGTGCTTCCAGTTCCTAGTTGGAAGCTCACCGTGCTCTGCTCTATACCAAATGTGAAAGTCAATGTGAGCACTAGCCTCGAAGTAAGGCCCAGATTATCCTGGCAAAACGGGAGGCGTGCAGCAGCTCCATGAGGCCTTCATCGCTGTTCTGCTTTAGTTTCACGGTAGTAAGCTTTCCACGACTCCTAGGGTCTTTGCTTAAGCAACCGTTTCGTTACCAGAACACTGCGTAGAGACAGTAAGCTCTGGTCCTGCGTGTATGCTGCGTGTCAACCTAGAAATTGGAGACTGATGGCATAAGGCTTCTTTTCCCATTATGAAAGCTCCGTTCATGCGGCCTCGAAGCTACCTGAAAAGCATTGTTGTTGCCGGGGTTTTCCTCACTGCCGGCATGGTTCTGAGAAGAAAATGAGTTTTCTCCTAAGAAACCTTGGGTTTCCAGTTCCTTGTTGGAAGCTCACCCTGCTCTGCTCTATACCTAAAGTGAAAGTCAACGTGAGCCCAAGCTTCGAAGTAAGCCCCTGATTATCCTTGCAAAACGAGAGGCGTGCAGCAGCTCCATGAGGCCTTCATCGTTGTTCTGCTTTAGTGTCAAGGTAGTAAGCTTTTCAACACTCCTAGGGGCCTTGCTTCAGCACCCGTTTCAGTACCAGAAGACTGCGTAGAACCAGGAAGCTCTGCTCCTGCGTGTATGCTGCGTGTCAACCTAGAAATTAGAGACTGATGGCACAAGGCTAGTTTTCCCATTATGAAAGCTCCGTTGATGCGGCCCCGAAGCTACCTGAAAAACACTGTTGTTACCGTGCTTTTACTTACAGCCGGCATGGCACATAGAAGAAAATGAGTTTTCTCGAAAGAAACCTTGTGCTTCCAGTTCCTAGTTGGAAGCTCACCGTGCTCTGCTCTATACCAAACGTGAAAGTCAATGTGAGCACTAGCCTCGAAGTAAGGCCCTGATTATGCTGGCAAAACGGGAGGCGTGCAGCAGCTCCATGAGGCCTTCATCGCTGTTCTGCTTTAGTTTCACGGTAGTAAGCTTTCCAAGACTCCTAGGGACTTTGCTTAAGCAACCGTTTCGGTACCAGAACACTGCGTAGAGACAGTAAGCTCTGGTCCTGCGTGTATGCTGCGTGTCAACCTAGAAATTGGAGACTGATGGCATAAGGCTTCTTTTCCCATTATGAAAGCTCCGTTCATGCGGCCTCGAAGCTACCTGAAAAGCATTGTTGTTGCCGGGGTTTTCCTCACTGCCGGCATGGTTCTGAGAAGAAAATGAGTTTTCTCCTAAGAAACCTTGGGTTTCCAGTTCCTTGTTGGAAGCTCACCCTGCTCTGCGCTATACCTAAAGTGAAAGTCAACGTGAGCCCAAGCTTCGAAGTAAGGCCCTGATTATCCTTGCAAAACAAGAGGCGTGCAGCAGCTCCATGAGGCCTTCATCGTTGTTCTGCTTTAGTTTCAAGGTAGTAAGCTTTTCAACACTCCTAGGGGCCTTGCTTCAGCACCCGTTTCAGTACCAGAAGACTGCGTAGAACCAGGAAGCTCTGCTCCTGCGTGTATGCTGCGTGTCAACCTAGAAATTAGAGACTGATGGCACAAGGCTAGTTTTCCCATTATGAAAGCTCCGTTGATGCGGCCCCGAAGCTACCTGAAAAGCACTGTTGTTACCGTGCTTTTACTTACAGCCGGCATGGCTCATAGAAGAAAATGAGTTTTCTCGAAAGAAACCTTGTGCTTCCAGTTCCTAGTTGGAAGCTCACCGTGCTCTGCTCTATACCAAATGTGAAAGTCAATGTGAGCACTAGCCTCGAAGTAAGGCCCAGATTATCCTGGCAAAACGGGAGGCGTGCAGCAGCTCCATGAGGCCTTCATCGCTGTTCTGCTTTAGTTTCACGGTAGTAAGCTTTCCACGACTCCTAGGGTCTTTGCTTAAGCAACCGTTTCGTTACCAGAACACTGCGTAGAGACAGTAAGCTCTGGTCCTGCGTGTATGCTGCGTGTCAACCTAGAAATTGGAGACTGATGGCATAAGGCTTCTTTTCCCATTATGAAAGCTCCGTTCATGCGGCCTCGAAGCTACCTGAAAAGCATTGTTGTTGCCGGGGTTTTCCTCACTGCCGGCATGGTTCTGAGAAGAAAATGAGTTTTCTCCTAAGAAACCTTGGGTTTCCAGTTCCTTGTTGGAAGCTCACCCTGCTCTGCTCTATACCTAAAGTGAAAGTCAACGTGAGCCCAAGCTTCGAAGTAAGCCCCTGATTATCCTTGCAAAACGAGAGGCGTGCAGCAGCTCCATGAGGCCTTCATCGTTGTTCTGCTTTAGTGTCAAGGTAGTAAGCTTTTCAACACTCCTAGGGGCCTTGCTTCAGCACCCGTTTCAGTACCAGAAGACTGCGTAGAACCAGGAAGCTCTGCTCCTGCGTGTATGCTGCGTGTCAACCTAGAAATTAGAGACTGATGGCACAAGGCTAGTTTTCCCATTATGAAAGCTCCGTTGATGCGGCCCCGAAGCTACCTGAAAAACACTGTTGTTACCGTGCTTTTACTTACAGCCGGCATGGCACATAGAAGAAAATGAGTTTTCTCGAAAGAAACCTTGTGCTTCCAGTTCCTAGTTGGAAGCTCACCGTGCTCTGCTCTATACCAAACGTGAAAGTCAATGTGAGCACTAGCCTCGAAGTAAGGCCCTGATTATGCTGGCAAAACGGGAGGCGTGCAGCAGCTCCATGAGGCCTTCATCGCTGTTCTGCTTTAGTTTCACGGTAGTAAGCTTTCCAAGACTCCTAGGGACTTTGCTTAAGCAACCGTTTCGGTACCAGAACACTGCGTAGAGACAGTAAGCTCTGGTCCTGCGTGTATGCTGCGTGTCAACCTAGAAATTGGAGACTGATGGCATAAGGCTTCTTTTCCCATTATGAAAGCTCCGTTCATGCGGCCTCGAAGCTACCTGAAAAGCATTGTTGTTGCCGGGGTTTTCTTCACTGCCGGCATGGTTCTGAGAAGAAAATGAGTTTTCTCCTAAGAAACCTTGGGTTTCCAGTTCCTTGTTGGAAGCTCACCCTGCTCTGCGCTATACCTAAAGTGAAAGTCAACGTGAGCCCAAGCTTCGAAGTAAGGCCCTGATTATCCTTGCAAAACAAGAGGCGTGCAGCAGCTCCATGAGGCCTTCATCGTTGTTCTGCTTTAGTTTCAAGGTAGTAAGCTTTTCAACACTCCTAGGGGCCTTGCTTCAGCACCCGTTTCAGTACCAGAACACTGCGTAGAACCAGGAAGCTCTGCTCCTGCGTGTATGCTGCGTGTCAACCTAGAAATTAGAGACTGATGGCACAAGGCTAGTTTTCCCATTATGAAAGCTCCGTTGATGCGGCCCCGAAGCTACCTGAAAAGCACTGTTGTTACCGTGCTTTTACTTACAGCCGGCATGGCTCATAGAAGAAAATGAGTTTTCTCGAAAGAAACCTTGTGCTTCCAGTTCCTAGTTGGAAGCTCACCCTGCTCTGCTCTATACCAAACGTGAAAGTCAATGTGAGCACTAGCCTCGAAGTAAGGCCCAGATTATCCTGGCAAAACGGGAGGCGTGCAGCAGCTCCATGAGGCCTTCATCGCTGTTCTGCTTTAGTTTCACGGTAGGAAGCTTTCCACGACTCCTAGGGTCTTTGCTTAAGCAACCGTTTCGTTACCAGAACACTGCGTAGAGACAGTAAGCTCTGGTCCTGCGTGTATGCTGCGTGTCAACCTAGAAATTGGAGACTGATGGCATAAGGCTTCTTTTCCCATTATGAAAGCTCCGTTCATGCGGCCTCGAAGCTACCTGAAAAGCATTGTTGTTGCCGGGGTTTTCCTCACTGCCGGCATGGTTCTGAGAAGAAAATGAGTTTTCTCCTAAGAAACCTTGGGTTTCCAGTTCCTTGTTGGAAGCTCACCCTGCTCTGCTCTATACCTAAAGTGAAAGTCAACGTGAGCCCAAGCTTCGAAGTAAGGCCCTGATTATCCTTGCAAAACGAGAGGCGTGCAGCAGCTCCATGAGGCCTTCATCGTTGTTCTGCTTTAGTGTCAAGGTAGTAAGCTTTTCAACACTCCTAGGGGCCTTGCTTCAGCACCCGTTTCAGTACCAGAACACTGCGTAGAACCAGGAAGCTCTGCTCCTGCGTGTATGCTGCGTGTCAACCTAGAAATTAGAGACTGATGGCACAAGGCTAGTTTTCCCATTATGAAAGCTCCGTTGATGCGGCCCCGAAGCTACCTGAAAAACACTGTTGTTACCGTGCTTTTACTTACAGCCGGCATGGCACATAGAAGAAAATGAGTTTTCTCGAAAGAAACCTTGTGCTTCCAGTTCCTAGTTGGAAGCTCACCGTGCTCTGCTCTATACCAAACGTGAAAGTCAATGTGAGCACTAGCCTCGAAGTAAGGCCCTGATTATGCTGGCAAAACGGGAGGCGTGCAGCAGCTCCATGAGGCCTTCATCGCTGTTCTGCTTTAGTTTCACGGTAGTAAGCTTTCCAAGACTCCTAGGGACTTTGCTTAAGCAACCGTTTCGGTACCAGAACACTGCGTAGAGACAGTAAGCTCTGGTCCTGCGTGTATGCTGCGTGTCAACCTAGAAATTGGAGACTGATGGCATAAGGCTTCTTTTCCCATTATGAAAGCTCCGTTCATGCGGCCTCGAAGCTACCTGAAAAGCATTGTTGTTGCCGGGGTTTTCCTCACTGCCGGCATGGTTCTGAGAAGAAAAAGAGTTTTCTCCTAAGAAACCTTGGGTTTCCAGTTCCTTGTTGGAAGCTCACCCTGCTCTGCGCTATACCTAAAGTGAAAGTCAACGTGAGCCCAAGCTTCGAAGTAGGCCCTGATTACCCTTGTAAAACGAGAGGCGTGCAGCAGCTCCATGAGGCCTTCATCGTTGTTCTGCTTTAGTTTCAAGGTAGTAAGCTTTTCAACACTCCTAGGGGCCTTGCTTCAGCACCCGTTTCAGTACCAGAACACTGCGTAGAACCAGGAAGCTCTGCTCCTGCGTGTATGCTGCGTGTCAACCTAGAAATTAGAGACTGATGGCACAACGCTTGTTTTCCCGTTTTCAAAGCTCCATTCATGCGGCCTCGAAGCTACCTGAAAATCACTGTTGTTACCGTGCTTTTACTTACAGCCGGCATGGCACATAGAAGAAAATGAGTTTTCTCGAAAGAAACCTTGTGCTTCCAATTCCTAGTTGGAAGCTCACCGTGCTCTGCTCTATACCAAACGTGAAAGTCAATGTGAGCACTAGCCTCGAAGTAAGGCCCTGATTATGCTGGCAAAACGGGAGGCGTGCAGCAGCTCCATGAGGCCTTCATCGCTGTTCTGCTTTAGTTTCACGGTAGTAAGCTTTCCAAGACTCCTAGGGACTTTGCTTAAGCAACCGTTTCGGTACCAGAACACTGCGTAGAGACAGTAAGCTCTGGTCCTGCGTGTAAGCTGCGTGTCAACCTAGAAATTGGAGACTGATGGCATAAGGCTTCTTTTCCCATTATGAAAGCTCCGTTCATGCGGCCTCGAAGCTACCTGAAAAGCATTGTTGTTGCCGGGGTTTTCCTCACTGCCGGCATGGTTCTGAGGAGAAAATGAGTTTTCTCTTAAGAAACCTTGGGTTTCCAGTTCCTAGTTGGAAGCTCACCGTGCTCTGCTCTATACCAAACGTGAAAGTCAATGTGAGCACTAGCCTCGAAGTAAGGCCCTGATTATGCTGGCAAAACGGGAGGCGTGCAGCAGCTCCATGAGGCCTTCATCGCTGTTCTGCTTTAGTTTCACGGTAGTAAGCTTTCCAAGACTCCTAGGGACTTTGCTTAAGCAACCGTTTCGGTACCAGAACACTGCGTAGAGACAGTAAGCTCTGGTCCTGCGTGTATGCTGCGTGTCAACCTAGAAATTGGAGACTGATGGCATAAGGCTTCTTTTCCCATTATGAAAGCTCCGTTCATGCGGCCTCGAAGCTACCTGAAAAGCATTGTTGTTGCCGGGGTTTTCCTCACTGCCGGCATGGTTCTGAGAAGAAAATGAGTTTTCTCCTAAGAAACCTTGGGTTTCCAGTTCCTTGTTGGAAGCTCACCCTGCTCTGCGCTATACCTAAAGTGAAAGTCAACGTGAGCCCAAGCTTCGAAGTAAGGCCCTGATTATCCTTGCAAAACAAGAGGCGTGCAGCAGCTCCATGAGGCCTTCATCGTTGTTCTGCTTTAGTGTCAAGGTAGTAAGCTTTTCAACACTCCTAGGGGCCTTGCTTCAGCACCCGTTTCAGTACCAGAAGACTGCGTAGAACCAGGAAGCTCTGCTCCTGCGTGTATGCTGCGTGTCAACCTAGAAATTAGAGACTGATGGCACAAGGCTAGTTTTCCCATTATGAAAGCTCCGTTGATGCGGCCCCGAAGCTACCTGAAAAACACTGTTGTTACCGTGCTTTTACTTACAGCCGGCATGGCACATAGAAGAAAATGAGTTTTCTCGAAAGAAACCTTGTGCTTCCAGTTCCTAGTTGGAAGCTCACCGTGCTCTGCTCTATACCAAACGTGAAAGTCAATGTGAGCACTAGCCTCGAAGTAAGGCCCTGATTATGCTGGCAAAACGGGAGGCGTGCAGCAGCTCCATGAGGCCTTCATCGCTGTTCTGCTTTAGTTTCACGGTAGTAAGCTTTCCAAGACTCCTAGGGACTTTGCTTAAGCAACCGTTTCGGTACCAGAACACTGCGTAGAGACAGTAAGCTCTGGTCCTGCGTGTATGCTGCGTGTCAACCTAGAAATTGGAGACTGATGGCATAAGGCTTCTTTTCCCATTATGAAAGCTCCGTTCATGCGGCCTCGAAGCTACCTGAAAAGCATTGTTGTTGCCGGGGTTTTCCTCACTGCCGGCATGGTTCTGAGAAGAAAATGAGTTTTCTCCTAAGAAACCTTGGGTTTCCAGTTCCTTGTTGGAAGCTCACCCTGCTCTGCGCTATACCTAAAGTGAAAGTCAACGTGAGCCCAAGCTTCGAAGTAAGGCCCTGATTATCCTTGCAAAACAAGAGGCGTGCAGCAGCTCCATGAGGCCTTCATCGTTGTTCTGCTTTAGTTTCAAGGTAGTAAGCTTTTCAACACTCCTAGGGGCCTTGCTTCAGCACCCGTTTCAGTACCAGAAGACTGCGTAGAACCAGGAAGCTCTGCTCCTGCGTGTATGCTGCGTGTCAACCTAGAAATTAGAGACTGATGGCACAAGGCTAGTTTTCCCATTATGAAAGCTCCGTTGATGCGGCCCCGAAGCTACCTGAAAAGCACTGTTGTTACCGTGCTTTTACTTACAGCCGGCATGGCTCATAGAAGAAAATGAGTTTTCTCGAAAGAAACCTTGTGCTTCCAGTTCCTAGTTGGAAGCTCACCGTGCTCTGCTCTATACCAAACGTGAAAGTCAATGTGAGCACTAGCCTCGAAGTAAGGCCCAGATTATCCTGGCAAAACGGGAGGCGTGCAGCAGCTCCATGAGGCCTTCATCGCTGTTCTGCTTTAGTTTCACGGTAGGAAGCTTTCCACGACTCCTAGGGTCTTTGCTTAAGCAACCGTTTCGTTACCAGAACACTGCGTAGAGACAGTAAGCTCTGGTCCTGCGTGTATGCTGCGTGTCAACCTAGAAATTGGAGAGTGATGGCATAAGGCTTCTTTTCCCATTATGAAAGCTCCGTTCATGCGGCCTCGAAGCTACCTGAAAAGCATTGTTGTTGCCGGGGTTTTCCTCACTGCCGGCATGGTTCTGAGAAGAAAATGAGTTTTCTCCTAAGAAACCTTGGGTTTCCAGTTCCTTGTTGGAAGCTCACCCTGCTCTGCTCTATACCTAAAGTGAAAGTCAACGTGAGCCCAAGCTTCGAAGTAAGGCCCTGATTATCCTTGCAAAACGAGAGGCGTGCAGCAGCTCCATGAGGCCTTCATCGTTGTTCTGCTTTAGTGTCAAGGTAGTAAGCTTTTCAACACTCCTAGGGGCCTTGCTTCAGCACCCGTTTCAGTACCAGAACACTGCGTAGAACCAGGAAGCTCTGCTCCTGCGTGTATGCTGCGTGTCAACCTAGAAATTAGAGACTGATGGCACAAGGCTAGTTTTCCCATTATGAAAGCTCCGTTGATGCGGCCCCGAAGCTACCTGAAAAACACTGTTGTTACCGTGCTTTTACTTACAGCCGGCATGGCTCATAGAAGAAAATGAGTTTTCTCGAAAGAAACCTTGTGCTTCCAGTTCCTAGTTGGAAGCTCACCGTGCTCTGCTCTATACCAAACGTGAAAGTCAATGTGAGCACTAGCCTCGAAGTAAGGCCCTGATTATGCTGGCAAAACGGGAGGCGTGCAGCAGCTCCATGAGGCCTTCATCGCTGTTCTGCTTTAGTTTCACGGTAGTAAGCTTTCCAAGACTCCTAGGGACTTTGCTTAAGCAACCGTTTCGGTACCAGAACACTGCGTAGAGACAGTAAGCTCTGGTCCTGCGTGTATGCTGCGTGTCAACCTAGAAATTGGAGACTGATGGCATAAGGCTTCTTTTCCCATTATGAAAGCTCCGTTCATGCGGCCTCGAAGCTACCTGAAAAGCATTGTTGTTGCCGGGGTTTTCTTCACTGCCGGCATGGTTCTGAGAAGAAAATGAGTTTTCTCCTAAGAAACCTTGGGTTTCCAGTTCCTTGTTGGAAGCTCACCCTCTCTGCGCTATACCTAAAGTGAAAGTCAACGTGAGCCCAAGCTTCGAAGTAAGGCCCTGATTCCCCTTGTAAAACGAGAGGCGTGCAGCAGCTCCATGAGGCCTTCATCGTTGTTCTGCTTTAGTGTCAAGGTAGTAAGCTTTTCAACACTCCTAGGGGCCTTGCTTCAGCACCCGTTTCAGTACCAGAACACTGCGTAGAACCAGGAAGCTCTGCTCCTGCGTGTATGCTGCGTGTCAACCTAGAAATTAGAGACTGATGGCACAACGCTTGTTTTCCCGTTTTCAAAGCTCCATTCATGCGGCCTCGAAGCTACCTGAAAAGCACTGTTGTTACCGTGCTTTTACTTACAGCCGGCATGGCACATAGAAGAAAATGAGTTTTCTCGAAAGAAACCTTGTGCTTCCAGTTCCTAGTTGGAAGCTCACCGTGCTCTGCTCTATACCAAACGTGAAAGTCAATGTGAGCACTAGCCTCGAAGTAAGGCCCTGATTATGCTGGCAAAACGGGAGGCGTGCAGCAGCTCCATGAGGCCTTCATCGCTGTTCTGCTTTAGTTTCACGGTAGTAAGCTTTCCAAGACTCCTAGGGACTTTGCTTAAGCAACCGTTTCGGTACCAGAACACTGCGTAGAGACAGTAAGCTCTGGTCCTGCGTGTATGCTGCGTGTCAACCTAGAAATTGGAGACTGATGGCATAAGGCTTCTTTTCCCATTATGAAAGCTCCGTTCATGCGGCCTCGAAGTACCTGAAAAGCATTGTTGTTGCCGGGGTTTTCCTCACTGCCGGCATGGTTCTGAGAAGAAAATGAGTTTTCTCCTAAGAAACCTTGGGTTTCCAGTTCCTTGTTGGAAGCTCACCCTGCTCTGCTCTATACCTAAAGTGAAAGTCAACGTGAGCCCAAGCTTCGAAGTAAGCCCCTGATTATCCTTGCAAAACGAGAGGCGTGCAGCAGCTCCATGAGGCCTTCATCGTTGTTCTGCTTTAGTGTCAAGGTAGTAAGCTTTTCAACACTCCTAGGGGCCTTGCTTCAGCACCCGTTTCAGTACCAGAACACTGCGTAGAACCAGGAAGCTCTGCTCCTGCGTGTATGCTGCGTGTCAACCTAGAAATTAGAGACTGATGGCACAAGGCTAGTTTTCCCATTATGAAAGCTCCGTTGATGCGGCCCCGAAGCTACCTGAAAAACACTGTTGTTACCGTGCTTTTACTTACAGCCGGCATGGCTCATAGAAGAAAATGAGTTTTCTCGAAAGAAACCTTGTGCTTCCAGTTCCTAGTTGGAAGCTCACCGTGCTCTGCTCTATACCAAACGTGAAAGTCAATGTGAGCACTAGCCTCGAAGTAAGGCCCTGATTAAGCTGGCAAAACGGGAGGCGTGCAGTAGCTCCATGAGGCCTTCATCGCTGTTCTGCTTTAGTTTCACGGTAGTAAGCTTTCCAAGACTCCTAGGGACTTTGCTTAAGCAACCGTTTCGGTACCAGAACACTGCGTAGAGACAGTAAGCTCTGGTCCTGCGTGTATGCTGCGTGTCAACCTAGAAATTGGAGACTGATGGCATAAGGCTTCTTTTCCCATTATGAAAGCTCCGTTCATGCGGCCTCGAAGCTACCTGAAAAGCATTGTTGTTGCCGGGGTTTTCTTCACTGCCGGCATGGTTCTGAGAAGAAAATGAGTTTTCTCCTAAGAAACCTTGGGTTTCCAGTTCCTTGTTGGAAGCTCACCCTGCTCTGCGCTATACCTAAAGTGAAAGTCAACGTGAGCCCAAGCTTCAAAGTAGGCCCTGATTACCCTTGTAAAACGAGAGGCGTGCAGCAGCTCCATGAGGCCTTCATCGTTGTTCTGCTTTAGTTTCAAGGTAGTAAGCTTTTCAACACTCCTAGGGGCCTTGCTTCAGCACCCGTTTCAGTACCAGAACACTGCGTAGAACCAGGAAGCTCTGCTCCTGCGTGTATGCTGCGTGTCAACCTAGAAATTAGAGACTGATGGCACAAGGCTATTTTCCCATTATGAAAGCTCCGTTGATGCGGCCCCGAAGCTACCTGAAAAGCACTGTTGTTACCGTGCTTTTACTTACAGCCGGCATGGCTCATAGAAGAAAATGAGTTTTCTCGAAAGAAACCTTGTGCTTCCAGTTCCTAGTTGGAAGCTCACCCTGCTCTGCTCTATACCAAACGTGAAAGTCAATGTGAGCACTAGCCTCGAAGTAAGGCCCAGATTATCCTGGCAAAACGGGAGGCGTGCAGCAGCTCCATGAGGCCTTCATCGCTGTTCTGCTTTAGTTTCACGGTAGTAAGCTTTCCACGACTCCTAGGGTCTTTGCTTAAGCAACCGTTTCGTTACCAGAACACTGCGTAGAGACAGTAAGCTCTGGTCCTGCGTGTATGCTGCGTGTCAACCTAGAAATTGGAGACTGATGGCATAAGGCTTCTTTTCCCATTATGAAAGCTCCGTTCATGCGGCCTCGAAGCTACCTGAAAAGCATTGTTGTTGCCGGGGTTTTCCTCACTGCCGGCATGGTTCTGAGAAGAAAATGAGTTTTCTCCTAAGAAACCTTGGGTTTCCAGTTCCTTGTTGGAAGCTCACCCTGCTCTGCTCTATACCTAAAGTGAAAGTCAACGTGAGCCCAAGCTTCGAAGTAAGGCCCTGATTATCCTTGCAAAACGAGAGGCGTGCAGCAGCTCCATGAGGCCTTCATCGTTGTTCTGCTTTAGTGTCAAGGTAGTAAGCTTTTCAACACTCCTAGGGGCCTTGCTTCAGCACCCGTTTCAGTACCAGAAGACTGCGTAGAACCAGGAAGCTCTGCTCCTGCGTGTATGCTGCGTGTCAACCTAGAAATTAGAGACTGATGGCACAAGGCTAGTTTTCCCATTATGAAAGCTCCGTTGATGCGGCCCCGAAGCTACCTGAAAAGCACTGTTGTTACCGTGCTTTTACTTACAGCCGGCATGGCTCATAGAAGAAAATGAGTTTTCTCGAAAGAAACCTTGTGCTTCCAGTTCCTAGTTGGAAGCTCACCCTGCTCTGCTCTATACCAAACGTGAAAGTCAATGTGAGCACTAGCCTCGAAGTAAGGCCCTGATTATCCTGGCAAAACGGGAGGCGTGCAGCAGCTCCATGAGGCCTTCATCGCTGTTCTGCTTTAGTTTCACGGTAGTAAGCTTTCCAAGACTCCTAGGGACTTTGCTTAAGCAACCGTTTCGGTACCAGAACACTGCGTAGAGACAGTAAGCTCTGGTCCTGCGTGTATGCTGCGTGTCAACCTAGAAATTGGAGACTGATGGCATAAGGCTTCTTTTCCCATTATGAAAGCTCCGTTCATGCGGCCTCGAAGCTACCTGAAAAGCATTGTTGTTGCCGGGGTTTTCCTCACTGCCGGCATGGTTCTGAGAAGAAAATGAGTTTTCTCCTAAGAAACCTTGGGTTTCCAGTTCCTTGTTGGAAGCTCACCCTGCTCTGCGCTATACCTAAAGTGAAAGTCAACGTGAGCCCAAGCTTCGAAGTAAGGCCCTGATTATCCTTGCAAAACGAGAGGCGTGCAGCAGCTCCATGAGGCCTTCATCGCTGTTCTGCTTTAGTTTCAAGGTAGTAAGCTTTTCAACACTCCTAGGGGCCTTGCTTCAGCACCCGTTTCAGTACCAGAACACTGCGTAGAACCAGGAAGCTCTACTCCTGCGTGTATGCTGCGTGTCAACCTAGAAATTAGAGACTGATGGCACAAGGCTAGTTTTCCCATTATGAAAGCTCCGTTGATGCGGCCCCGAAGCTACCTGAAAAGCACTGTTGTTACCGTGCTTTTACTTACAGCCGGCATGGCTCATAGAAGAAAATGAGTTTTCTCGAAAGAAACCTTGTGCTTCCAGTTCCTAGTTGGAAGCTCACCCTGCTCTGCTCTATACCAAACGTGAAAGTCAATGTGAGCACTAGCCTCGAAGTAAGGCCCTGATTATGCTGGCAAAACGGGAGGCGTGCAGCAGCTCCATGAGGCCTTCATCGCTGTTCTGCTTTAGTTGCACGGTAGTAAGCTTTCCAAGACTCCTAGGGACTTTGCTTAAGCAACCGTTTCGGTACCAGAACACTGCGTAGAGACAGTAAGCTCTGGTCCTGCGTGTATGCTGCGTGTCAACCTAGAAATTGGAGACTGATGGCATAAGGCTTCTTTTCCCATTATGAAAGCTCCGTTCATGCGGCCTCGAAGCTACCTGAAAAGCATTGTTGTTGCCGGGGTTTTCTTCACTGCCGGCATGGTTCTGAGAAGAAAATGAGTTTTCTCCTAAGAAACCTTGGGTTTCCAGTTCCTTGTTGGAAGCTCACCCTGCTCTGCGCTATACCTAAAGTGAAAGTCAACGTGAGCCCAAGCTTCGAAGTAGGCCCTGATTACCCTTGTAAAACGAGAGGCGTGCAGCAGCTCCATGAGGCCTTCATCGTTGTTCTGCTTTAGTTTCAAGGTAGTAAGCTTTTCAACACTCCTAGGGGCCTTGCTTCAGCACCCGTTTCAGTACCAGAACACTGCGTAGAACCAGGAAGCTCTGCTCCTGCGTGTATGCTGCGTGTCAACCTAGAAATTAGAGACTGATGGCACAACGCTTGTTTTCCCGTTTTGAAAGCTCCATTCATGCGGCCTCGAAGCTACCTCAAAAGCACTGTTGTTACCGTGCTTTTACTTACAGCCGGCATGGCACATAGAAGAAAATGAGTTTTCTCGAAAGAAACCTTGTGCTTCCAGTTCCTAGTTGGAAGCTCACCGTGCTCTGCTCTATACCAAACGTGAAAGTCAATGTGAGCACTAGCCTCGAAGTAAGGCCCTGATTATGCTGGCAAAACGGGAGGCGTGCAGCAGCTCCATGAGGCCTTCATCGCTGTTCTGCTTTAGTTTCACGGTAGTAAGCTTTCCAAGACTCCTAGGGACTTTGCTTAAGCAACCGTTTCGGTACCAGAACACTGCGTAGAGACAGTAAGCTCTGGTCCTGCGTGTATGCTGCGTGTCAACCTAGAAATTGGAGACTGATGGCATAAGGCTTCTTTTCCCATTATGAAAGCTCCGTTCATGCGGCCTCGAAGCTACCTGAAAAGCATTGTTGTTGCCGGGGTTTTCCTCACTGCCGGCATGGTTCTGAGAAGAAAATGAGTTTTCTCCTAAGAAACCTTGGGTTTCCAGTTCCTTGTTGGAAGCTCACCCTGCTCTGCGCTATACCTAAAGTGAAAGTCAACGTGAGCCCAAGCTTCGAAGTAAGGCCCTGATTATCCTTGCAAAACAAGAGGCGTGCAGCAGCTCCATGAGGCCTTCATCGTTGTTCTGCTTTAGTTTCAAGGTAGTAAGCTTTTCAACACTCCTAGGGGCCTTGCTTCAGCACCCGTTTCAGTACCAGAACACTGCGTAGAACCAGGAAGCTCTGCTCCTGCGTGTATGCTGCGTGTCAACCTAGAAATTAGAGACTGATGGCACAAGGCTAGTTTTCCCATTATGAAAGCTCCGTTGATGCGGCCCCGAAGCTACCTGAAAAGCACTGTTGTTACCGTGCTTTTACTTACAGCCGGCATGGCTCATAGAAGAAAATGAGTTTTCTCGAAAGAAACCTTGTGCTTCCAGTTCCTAGTTGGAAGCTCACCCTGCTCTGCTCTATACCAAACGTGAAAGTCAATGTGAGCACTAGCCTCGAAGTAAGGCCCTGATTATGCTGGCAAAACGGGAGGCGTGCAGCAGCTCCATGAGGCCTTCATCGCTGTTCTGCTTTAGTTTCACGGTAGTAAGCTTTCCAAGACTCCTAGGGACTTTGCTTAAGCAACCGTTTCGGTACCAGAACACTGCGTAGAGACAGTAAGCTCTGGTCCTGCGTGTATGCTGCGTGTCAACCTAGAAATTGGAGACTGATGGCATAAGGCTTCTTTTCCCATTATGAAAGCTCCGTTCATGCGGCCTCGAAGCTACCTGAAAAGCATTGTTGTTGCCGGGGTTTTCCTCACTGCCGGCATGGTTCTGAGAAGAAAATGAGTTTTCTCCTAAGAAACCTTGGGTTTCCAGTTCCTTGTTGGAAGCTCACCCTGCTCTGCGCTATACCTAAAGTGAAAGTCAACGTGAGCCCAAGCTTCGAAGTAAGGCCCTGATTATCCTTGCAAAACGAGAGGCGTGCAGCAGCTCCATGAGGCCTTCATCGTTGTTCTGCTTTAGTGTCAAGGTAGTAAGCTTTTCAACACTCCTAGGGGCCTTGCTTCAGCACCCGTTTCAGTACCAGAAGACTGCGTAGAACCAGGAAGCTCTGCTCCTGCGTGTATGCTGCGTGTCAACCTAGAAATTAGAGACTGATGGCACAAGGCTAGTTTTCCCATTATGAAGCTCCGTTGATGCGGCCCCGAAGCTACCTGAAAAGCACTGTTGTTACCGTGCTTTTACTTACAGCCGGCATGGCTCATAGAAGAAAATGAGTTTTCTCGAAAGAAACCTTGTGCTTCCAGTTCCTAGTTGGAAGCTCACCCTGCTCTGCTCTATACCAAACGTGAAAGTCAATGTGAGCACTAGCCTCGAAGTAAGGCCCTGATTATTCTGGCAAAACGGGAGGCGTGCAGCAGCTCCATGAGGCCTTCATCGCTGTTCTGCTTTAGTTGCACGGTAGTAAGCTTTCCAAGACTCCTAGGGACTTTGCTTAAGCAACCGTTTCGGTACCAGAACACTGCGTAGAGACAGTAAGCTCTGGTCCTGCGTGTATGCTGCGTGTCAACCTAGAAATTGGAGACTGATGGCATAAGGCTTCTTTTCCCATTATGAAAGCTCCGTTCATGCGGCCTCGAAGCTACCTGAAAAGCATTGTTGTTGCCGGGGTTTTCTTCACTGCCGGCATGGTTCTGAGAAGAAAATGAGTTTTCTCCTAAGAAACCTTGGGTTTCCAGTTCCTTGTTGGAAGCTCACCCTGCTCTGCGCTATACCTAAAGTGAAAGTCAACGTGAGCCCAAGCTTCGAAGTAGGCCCTGATTACCCTTGTAAAACGAGAGGCGTGCAGCAGCTCCATGAGGCCTTCATCGTTGTTCTGCTTTAGTTTCAAGGTAGTAAGCTTTTCAACACTCCTAGGGGCCTTGCTTCAGCACCCGTTTCAGTACCAGAACACTGCGTAGAACCAGGAAGCTCTGCTCCTGCGTGTATGCTGCGTGTCAACCTAGAAATTAGAGACTGATGGCACAACGCTTTTTTTCCCGTTTTGAAAGCTCCATTCATGCGGCCTCGAAGCTACCTGAAAAGCACGGTTGTTACCGTGCTTTTACTTACAGCCGGCATGGCACATAGAAGAAAATGAGTTTTCTCGAAAGAAACCTTGTGCTTCCAGTTCCTAGTTGGAAGCTCACCCTGCTCTGCTCTATACCAAACCTGAAAGTCAATGTGAGCACTAGCCTCGAAGTAAGGCCCTGATTGTGCTGGCAAAACGGGAGGCGTGTAGCAGCTCCATGAGGCCTTCATCGCTGTTCTGCTTTAGTTTCACGGTAGTAAGCTTTCCAAGACTCCTAGGGACTTTGCTTTAGCAACCGTTTCGGTACCAGAACACTGCGTAGAGACAGTAAGCTCTGGTCCTGCGTGTATGCTGCGTGTCAACCTAGAAATTGGAGACGATGGCATAAGGCTTCTTTTCCCATTATGAAAGCTCCGTTCATGCGGCCTCGAAGCTTCCTGAAAAGCATTGTTGTTGCCGGGGTTTTCCTCACTGCCGGCATGGTTCTGAGAAGAAAATGAGTTTTCTCCTAAGAAACCTTGGGTTTCCAGTTCCTTGTTGGAAGCTCACCCTGCTCTGCGCTATACCTAAAGTGAAAGTCAACGTGAGCCCAAGCTTCGAAGTAAGGCCCTGATTATCCTTGCAAAACAAGAGGCGTGCAGCAGCTCCATGAGGCCTTCATCGTTGTTCTGCTTTAGTATCAAGGTAGTAAGCTTTTCAACACTCCTAGGGGCCTTGCTTCAGCACCCGTTTCAGTACCAGAACACTGCGTAGAACCAGGAAGCTCTGCTCCTGCGTGTATGCTGCGTGTCAACCTAGAAATTAGAGACTGATGGCACAAGGCTAGTTTTCCCATTATGAAAGCTCCGTTGATGCGGCCCCGAAGCTACCTGAAAAGCACTGTTGTTACCGTGCTTTTACTTACAGCCGGCATGGCTCATAGAAGAAAATGAGTTTTCTCGAAAGAAACCTTGTGCTTCCAGTTCCTAGTTGGAAGCTCACCGTGCTCTGCTCTATACCAAACGTGAAAGTCAATGTGAGCACTAGCCTCGAAGTAAGGCCCAGATTATCCTGGCAAAACGGGAGGCGTGCAGCAGCTCCATGAGGCCTTCATCGCTGTTCTGCTTTAGTTTCACGGTAGTAAGCTTTCCACGACTCCTAGGGTCTTTGCTTAAGCAACCGTTTCGTTACCAGAACACTGCGTAGAGACAGTAAGCTCTGGTCCTGCGTGTATGCTGCGTGTCAACCTAGAAATTGGAGACTGATGGCATAAGGCTTCTTTTCCCATTATGAGAGCTCCGTTCATGCGGCCTCGAAGCTACCTGAAAAGCATTGTTGTTGCCGGGGTTTTCCTCACTGCCGGCATGGTTCTGAGAAGAAAATGAGTTTTCTCCTAAGAAACCTTGGGTTTCCAGTTCCTTGTTGGAAGCTCACCCTGCTCTGCTCTATACCTAAAGTGAAAGTCAACGTGAGCCCAAGCTTCGAAGTAAGGCCCTGATTATCCTTGCAAAACGAGAGGCGTGCAGCAGCTCCATGAGGCCTTCATCGTTGTTCCGCTTTAGTTTCAAGGTAGTAAGCTTTTCAACACTCCTAGGGGCCTTGCTTCAGCACCCGTTTCAGTACCAGAACACTGCGTAGAACCAGGAAGCTCTGCTCCTGCGTGTATGCTGCGTGTCAACCTAGAAATTAGAGACTGATGGCACAAGGCTAGTTTTCCCATTATGAAAGCTCCGTTGATGCGGCCCCGAAGCTACCTGAAAAACAGTGTTGTTACCGTGCTTTTACTTACAGCCGGCATGGCTCATAGAAGAAAATGAGTTTTCTCGAAAGAAACCTTGTGCTTCCAGTTCCTAGTTGGAAGCTCACCGTGCTCTGCTCTATACCAAACGTGAAAGTCAATGTGAGCACTAGCCTCGAAGTAAGGCCCTGATTATGCTGGCAAAACGGGAGGCGTGCAGCAGCTCCATGAGGCCTTCATCGCTGTTCTGCTTTAGTTTCACGGTAGTAAGCTTTCCAAGACTCCTAGGGACTTTGCTTAAGCAACCGTTTCGGTACCAGAACACTGCGTAGAGACAGTAAGCTCTGGTCCTGCGTGTATGCTGCGTGTCAACCTAGAAATTGGAGACTGATGGCATAAGGCTTCTTTTCCCATTATGAAAGCTCCGTTCATGCGGCCTCGAAGCTACCTGAAAAGCATTGTTGTTGCAGGGGTTTTCCTCACTGCCGGCATGGTTCTGAGAAGAAAATGAGTTTTCTCCTAAGAAACCTTGGGTTTCCAGTTCCTTGTTGGAAGCTCACCCTGCTCTGCGCTATACCTAAAGTGAAAGTCAACGTGAGCCCAAGCTTCGAAGTAAGGCCCTGATTATCCTTGCAAAACGAGAGGCGTGCAGCGGCTCCATGAGGCCTTCATCGCTGTTCTGCTTTAGTTTCAAGGTAGTAAGCTTTTCAACACTCCTAGGGGCCTTGCTTCAGCACCCGTTTCAGTACCAGAACACTGCGTAGAACCAGGAAGCTCTACTCCTGCGTGTATGCTGCGTGTCAACCTAGAAATTAGAGACTGATGGCACAAGGCTAGTTTTCCCATTATGAAAGCTCCGTTGATGCGGCCCCGAAGCTACCTGAAAAGCACTGTTGTTACCGTGCTTTTACTTACAGCCGGCATGGCTCATAGAAGAAAATGAGTTTTCTCGAAAGAAACCTTGTGCTTCCAGTTCCTAGTTGGAAGCTCACCCTGCTCTGCTCTATACCAAACGTGAAAGTCAATGTGAGCACTAGCCTCGAAGTAAGGCCCTGATTATGCTGGCAAAACGGGAGGCGTGCAGCAGCTCCATGAGGCCTTCATCGCTGTTCTGCTTTAGTTGCACGGTAGTAAGCTTTCCAAGACTCCTAGGGACTTTGCTTAAGCAACCGTTTCGGTACCAGAACACTGCGTAGAGACAGTAAGCTCTGGTCCTGCGTGTATGCTGCGTGTCAACCTAGAAATTGGAGACTGATGGCATAAGGCTTCTTTTCCCATTATGAAAGCTCCGTTCATGCGGCCTCGAAGCTACCTGAAAAGCATTGTTGTTGCCGGGGTTTTCTTCACTGCCGGCATGGTTCTGAGAAGAAAATGAGTTTTCTCCTAAGAAACCTTGGGTTTCCAGTTCCTTGTTGGAAGCTCACCCTGCTCTGCGCTATACCTAAAGTGAAAGTCAACGTGAGCCCAAGCTTCGAAGTAGGCCCTGATTACCCTTGTAAAACGAGAGGCGTGCAGCAGCTCCATGAGGCCTTCATCGTTGTTCTGCTTTAGTTTCAAGGTAGTAAGCTTTTCAACACTCCTAGGGGCCTTGCTTCAGCACCCGTTTCAGTACCAGAACACTGCGTAGAACCAGGAAGCTCTGCTCCTGCGTGTATGCTGCGTGTCAACCTAGAAATTAGAGACTGATGGCACAACGCTTGTTTTCCCGTTTTGAAAGCTCCATTCATGCGGCCTCGAAGCTACCTGAAAAGCACTGTTGTTACCGTGCTTTTACTTACAGCCGGCATGGCTCATAGAAGAAAATGAGTTTTCTCGAAAGAAACCTTGTGCTTCCAGTTCCTAGTTGGAAGCTCACCCTGCTCTGCTCTATACCAAACGTGAAAGTCAATGTGAGCACTAGCCTCGAAGTAAGGCCCTGATTATGCTGGCAAAACGGGAGGCGTGCAGCAGCTCCATGAGGCCTTCATCGCTGTTCTGCTTTAGTTTCACGGTAGTAAGCTTTCCAAGACTCCTAGGGACTTTGCTTAAGCAACCGTTTCGGTACCAGAACACTGCGTAGAGACAGTAAGCTCTGGTCCTGCGTGTATGCTGCGTGTCAACCTAGAAATTGGAGACTGATGGCATAAGGCTTCTTTTCCCATTATGAAAGCTCCGTTCATGCGGCCTCGAAGCTACCTGAAAAGCATTGTTGTTGCCGGGGTTTTCCTCACTGCCGGCATGGTTCTGAGAAGAAAATGAGTTTTCTCCTAAGAAACCTTGGGTTTCCAGTTCCTTGTTGGAAGCTCACCCTGCTCTGCGCTATACCTAAAGTGAAAGTCAACGTGAGCCCAAGCTTCGAAGTAAGGCCCTGATTATCCTTGCAAAACGAGAGGCGTGCAGCAGCTCCATGAGGCCTTCATCGTTGTTCTGCTTTAGTGTCAAGGTAGTAAGCTTTTCAACACTCCTAGGGGCCTTGCTTCAGCACCCGTTTCAGTACCAGAAGACTGCGTAGAACCAGGAAGCTCTGCTCCTGCGTGTATGCTGCGTGTCAACCTAGAAATTAGAGACTGATGGCACAAGGCTAGTTTTCCCATTATGAAGCTCCGTTGATGCGGCCCCGAAGCTACCTGAAAAGCACTGTTGTTACCGTGCTTTTACTTACAGCCGGCATGGCTCATAGAAGAAAATGAGTTTTCTCGAAAGAAACCTTGTGCTTCCAGTTCCTAGTTGGAAGCTCACCCTGCTCTGCTCTATACCAAACGTGAAAGTCAATGTGAGCACTAGCCTCGAAGTAAGGCCCTGATTATTCTGGCAAAACGGGAGGCGTGCAGCAGCTCCATGAGGCCTTCATCGCTGTTCTGCTTTAGTTGCACGGTAGTAAGCTTTCCAAGACTCCTAGGGACTTTGCTTAAGCAACCGTTTCGGTACCAGAACACTGCGTAGAGACAGTAAGCTCTGGTCCTGCGTGTATGCTGCGTGTCAACCTAGAAATTGGAGACTGATGGCATAAGGCTTCTTTTCCCATTATGAAAGCTCCGTTCATGCGGCCTCGAAGCTACCTGAAAAGCATTGTTGTTGCCGGGGTTTTCTTCACTGCCGGCATGGTTCTGAGAAGAAAATGAGTTTTCTCCTAAGAAACCTTGGGTTTCCAGTTCCTTGTTGGAAGCTCACCCTGCTCTGCGCTATACCTAAAGTGAAAGTCAACGTGAGCCCAAGCTTCGAAGTAGGCCCTGATTACCCTTGTAAAACGAGAGGCGTGCAGCAGCTCCATGAGGCCTTCATCGTTGTTCTGCTTTAGTTTCAAGGTAGTAAGCTTTTCAACACTCCTAGGGGCCTTGCTTCAGCACCCGTTTCAGTACCAGAACACTGCGTAGAACCAGGAAGCTCTGCTCCTGCGTGTATGCTGCGTGTCAACCTAGAAATTAGAGACTGATGGCACAACGCTTTTTTTCCCGTTTTGAAAGCTCCATTCATGCGGCCTCGAAGCTACCTGAAAAGCACGGTTGTTACCGTGCTTTTACTTACAGCCGGCATGGCACATAGAAGAAAATGAGTTTTCTCGAAAGAAACCTTGTGCTTCCAGTTCCTAGTTGGAAGCTCACCCTGCTCTGCTCTATACCAAACCTGAAAGTCAATGTGAGCACTAGCCTCGAAGTAAGGCCCTGATTGTGCTGGCAAAACGGGAGGCGTGTAGCAGCTCCATGAGGCCTTCATCGCTGTTCTGCTTTAGTTTCACGGTAGTAAGCTTTCCAAGACTCCTAGGGACTTTGCTTTAGCAACCGTTTCGGTACCAGAACACTGCGTAGAGACAGTAAGCTCTGGTCCTGCGTGTATGCTGCGTGTCAACCTAGAAATTGGAGACGATGGCATAAGGCTTCTTTTCCCATTATGAAAGCTCCGTTCATGCGGCCTCGAAGCTTCCTGAAAAGCATTGTTGTTGCCGGGGTTTTCCTCACTGCCGGCATGGTTCTGAGAAGAAAATGAGTTTTCTCCTAAGAAACCTTGGGTTTCCAGTTCCTTGTTGGAAGCTCACCCTGCTCTGCGCTATACCTAAAGTGAAAGTCAACGTGAGCCCAAGCTTCGAAGTAAGGCCCTGATTATCCTTGCAAAACAAGAGGCGTGCAGCAGCTCCATGAGGCCTTCATCGTTGTTCTGCTTTAGTATCAAGGTAGTAAGCTTTTCAACACTCCTAGGGGCCTTGCTTCAGCACCCGTTTCAGTACCAGAACACTGCGTAGAACCAGGAAGCTCTGCTCCTGCGTGTATGCTGCGTGTCAACCTAGAAATTAGAGACTGATGGCACAAGGCTAGTTTTCCCATTATGAAAGCTCCGTTGATGCGGCCCCGAAGCTACCTGAAAAGCACTGTTGTTACCGTGCTTTTACTTACAGCCGGCATGGCTCATAGAAGAAAATGAGTTTTCTCGAAAGAAACCTTGTGCTTCCAGTTCCTAGTTGGAAGCTCACCGTGCTCTGCTCTATACCAAACGTGAAAGTCAATGTGAGCACTAGCCTCGAAGTAAGGCCCAGATTATCCTGGCAAAACGGGAGGCGTGCAGCAGCTCCATGAGGCCTTCATCGCTGTTCTGCTTTAGTTTCACGGTAGTAAGCTTTCCACGACTCCTAGGGTCTTTGCTTAAGCAACCGTTTCGTTACCAGAACACTGCGTAGAGACAGTAAGCTCTGGTCCTGCGTGTATGCTGCGTGTCAACCTAGAAATTGGAGACTGATGGCATAAGGCTTCTTTTCCCATTATGAGAGCTCCGTTCATGCGGCCTCGAAGCTACCTGAAAAGCATTGTTGTTGCCGGGGTTTTCCTCACTGCCGGCATGGTTCTGAGAAGAAAATGAGTTTTCTCCTAAGAAACCTTGGGTTTCCAGTTCCTTGTTGGAAGCTCACCCTGCTCTGCTCTATACCTAAAGTGAAAGTCAACGTGAGCCCAAGCTTCGAAGTAAGGCCCTGATTATCCTTGCAAAACGAGAGGCGTGCAGCAGCTCCATGAGGCCTTCATCGTTGTTCCGCTTTAGTTTCAAGGTAGTAAGCTTTTCAACACTCCTAGGGGCCTTGCTTCAGCACCCGTTTCAGTACCAGAACACTGCGTAGAACCAGGAAGCTCTGCTCCTGCGTGTATGCTGCGTGTCAACCTAGAAATTAGAGACTGATGGCACAAGGCTAGTTTTCCCATTATGAAAGCTCCGTTGATGCGGCCCCGAAGCTACCTGAAAAACAGTGTTGTTACCGTGCTTTTACTTACAGCCGGCATGGCTCATAGAAGAAAATGAGTTTTCTCGAAAGAAACCTTGTGCTTCCAGTTCCTAGTTGGAAGCTCACCGTGCTCTGCTCTATACCAAACGTGAAAGTCAATGTGAGCACTAGCCTCGAAGTAAGGCCCTGATTATGCTGGCAAAACGGGAGGCGTGCAGCAGCTCCATGAGGCCTTCATCGCTGTTCTGCTTTAGTTTCACGGTAGTAAGCTTTCCAAGACTCCTAGGGACTTTGCTTAAGCAACCGTTTCGGTACCAGAACACTGCGTAGAGACAGTAAGCTCTGGTCCTGCGTGTATGCTGCGTGTCAACCTAGAAATTGGAGACTGATGGCATAAGGCTTCTTTTCCCATTATGAAAGCTCCGTTCATGCGGCCTCGAAGCTACCTGAAAAGCATTGTTGTTGCCGGGGTTTTCCTCACTGCCGGCATGGTTCTGAGAAGAAAATGAGTTTTCTCCTAAGAAACCTTGGGTTTCCAGTTCCTTGTTGGAAGCTCACCCTGCTCTGCTCTATACCTAAAGTGAAAGTCAACGTGAGCCCAAGCTTCGAAGTAAGCCCCTGATTATCCTTGCAAAACGAGAGGCGTGCAGCAGCTCCATGAGGCCTTCATCGTTGTTCTGCTTTAGTTTCAAGGTAGTAAGCTTTTCAACACTCCTAGGGGCCTTGCTTCAGCACCCGTTTCAGTACCAGAACACTGCGTAGAACCAGGAAGCTCTGCTCCTGCGTGTATGCTGCGTGTCAACCTAGAAATTAGAGACTGATGGCACAAGGCTAGTTTTCCCATTATGAAAGCTCCGTTGATGCGGCCCCGAAGCTACCTGAAAAACACTGTTGTTACCGTGCTTTTACTTACAGCCGGCATGGCTCATAGAAGAAAATGAGTTTTCTCGAAAGAAACCTTGTGCTTCCAGTTCCTAGTTGGAAGCTCACCGTGCTCTGCTCTATACCAAACGTGAAAGTCAATGTGAGCACTAGCCTCGAAGTAAGGCCCTGATTATGCTGGCAAAACGGGAGGCGTGCAGCAGCTCCATGAGGCCTTCATCGCTGTTCTGCTTTAGTTTCACGGTAGTAAGCTTTCCAAGACTCCTAGGGACTTTGCTTTAGCAACCGTTTCGGTACCAGAACACTGCGTAGAGACAGTAAGCTCTGGTCCTGCGTGTATGCTGCGTGTCAACCTAGAAATTGGAGACTGATGGCATAAGGCTTCTTTTCCCATTATGAAAGCTCCGTTCATGCGGCCTCGAAGCTACCTGAAAAGCATTGTTGTTGCCGGGGTTTTCCTCACTGCCGGCATGGTTCTGAGAAGAAAATGAGTTTTCTCCTAAGAAACCTTGGGTTTCCAGTTCCTTGTTGGAAGCTCACCCTGCTCTGCGCTATACCTAAAGTGAAAGTCAACGTGAGCCCAAGCTTCGTAGTAAGGCCCTGATTCCCCTTGTAAAACGAGAGGCGTGCAGCAGCTCCATGAGGCCTTCATCGTTGTTCTGCTTTAGTTTCAAGGTAGTAAGCTTTTCAACACTCCTAGGGGCCTTGCTTCAGCACCCGTTTCAGTACCAGAACACTGCGTAGAACCAGGAAGCTCTGCTCCTGCGTGTATGCTGCGTGTCAACCTAGAAATTAGAGACTGATGGCACAACGCTTGTTTTCCCGTTTTGAAAGCTCCATTCATGCGGCCTCGAAGCTACCTGAAAAGCACTGTTGTTACCGTGCTTTTACTTACAGCCGGCATGGCACATAGAAGAAAATGAGTTTTCTCGAAAGAAACCTTGTGCTTCCAGTTCCTAGTTGGAAGCTCACCGTGCTCTGCTCTATACCAAACGTGAAAGTCAATGTGAGCACTAGCCTCGAAGTAAGGCCCTGATTATGCTGGCAAAACGGGAGGCGTGCAGCAGCTCCATGAGGCCTTCATCGCTGTTCTGCTTTAGTTTCACGGTAGTAAGCTTTCCAAGACTCCTAGGGACTTTGCTTAAGCAACCGTTTCGGTACCAGAACACTGCGTAGAGACAGTAAGCTCTGGTCCTGCGTGTATGCTGCGTGTCAACCTAGAAATTGGAGACTGATGGCATAAGGCTTCTTTTCCCATTATGAAAGCTCCGTTCATGCGGCCTCGAAGCTACCTGAAAAGCATTGTTGTTGCCGGGGTTTTCCTCACTGCCGGCATGGTTCTGAGAAGAAAATGAGTTTTCTCCTAAGAAACCTTGGGTTTCCAGTTCCTTGTTGGAAGCTCACCCTGCTCTGCTCTATACCTAAAGTGAAAGTCAACGTGAGCCCAAGCTTCGAAGTAAGGCCCTGATTATCCTTGCAAAACAAGAGGCGTGCAGCAGCTCCATGAGGCCTTCATCGTTGTTCTGCTTTAGTTTCAAGGTAGTAAGCTTTTCAACACTCCTAGGGGCCTTGCTTCAGCACCCGTTTCAGTACCAGAACACTGCGTAGAACCAGGAAGCTCTGCTCCTGCGTGTATGCTGCGTGTCAACCTAGAAATTAGAGACTGATGGCACAAGGCTAGTTTTCCCATTATGAAAGCTCCGTTGATGCGGTCCCGAAGCTACCTGAAAAGCACTGTTGTTACCGTGCTTTTACTTACAGCCGGCATGGCTCATAGAAGAAAATGAGTTTTCTCGAAAGAAACCTTGTGCTTCCAGTTCCTAGTTGGAAGCTCACCGTGCTCTGCTCTATACCAAACGTGAAAGTCAATGTGAGCACTAGCCTCGAAGTAAGGCCCAGATTATCCTGGCAAAACGGGAGGCGTGCAGCAGCTCCATGAGGCCTTCATCGCTGTTCTGCTTTAGTTTCACGGTAGTAAGCTTTCCACGACTCCTAGGGTCTTTGCTTAAGCAACCGTTTCGTTACCAGAACACTGCGTAGAGACAGTAAGCTCTGGTCCTGCGTGTATGCTGCGTGTCAACCTAGAAATTGGAGACTGATGGCATAAGGCTTCTTTTCCCATTATGAAAGCTCCGTTCATGCGGCCTCGAAGCTACCTGAAAAACATTGTTGTTGCCGGGGTTTTCCTCACTGCCGGCATGGTTCTGAGAAGAAAATGAGTTTTCTCCTAAGAAACCTTGGGTTTCCAGTTCCTTGTTGGAAGCTCACCCTGCTCTGCTCTATACCTAAAGTGAAAGTCAACGTGAGCCCAAGCTTCGAAGTAAGCCCCTGATTATCCTTGCAAAACGAGAGGCGTGCAGCAGCTCCATGAGGCCTTCATCGTTGTTCTGCTTTAGTGTCAAGGTAGTAAGCTTTTCAACACTCCTAGGGGCCTTGCTTCAGCACCCGTTTCAGTACCAGAACACTGCGTAGAACCAGGAAGCTCTGCTCCTGCGTGTATGCTGCGTGTCAACCTAGAAATTAGAGACTGATGGCACAAGGCTAGTTTTCCCATTATGAAAGCTCCGTTGATGCGGCCCCGAAGCTACCTGAAAAACACTGTTGTTACCGTGCTTTTACTTACAGCCGGCATGGCTCATAGAAGAAAATGAGTTTTCTCGAAAGAAACCTTGTGCTTCCAGTTCCTAGTTGGAAGCTCACCGTGCTCTGCTCTATACCAAACGTGAAAGTCAATGTGAGCACTAGCCTCGAAGTAAGGCCCTGATTATGCTGGCAAAACGGGAGGCGTGCAGCAGCTCCATGAGGCCTTCATCGCTGTTCTGCTTTAGTTTCACGGTAGTAAGCTTTCCAAGACTCCTAGGGACTTTGCTTTAGCAACCGTTTCGGTACCAGAACACTGCGTAGAGACAGTAAGCTCTGGTCCTGCGTGTATGCTGCGTGTCAACCTAGAAATTGGAGACTGATGGCATAAGGCTTCTTTTCCCATTATGAAAGCTCCGTTCATGCGGCCTCGAAGCTACCTGAAAAGCATTGTTGTTGCCGGGGTTTTCTTCACTGCCGGCATGGTTCTGAGAAGAAAATGAGTTTTCTCCTAAGAAACCTTGGGTTTCCAGTTCCTTGTTGGAAGCTCACCCTGCTCTGCGCTATACCTAAAGTGAAAGTCAACGTGAGCCCAAGCTTCGAAGTAGGCCCTGATTACCCTTGTAAAACGAGAGGCGTGCAGCAGCTCCATGAGGCCTTCATCGTTGTTCTGCTTTAGTTTCAAGGTAGTAAGCTTTTCAACACTCCTAGGGGCCTTGCTTCAGCACCCGTTTCAGTACCAGAACACTGCGTAGAACCAGGAAGCTCTGCTCCTGCGTGTATGCTGCGTGTCAACCTAGAAATTAGAGACTGATGGCACAACGCTTGTTTTCCCGTTTTGAAAGCTCCATTCATGCGGCCTCGAAGCTACCTCAAAAGCACTGTTGTTACCGTGCTTTTACTTACAGCCGGCATGGCACATAGAAGAAAATGAGTTTTCTCGAAAGAAACCTTGTGCTTCCAGTTCCTAGTTGGAAGCTCACCGTGCTCTGCTCTATACCAAACGTGAAAGTCAATGTGAGCACTAGCCTCGAAGTAAGGCCCTGATTATGCTGGCAAAACGGGAGGCGTGCAGCAGCTCCATGAGGCCTTCATCGCTGTTCTGCTTTAGTTTCACGGTAGTAAGCTTTCCAAGACTCCTAGGGACTTTGCTTAAGCAACCGTTTCGGTACCAGAACACTGCGTAGAGACAGTAAGCTCTGGTCCTGCGTGTATGCTGCGTGTCAACCTAGAAATTGGAGACTGATGGCATAAGGCTTCTTTTCCCATTATGAAAGCTCCGTTCATGCGGCCTCGAAGCTACCTGAAAAGCATTGTTGTTGCCGGGGTTTTCCTCACTGCCGGCATGGTTCTGAGAAGAAAATGAGTTTTCTCCTAAGAAACCTTGGGTTTCCAGTTCCTTGTTGGAAGCTCACCCTGCTCTGCTCTATACCTAAAGTGAAAGTCAACGTGAGCCCAAGCTTCGAAGTAAGGCCCTGATTATCCTTGCAAAACAAGAGGCGTGCAGCAGCTCCATGAGGCCTTCATCGTTGTTCTGCTTTAGTTTCAAGGTAGTAAGCTTTTCAACACTCCTAGGGGCCTTGCTTCAGCACCCGTTTCAGTACCAGAACACTGCGTAGAACCAGGAAGCTCTGCTCCTGCGTGTATGCTGCGTGTCAACCTAGAAATTAGAGACTGATGGCACAAGGCTAGTTTTCCCATTATGAAAGCTCCGTTGATGCGGCCCCGAAGCTACCTGAAAAGCACTGTTGTTACCGTGCTTTTACTTACAGCCGGCATGGCTCATAGAAGAAAATGAGTTTTCTCGAAAGAAACCTTGTGCTTCCAGTTCCTAGTTGGAAGCTCACCCTGCTCTGCTCTATACCAAACGTGAAAGTCAATGTGAGCACTAGCCTCGAAGTAAGGCCCAGATTATCCTGGCAAAACGGGAGGCGTGCAGCAGCTCCATGAGGCCTTCATCGCTGTTCTGCTTTAGTTTCACGGTAGTAAGCTTTCCACGACTCCTAGGGTCTTTGCTTAAGCAACCGTTTCGTTAACAGAACACTGCGTAGAGACAGTAAGCTCTGGTCCTGCGTGTATGCTGCGTGTCAACCTAGAAATTGGAGACTGATGGCATAAGGCTTCTTTTCCCATTATGAAAGCTCCGTTCATGCGGCCTCGAAGCTACCTGAAAAGCATTGTTGTTGCCGGGGTTTTCCTCACTGCCGGCATGGTTCTGAGAAGAAAATGAGTTTTCTCCTAAGAAACCTTGGGTTTCCAGTTCCTTGTTGGAAGCTCACCCTGCTCTGCTCTATACCTAAAGTGAAAGTCAACGTGAGCCCAAGCTTCGAAGTAAGGCCCTGATTATCCTTGCAAAACGAGAGGCGTGCAGCAGCTCCATGAGGCCTTCATCGTTGTTCTGCTTTAGTGTCAAGGTAGTAAGCTTTTCAACACTCCTAGGGGCCTTGCTTCAGCACCCGTTTCAGTACCAGAACACTGCGTAGAACCAGGAAGCTCTGCTCCTGCGTGTATGCTGCGTGTCAACCTAGAAATTAGAGACTGATGGCACAAGGCTAGTTTTCCCATTATGAAAGCTCCGTTGATGCGGCCCCGAAGCTACCTGAAAAGCACTGTTGTTACCGTGCTTTTACTTACAGCCGGCATGGCTCATAGAAGAAAATGAGTTTTCTCGAAAGAAACCTTGTGCTTCCAGTTCCTAGTTGGAAGCTCACCGTGCTCTGCTCTATACCAAACGTGAAAGTCAATGTGAGCACTAGCCTCGAAGTAAGGCCCAGATTATCCTGGCAAAACGGGAGGCGTGCAGCAGCTCCATGAGGCCTTCATCGCTGTTCTGCTTTAGTTTCACGGTAGTAAGCTTTCCACGACTCCTAGGGACTTTGCTTAAGCAACCGTTTCGGTACCAGAACACTGCGTAGAGACAGTAAGCTCTGGTCCTGCGTGTATGCTGCGTGTCAACCTAGAAATTGGAGACTGATGGCATAAGGCTTCTTTTCCCATTATGAAAGCTCCGTTCATGCGGCCTCGAAGCTACCTGAAAAGCATTGTTGTTGCCGGGGTTTTCCTCACTGCCGGCATGGTTCTGAGAAGAAAATGAGTTTTCTCCTAAGAAACCTTGGGTTTCCAGTTCCTTGTTGGAAGCTCACCCTGCTCTGCGCTATACCTAAAGTGAAAGTCAACGTGAGCCCAAGCTTCGAAGTAAGGCCCTGATTATCCTTGCAAAACGAGAGGCGTGCAGCAGCTCCATGAGGCCTTCATCGTTGTTCTGCTTTAGTGTCAAGGTAGTAAGCTTTTCAACACTCCTAGGGGCCTTGCTTCAGCACCCGTTTCAGTACCAGAACACTGCGTAGAACCAGGAAGCTCTACTCCTGCGTGTATGCTGCGTGTCAACCTAGAAATTAGAGACTGATGGCACAAGGCTAGTTTTCCCATTATGAAAGCTCCGTTGATGCGGCCCCGAAGCTACCTGAAAAGCACTGTTGTTACCGTGCTTTTACTTACAGCCGGCATGGCTCATAGAAGAAAATGAGTTTTCTCGAAAGAAACCTTGTGCTTCCAGTTCCTAGTTGGAAGCTCACCCTGCTCTGCTCTATACCAAACGTGAAAGTCAATGTGAGCACTAGCCTCGAAGTAAGGCCCTGATTATGCTGGCAAAACGGGAGGCGTGCAGCAGCTCCATGAGGCCTTCATCGCTGTTCTGCTTTAGTTGCACGGTAGTAAGCTTTCCAAGACTCCTAGGGACTTTGCTTAAGCAACCGTTTCGGTACCAGAACACTGCGTAGAGACAGTAAGCTCTGGTCCTGCGTGTATGCTGCGTGTCAACCTAGAAATTGGAGACTGATGGCATAAGGCTTCTTTTCCCATTATGAAAGCTCCGTTCATGCGGCCTCGAAGCTACCTGAAAAGCATTGTTGTTGCCGGGGTTTTCTGCACTGCCGGCATGGTTCTGAGAAGAAAATGAGTTTTCTCCTAAGAAACCTTGGGTTTCCAGTTCCTTGTTGGAAGCTCACCCTGCTCTGCGCTATACCTAAAGTGAAAGTCAACGTGAGCCCAAGCTTCGAAGTAGGCCCTGATTACCCTTGTAAAACGAGAGGCGTGCAGCAGCTCCATGAGGCCTTCATCGTTGTTCTGCTTTAGTTTCAAGGTAGTAAGCTTTTCAACACTCCTAGGGGCCTTGCTTCAGCACCCGTTTCAGTACCAGAACACTGCGTAGAACCAGGAAGCTCTGCTCCTGCGTGTATGCTGCGTGTCAACCTAGAAATTAGAGACTGATGGCACAACGCTTGTTTTCCCGTTTTGAAAGCTCCATTCATGCGGCCTCGAAGCTACCTCAAAAGCACTGTTGTTACCGTGCTTTTACTTACAGCCGGCATGGCACATAGAAGAAAATGAGTTTTCTCGAAAGAAACCTTGTGCTTCCAGTTCCTAGTTGGAAGCTCACCCTGCTCTGCTCTATACCAAACGTGAAAGTCAATGTGAGCACTAGCCTCGAAGTAAGGCCCTGATTATGCTGGCAAAACGGGAGGCGTGCAGCAGCTGCATGAGGCCTTCATCGCTGTTCTGCTTTAGTTTCACGGTAGTAAGCTTTCCAAGACTCCTAGGGACTTTGCTTAAGCAACCGTTTCGGTACCAGAACACTGCGTAGAGACAGTAAGCTCTGGTCCTGCGTGTATGCTGCGTGTCAACCTAGAAATTGGAGACTGATGGCATAAGGCTTCTTTTCCCATTATGAAAGCTCCGTTCATGCGGCCTCGAAGCTACCTGAAAAGCATTGTTGTTGCCGGGGTTTTCCTCACTGCCGGCATGGTTCTGAGAAGAAAATGAGTTTTCTCCTAAGAAACCTTGGGTTTCCAGTTCCTTGTTGGAAGCTCACCCTGCTCTGCGCTATACCTAAAGTGAAAGTCAACGTGAGCCCAAGCTTCGAAGTAAGGCCCTGATTATCCTTGCAAAACAAGAGGCGTGCAGCAGCTCCATGAGGCCTTCATCGTTGTTCTGCTTTAGTTTCAAGGTAGTAAGCTTTTCAACACTCCTAGGGGCCTTGCTTCAGCACCCGTTTCAGTACCAGAACACTGCGTAGAACCAGGAAGCTCTGCTCCTGCGTGTATGCTGCGTGTCAACCTAGAAATTAGAGACTGATGGCACAAGGCTAGTTTTCCCATTATGAAAGCTCCGTTGATGCGGCCCCGAAGCTACCTGAAAAGCACTGTTGTTACCGTGCTTTTACTTACAGCCGGCATGGCTCATAGAAGAAAATGAGTTTTCTCGAAAGAAACCTTGTGCTTCCAGTTCCTAGTTGGAAGCTCACCCTGCTCTGCTCTATACCAAACGTGAAAGTCAATGTGAGCACTAGCCTCGAAGTAAGGCCCTGATTGTGCTGGCAAAACGGGAGGCGTGCAGCAGCTCCATGAGGCCTTCATCGCTGTTCTGCTTTAGTTTCACGGTAGTAAGCTTTCCAAGACTCCTAGGGACTTTGCTTAAGCAACCGTTTCGGTACCAGAACACTGCGTAGAGACAGTAAGCTCTGGTCCTGCGTGTATGCTGCGTGTCAACCTAGAAATTGGAGACTGATGGCATAAGGCTTCTTTTCCCATTATGAAAGCTCCGTTCATGCGGCCTCGAAGCTACCTGAAAAGCATTGTTGTTGCCGGGGTTTTCCTCACTGCCGGCATGGTTCTGAGAAGAAAATGAGTTTTCTCCTAAGAAACCTTGGGTTTCCAGTTCCTTGTTGGAAGCTCACCCTGCTCTGCGCTATACCTAAAGTGAAAGTCAACGTGAGCCCAAGCTTCGAAGTAAGGCCCTGATTATCCTTGCAAAACGAGAGGCGTGCAGCAGCTCCATGAGGCCTTCATCGTTGTTCTGCTTTAGTGTCAAGGTAGTAAGCTTTTCAACACTCCTAGGGGCCTTGCTTCAGCACCCGTTTCAGTACCAGAAGACTGCGTAGAACCAGGAAGCTCTGCTCCTGCGTGTATGCTGCGTGTCAACCTAGAAATTAGAGACTGATGGCAAAGGCTAGTTTTCCCATTATGAAGCTCCGTTGATGCGGCCCCGAAGCTACCTGAAAAGCACTGTTGTTACCGTGCTTTTACTTACAGCCGGCATGGCTCATAGAAGAAAATGAGTTTTCTCGAAAGAAACCTTGTGCTTCCAGTTCCTAGTTGGAAGCTCACCCTGCTCTGCTCTATACCAAACGTGAAAGTCAATGTGAGCACTAGCCTCGAAGTAAGGCCCTGATTATGCTGGCAAAACGGGAGGCGTGCAGCAGCTCCATGAGGCCTTCATCGCTGTTCTGCTTTAGTTGCACGGTAGTAAGCTTTCCAAGACTCCTAGGGACTTTGCTTAAGCAACCGTTTCGGTACCAGAACACTGCGTAGAGACAGTAAGCTCTGGTCCTGCGTGTATGCTGCGTGTCAACCTAGAAATTGGAGACTGATGGCATAAGGCTTCTTTTCCCATTATGAAAGCTCCGTTCATGCGGCCTCGAAGCTACCTGAAAAGCATTGTTGTTGCCGGGGTTTTCTGCACTGCCGGCATGGTTCTGAGAAGAAAATGAGTTTTCTCCTAAGAAACCTTGGGTTTCCAGTTCCTTGTTGGAAGCTCACCCTGCTCTGCGCTATACCTAAAGTGAAAGTCAACGTGAGCCCAAGCTTCGAAGTAGGCCCTGATTACCCTTGTAAAACGAGAGGCGTGCAGCAGCTCCATGAGGCCTTCATCGTTGTTCTGCTTTAGTTTCAAGGTAGTAAGCTTTTCAACACTCCTAAGGGCCTTGCTTCAGCACCCGTTTCAGTACCAGAACACTGCGTAGAACCAGGAAGCTCTGCTCCTGCGTGTATGCTGCGTGTCAACCTAGAAATTAGAGACTGATGGCACAACGCTTGTTTTCCCGTTTTGAAAGCTCCATTCATGCGGCCTCGAAGCTACCTGAAAAGCACGGTTGTTACCGTGCTTTTACTTACAGCCGGCATGGCACATAGAAGAAAATGAGTTTTCTCGAAAGAAACCTTGTGCTTCCAGTTCCTAGTTGGAAGCTCACCCTGCTCTGCTCTATACCAAACCTGAAAGTCAATGTGAGCCCTAGCCTCGAAGTAAGGCCCTGATTGTGCTGGCAAAACGGGAGGCGTGCAGCAGCTCCATGAGGCCTTCATCGCTGTTCTGCTTTAGTTTCACGGTAGTAAGCTTTCCAAGACTCCTAGGGACTTTGCTTTAGCAACCGTTTCGGTACCAGAACACTGCGTAGAGACAGTAAGCTCTGGTCCTGCGTGTATGCTGCGTGTCAACCTAGAAATTGGAGACTGATGGCATAAGGCTTCTTTTCCCATTATGAAAGCTCCGTTCATGCGGCCTCGAAGCTACCTGAAAAGCATTGTTGTTGCCGGGGTTTTCCTCACTGCCGGCATGGTTCTGAGAAGAAAATGAGTTTTCTCCTAAGAAACCTTGGGTTTCCAGTTCCTTGTTGGAAGCTCACCCTGCTCTGCTCTATACCTAAAGTGAAAGTCAACGTGAGCCCAAGCTTCGAAGTAAGGCCCTGATTACCCTTGTAAAATGAGAGGCGTGCAGCAGCTCCATGAGGCCTTCATCGTTGTTCTGCTTTAGTTTCAAGGTAGTAAGCTTTTCAACACTCCTAGGGGCCTTGCTTCAGCACCCGTTTCAGTACCAGAAGACTGCGTAGAACCAGGAAGCTCTGCTCCTGCGTGTATGCTGCGTGTCAACCTAGAAATTAGAGACTGATGGCACAACGCTTGTTTTCCCGTTTTGAAAGCTCCATTCATGCGGCCTCGAAGCTACCTGAAAAGCACTGTTGTTACCGTGCTTTTACTTACAGCCGGCATGGCACATAGAAGAAAATGAGTTTTCTCGAAAGAAACCTTGTGCTTCCAGTTCCTAGTTGGAAGCTCACCCTGCTCTGCTCTATACCAAACGTGAAAGTCAATGTGAGCACTAGCCTCGAAGTAAGGCCCTGATTATGCTGGCAAAACGGGAGGCGTGCAGCAGCTCCATGAGGCCTTCATCGCTGTTCTGCTTTAGTTTCACGGTAGTAAGCTTTCCAAGACTCCTAGGGACTTTGCTTAAGCAACCGTTTCGGTACCAGAACACTGCGTAGAGACAGTAAGCTCTGGTCCTGCGTGTATGCTGCGTGTCAACCTAGAAATTGGAGACTGATGGCATAAGGCTTCTTTTCCCATTATGAAAGCTCCGTTCATGCGGCCTCGAAGCTACCTGAAAAGCATTGTTGTTGCCGGGGTTTTCCTCACTGCCGGCATGGTTCTGAGAAGAAAATGAGTTTTCTCCTAAGAAACCTTGGGTTTCCAGTTCCTTGTTGGAAGCTCACCCTGCTCTGCGCTATACCTAAAGTGAAAGTCAACGTGAGCCCAAGCTTCGAAGTAAGGCCCTGATTATCCTTGCAAAACAAGAGGCGTGCAGCAGCTCCATGAGGCCTTCATCGTTGTTCTGCTTTAGTTTCAAGGTAGTAAGCTTTTCAACACTCCTAGGGGCCTTGCTTCAGCACCCGTTTCAGTACCAGAAGACTGCGTAGAACCAGGAAGCTCTGCTCCTGCGTGTATGCTGCGTGTCAACCTAGAAATTAGAGACTGATGGCACAAGGCTAGTTTTCCCATTATGAAAGCTCCGTTGATGCGGCCCCGAAGCTACCTGAAAAGCACTGTTGTTACCGTGCTTTTACTTACAGCCGGCATGGCTCATAGAAGAAAATGAGTTTTCTCAAAAGAAACCTTGTGCTTCCAGTTCCTAGTTGGAAGCTCACCCTGCTCTGCTCTATACCAAACGTGAAAGTCAATGTGAGCACTAGCCTCGAAGAAAGGCCCTGATTGTGCTGGCAAAACGGGAGGCGTGCAGCAGCTCCATGAGGCCTTCATCGCTGTTCTGCTTTAGTTTCACGGTAGTAAGCTTTCCAAGACTCCTAGGGACTTTGCTTAAGCAACCGTTTCGGTACCAGAACACTGCGTAGAGACAGTAAGCTCTGGTCCTGCGTGTATGCTGCGTGTCAACCTAGAAATTGGAGACTGATGGCATAAGGCTTCTTTTCCCATTATGAAAGCTCCGTTCATGCGGCCTCGAAGCTACCTGAAAAGCATTGTTGTTGCCGGGGTTTTCCTCACTGCCGGCATGGTTCTGAGAAGAAAATGAGTTTTCTCCTAAGAAACCTTGGGTTTCCAGTTCCTTGTTGGAAGCTCACCCTGCTCTGCGCTATACCTAAAGTGAAAGTCAACGTGAGCCCAAGCTTCGAAGTAAGGCCCTGATTATCCTTGCAAAACGAGAGGCGTGCAGCAGCTCCATGAGGCCTTCATCGTTGTTCTGCTTTAGTGTCAAGGTAGTAAGCTTTTCAACACTCCTAGGGGCCTTGCTTCAGCACCCGTTTCAGTACCAGAAGACTGCGTATTACCAGGAAGCTCTGCTCCTGCGTGTATGCTGCGTGTCAACCTAGAAATTAGAGACTGATTGCACAAGGCTAGTTTTCCCATTATGAAGCTCCGTTGATGCGGCCCCGAAGCTACCTGAAAAGCACTGTTGTTACCGTGCTTTTACTTACAGCCGGCATGGCTCATAGAAGAAAATGAGTTTTCTCGAAAGAAACCTTGTGCTTCCAGTTCCTAGTTGGAAGCTCACCGTGCTCTGCTCTATACCAAACGTGAAAGTCAATGTGAGCACTAGCCTCGAAGTAAGGCCCTGATTATGCTGGCAAAACGGGAGGCGTGCAGCAGCTCCATGAGGCCTTCATCGCTGTTCTGCTTTAGTTTCACGGTAGTAAGCTTTCCAAGACTCCTAGGGACTTTGCTTAAGCAACCGTTTCGGTACCAGAACACTGCGTAGAGACAGTAAGCTCTGGTCCTGCGTGTATGCTGCGTGTCAACCTAGAAATTGGAGACTGATGGCATAAGGCTTCTTTTCCCATTATGAAAGCTCCGTTCATGCGGCCTCGAAGCTACCTGAAAAGCATTGTTGTTGCCGGGGTTTTCTTCACTGCCGGCATGGTTCTGAGAAGAAAATGAGTTTTCTCCTAAGAAACCTTGGGTTTCCAGTTCCTTGTTGGAAGCTCACCCTGCTCTGCGCTATACCTAAAGTGAAAGTCAACGTGAGCCCAAGCTTCGAAGTAGGCCCTGATTACCCTTGTAAAACGAGAGGCGTGCAGCAGCTCCATGAGGCCTTCATCGTTGTTCTGCTTTAGTTTCAAGGTAGTAAGCTTTTCAACACTCCTAGGGGCCTTGCTTCAGCACCCGTTTCAGTACCAGAACACTGCGTAGAACCAGGAAGCTCTGCTCCTGCGTGTATGCTGCGTGTCAACCTAGAAATTAGAGACTGATGGCACAACGCTTGTTTTCCCGTTTTGAAAGCTCCATTCATGCGGCCTCGAAGCTACCTGAAAAGCACGGTTGTTACCGTGCTTTTACTTACAGCCGGCATGGCACATAGAAGAAAATGAGTTTTCTCGAAAGAAACCTTGTGCTTCCAGTTCCTAGTTGGAAGCTCACCCTGCTCTGCTCTATACCAAACCTGAAAGTCAATGTGAGCCCTAGCCTCGAAGTAAGGCCCTGATTGTGCTGGCAAAACGGGAGGCGTGCAGCAGCTCCATGAGGCCTTCATCGCTGTTCTGCTTTAGTTTCACGGTAGTAAGCTTTCCAAGACTCCTAGGGACTTTGCTTTAGCAACCGTTTCGGTACCAGAACACTGCGTAGAGACAGTAAGCTCTGGTCCTGCGTGTATGCTGCGTGTCAACCTAGAAATTGGAGACTGATGGCATAAGGCTTCTTTTCCCATTATGAAAGCTCCGTTCATGCGGCCTCGAAGCTACCTGAAAAGCATTGTTGTTGCCGGGGTTTTCCTCACTGCCGGCATGGTTCTGAGAAGAAAATGAGTTTTCTCCTAAGAAACCTTGGGTTTCCAGTTCCTTGTTGGAAGCTCACCCTGCTCTGCTCTATACCTAAAGTGAAAGTCAACGTGAGCCCAAGCTTCGAAGTAAGGCCCTGATTACCCTTGTAAAACGAGAGGCGTGCAGCAGCTCCATGAGGCCTTCATCGTTGTTCTGCTTTAGTTTCAAGGTAGTAAGCTTTTCAACACTCCTAGGGGCCTTGCTTCAGCACCCGTTTCAGTACCAGAACACTGCGTAGAACCAGGAAGCTCTGCTCCTGCGTGTATGCTGCGTGTCAACCTAGAAATTAGAGACTGATGGCACAAGGCTAGTTTTCCCATTATGAAGCTCCGTTGATGCGGCCCCGAAGCTACCTGAAAAGCACTGTTGTTACCGTGCTTTTACTTACAGCCGGCATGGCACATAGAAGAAAATGAGTTTTCTCGAAAGAAACCTTGTGCTTCCAGTTCCTAGTTGGAAGCTCACCCTGCTCTGCTCTATACCAAAAGTGAAAGTCAATGTGAGCACTAGCCTCGAAGTAAGGCCCTGATTATGCTGGCAAAACGGGAGGCGTGCAGCAGCTCCATGAGGCCTTCATCGCTGTTCTGCTTTAGTTTCACGGTAGTAAGCTTTCCAAGACTCCTAGGGACTTTGCTTAAGCAACCGTTTCGGTACCAGAACACTGCGTAGAGACAGTAAGCTCTGGTCCTGCGTGTATGCTGCGTGTCAACCTAGAAATTGGAGACTGATGGCATAAGGCTTCTTTTCCCATTATGAAAGCTCCGTTCATGCGGCCTCGAAGCTACCTGAAAAGCATTGTTGTTGCCGGGGTTTTCCTCACTGCCGGCATGGTTCTGAGAAGAAAATGAGTTTTCTCCTAAGAAACCTTGGGTTTCCAGTTCCTTGTTGGAAGCTCACCCTGCTCTGCGCTATACCTAAAGTGAAAGTCAACGTGAGCCCAAGCTTCGAAGTAAGGCCCTGATTATCCTTGCAAAACAAGAGGCGTGCAGCAGCTCCATGAGGCCTTCATCGTTGTTCTGCTTTAGTTTCAAGGTAGTAAGCTTTTCAACACTCCTAGGGGCCTTGCTTCAGCACCCGTTTCAGTACCAGAACACTGCGTAGAACCAGGAAGCTCTGCTCCTGCGTGTATGCTGCGTGTCAACCTAGAAATTAGAGACTGATGGCACAAGGCTAGTTTTCCCATTATGAAAGCTCCGTTGATGCGGCCCCGAAGCTACCTGAAAAGCACTGTTGTTACCGTGCTTTTACTTACAGCCGGCATGGCTCATAGAAGAAAATGAGTTTTCTCAAAAGAAACCTTGTGCTTCCAGTTCCTAGTTGGAAGCTCACCCTGCTCTGCTCTATACCAAACGTGAAAGTCAATGTGAGCACTAGCCTCGAAGTAAGGCCCTGATTGTGCTGGCAAAACGGGAGGCGTGCAGCAGCTCCATGAGGCCTTCATCGCTGTTCTGCTTTAGTTTCACGGTAGTAAGCTTTCCAAGACTCCTAGGGACTTTGCTTAAGCAACCGTTTCGGTACCAGAACACTGCGTAGAGACAGTAAGCTCTGGTCCTGCGTGTATGCTGCGTGTCAACCTAGAAATTGGAGACTGATGGCATAAGGCTTCTTTTCCCATTATGAAAGCTCCGTTCATGCGGCCTCGAAGCTACCTGAAAAGCATTGTTGTTGCCGGGGTTTTCCTCACTGCCGGCATGGTTCTGAGAAGAAAATGAGTTTTCTCCTAAGAAACCTTGGGTTTCCAGTTCCTTGTTGGAAGCTCACCCTGCTCTGCGCTATACCTAAAGTGAAAGTCAACGTGAGCCCAAGCTTCGAAGTAAGGCCCTGATTATCCTTGCAAAACGAGAGGCGTGCAGCAGCTCCATGAGGCCTTCATCGTTGTTCTGCTTTAGTGTCAAGGTAGTAAGCTTTTCAACACTCCTAGGGGCCTTGCTTCAGCACCCGTTTCAGTACCAGAAGACTGCGTATTACCAGGAAGCTCTGCTCCTGCGTGTATGCTGCGTGTCAACCTAGAAATTAGAGACTGATGGCACAAGGCTAGTTTTCCCATTATGAAGCTCCGTTGATGCGGCCCCGAAGCTACCTGAAAAGCACTGTTGTTACCGTGCTTTTACTTACAGCCGGCATGGCTCATAGAAGAAAATGAGTTTTCTCGAAAGAAACCTTGTGCTTCCAGTTCCTAGTTGGAAGCTCACCCTGCTCTGCTCTATACCAAACGTGAAAGTCAATGTGAGCACTAGCCTCGAAGTAAGGCCCTGATTATGCTGGCAAAACGGGAGGCGTGCAGCAGCTCCATGAGGCCTTCATCGCTGTTCTGCTTTAGTTGCACGGTAGTAAGCTTTCCAAGACTCCTAGGGACTTTGCTTAAGCAACCGTTTCGGTACCAGAACACTGCGTAGAGACAGTAAGCTCTGGTCCTGCGTGTATGCTGCGTGTCAACCTAGAAATTGGAGACTGATGGCATAAGGCTTCTTTTCCCATTATGAAAGCTCCGTTCATGCGGCCTCGAAGCTACCTGAAAAGCATTGTTGTTGCCGGGGTTTTCTTCACTGCCGGCATGGTTCTGAGAAGAAAATGAGTTTTCTCCTAAGAAACCTTGGGTTTCCAGTTCCTTGTTGGAAGCTCACCCTGCTCTGCGCTATACCTAAAGTGAAAGTCAACGTGAGCCCAAGCTTCGAAGTAGGCCCTGATTACCCTTGTAAAACGAGAGGCGTGCAGCAGCTCCCTGAGGCCTTCATCGTTGTTCTGCTTTAGTTTCAAGGTAGTAAGCTTTTCAACACTCCTAGGGGCCTTGCTTCAGCACCCGTTTCAGTACCAGAACACTGCGTAGAACCAGGAAGCTCTGCTCCTGCGTGTATGCTGCGTGTCAACCTAGAAATTAGAGACTGATGGCACAAGGCTAGTTTTCCCATTATGAAAGCTCCGTTGATGCGGCCCCGAAGCTCCCTGAAAAGCACTGTTGTTACCGTGCTTTTACTTACAGCCGGCATGGTTCATAGAAGAAAATGAGTTTTCTCGAAAGAAACCTTGTGCTTCCAGTTCCTAGTTGGAAGCTCACCCTGCTCTGCTCTATACCAAACGTGAAAGTCAATGTGAGCACTAGCCTCGAAGTAAAGCCCTGATTATCCTGGCAAAACGATAGGCGTGCAGCAGCTCCATGAGGCTTTCATCGCTGTTCTGCTTTAGTTTCACGGTAGTAAGCTTTCCAAGACTCCTAGGGACTTTGCTTAAGCAACCGTTTCGGTACCAGAACACTGCGTAGAGACAGTAAGCTCTGGTCCTGCGTGTATGCTGCGTGTCAACCTAGAAATTGGAGACTGATGGCATAAAGCTTCTATTCCCATTATGAAAGCTCCGTTCATGCGGCCTCGAAGCTACCTGAAAAGCATTGTTGTTGCCGGGGTTTTCCTCACTGCCGGCATGGTTCTGAGAAGAAAATGAGTTTTCTCCTAAGAAACCTTGGGTTTCCAGTTCCTTGTTGGAAGCTCACCCTGCTCTGCTCTATACCTAAAGTGAAAGTCAACGTGAGCCCAAGCTTCGAAGTAAGGTCCTGATTATCCTTGCAAAACGAGAGGCGTGCAGCAGCTCAATGAGGCCTTCATCGTTGTTCTGCTTTAGTTTCAAGGTAGTAAGCTTTTCAACACTCCTAGGGGCCTTGCTTCAGCACCCGTTTCAGTACCAGAACACTGCGTAGAACCAGGAAGCTCTGCTCCTGCGTGTATGCTGCGTGTCAACCTAGAAATTAGAGACTGATGGCACAACGCTTGTTTTCCCGTTTTGAAAGCTCCATTCATGCGGCCTCGAAGCTACCTGAAAAGCACTGTTGTTACCGTGCTTTTACTTACAGCCGGCATGGCACATAGAAGAAAATGAGTTTTCTCGAAAGAAACCTTGTGCTTCCAGTTCCTAGTTGGAAGCTCACCCTGCTCTGCTCTATACCAAACGTGAAAGTCAATGTGAGCACTAGCCTCGAAGTAAGGCCCTGATTATGCTGGCAAAACGGGAGGCGTGCAGCAGCTCCATGAGGCCTTCATCGCTGTTCTGCTTTAGTTGCACGGTAGTAAGCTTTCCAAGACTCCTAGGGACTTTGCTTAAGCAACCGTTTCGGTACCAGAACACTGCGTAGAGACAGTAAGCTCTGGTCCTGCGTGTATGCTGCGTGTCAACCTAGAAATTGGAGACTGATGGCATAAGGCTTCTTTTCCCATTATGAAAGCTCCGTTCATGCGGCCTCGAAGCTACCTGAAAAGCATTGTTGTTGCCGGGGTTTTCTTCACTGCCGGCATGGTTCTGAGAAGAAAATGAGTTTTCTCCTAAGAAACCTTGGGTTTCCAGTTCCTTGTTGGAAGCTCACCCTGCTCTGCGCTATACCTAAAGTGAAAGTCAACGTGAGCCCAAGCTTCGAAGTAGGCCCTGATTACCCTTGTAAAACGAGAGGCGTGCAGCAGCTCCATGAGGCCTTCATCGTTGTTCTGCTTTAGTTTCAAGGTAGTAAGCTTTTCAACACTCCTAGGGGCCTTGCTTCAGCACCCGTTTCAGTACCAGAACACTGCGTAGAACCAGGAAGCTCTGCTCCTGCGTGTATGCTGCGTGTCAACCTAGAAATTAGAGACTGATGGCACAACGCTTGTTTTCCCGTTTTGAAAGCTCCATTCATGCGGCCTCGAAGCTACCTGAAAAGCACGGTTGTTACCGTGCTTTTACTTACAGCCGGCATGGCACATAGAAGAAAATGAGTTTTCTCGAAAGAAACCTTGTGCTTCCAGTTCCTAGTTGGAAGCTCACCCTGCTCTGCTCTATACCAAACCTGAAAGTCAATGTGAGCCCTAGCCTCGAAGTAAGGCCCTGATTGTGCTGGCAAAACGGGAGGCGTGCAGCAGCTCCATGAGGCCTTCATCGCTGTTCTGCTTTAGTTTCACGGTAGTAAGCTTTCCAAGACTCCTAGGGACTTTGCTTTAGCAACCGTTTCGGTACCAGAACACTGCGTAGAGACAGTAAGCTCTGGTCCTGCGTGTATGCTGCGTGTCAACCTAGAAATTGGAGACTGATGGCATAAGGCTTCTTTTCCCATTATGAAAGCTCCGTTCATGCGGCCTCGAAGCTACCTGAAAAGCATTGTTGTTGCCGGGGTTTTCCTCACTGCCGGCATGGTTCTGAGAAGAAAATGAGTTTTCTCCTAAGAAACCTTGGGTTTCCAGTTCCTTGTTGGAAGCTCACCCTGCTCTGCGCTATACCTAAAGTGAAAGTCAACGTGAGCCCAAGCTTCGAAGTAAGGCCCTGATTATCCTTGCAAAACGAGAGGCGTGCAGCAGCTCCATGAGGCCTTCATCGTTGTTCTGCTTTAGTTTCAAGGTAGTAAGCTTTTCAACACTCCTAGGGGCCTTGCTTCAGCACCCGTTTCAGTACCAGAACACTGCGTAGAACCAGGAAGCTCTGCTCCTGCGTGTATGCTGCGTGTCAACCTAGAAATTAGAGACTGATGGCACAAGGCTAGTTTTCCCATTATGAAAGCTCCGTTGATGCGGCCCCGAAGCTACCTGAAAAGCACTGTTGTTACCGTGCTTTTACTTACAGCCGGCATGGCTCATAGAAGAAAATGAGTTTTCTCAAAAGAAACCTTGTGCTTCCAGTTCCTAGTTGGAAGCTCACCCTGCTCTGCTCTATACCAAACGTGAAAGTCAATGTGAGCACTAGCCTCGAAGTAAGGCCCTGATTGTGCTGGCAAAACGGGAGGCGTGCAGCAGCTCCATGAGGCCTTCATCGCTGTTCTGCTTTAGTTTCACGGTAGTAAGCTTTCCAAGACTCCTAGGGACTTTGCTTAAGCAACCGTTTCGGTACCAGAACACTGCGTAGAGACAGTAAGCTCTGGTCCTGCGTGTATGCTGCGTGTCAACCTAGAAATTGGAGACTAATGGCATAAGGCTTCTTTTCCCATTATGAAAGCTCCGTTCATGCGGCCTCGAAGCTACCTGAAAAGCATTGTTGTTGCCGGGGTTTTCCTCACTGCCGGCATGGTTCTGAGAAGAAAATGAGTTTTCTCCTAAGAAACCTTGGGTTTCCAGTTCCTTGTTGGAAGCTCACCCTGCTCTGCGCTATACCTAAAGTGAAAGTCAACGTGAGCCCAAGCTTCGAAGTAAGGCCCTGATTATCCTTGCAAAACGAGAGGCGTGCAGCAGCTCCATGAGGCCTTCATCGTTGTTCTGCTTTAGTGTCAAGGTAGTAAGCTTTTCAACACTCCTAGGGGCCTTGCTTCAGCACCCGTTTCAGTACCAGAAGACTGCGTATTACCAGGAAGCTCTGCTCCTGCGTGTATGCTGCGTGTCAACCTAGAAATTAGAGACTGATGGCACAAGGCTAGTTTTCCCATTATGAAGCTCCGTTGATGCGGCCCCGAAGCTACCTGAAAAGCACTGTTGTTACCGTGCTTTTACTTACAGCCGGCATGGCTCATAGAAGAAAATGAGTTTTCTCGAAAGAAACCTTGTGCTTCCAGTTCCTAGTTGGAAGCTCACCCTGCTCTGCTCTATACCAAACGTGAAAGTCAATGTGAGCACTAGCCTCGAAGTAAGGCCCTGATTATGCTGGCAAAACGGGAGGCGTGCAGCAGCTCCATGAGGCCTTCATCGCTGTTCTGCTTTAGTTGCACGGTAGTAAGCTTTCCAAGACTCCTAGGGACTTTGCTTAAGCAACCGTTTCGGTACCAGAACACTGCGTAGAGACAGTAAGCTCTGGTCCTGCGTGTATGCTGCGTGTCAACCTAGAAATTGGAGACTGATGGCATAAGGCTTCTTTTCCCATTATGAAAGCTCCGTTCATGCGGCCTCGAAGCTACCTGAAAAGCATTGTTGTTGCCGGGGTTTTCTTCACTGCCGGCATGGTTCTGAGAAGACAATGAGTTTTCTCCTAAGAAACCTTGGGTTTCCAGTTCCTTGTTGGAAGCTCACCCTGCTCTGCGCTATACCTAAAGTGAAAGTCAACGTGAGCCCAAGCTTCGAAGTAGGCCCTGATTACCCTTGTAAAACGAGAGGCGTGCAGCAGCTCCCTGAGGCCTTCATCGTTGTTCTGCTTTAGTTTCAAGGTAGTAAGCTTTTCAACACTCCTAGGGGCCTTGCTTCAGCACCCGTTTCAGTACCAGAACACTGCGTAGAACCAGGAAGCTCTGCTCCTGCGTGTATGCTGCGTGTCAACCTAGAAATTAGAGACTGATGGCACAAGGCTAGTTTTCCCATTATGAAAGCTCCGTTGATGCGGCCCCGAAGCTCCCTGAAAAGCACTGTTGTTACCGTGCTTTTACTTACAGCCGGCATGGTTCATAGAAGAAAATGAGTTTTCTCGAAAGAAACCTTGTGCTTCCAGTTCCTAGTTGGAAGCTCACCCTGCTCTGCTCTATACCAAACGTGAAAGTCAATGTGAGCACTAGCCTCGAAGTAAAGCCCTGATTATCCTGGCAAAACGATAGGCGTGCAGCAGCTCCATGAGGCTTTCATCGCTGTTCTGCTTTAGTTTCACGGTAGTAAGCTTTCCAAGACTCCTAGGGACTTTGCTTAAGCAACCGTTTCGGTACCAGAACACTGCGTAGAGACAGTAAGCTCTGGTCCTGCGTGTATGCTGCGTGTCAACCTAGAAATTGGAGACTGATGGCATAAAGCTTCTATTCCCATTATGAAAGCTCCGTTCATGCGGCCTCGAAGCTACCTGAAAAGCATTGTTGTTGCCGGGGTTTTCCTCACTGCCGGCATGGTTCTGAGAAGAAAATGAGTTTTCTCCTAAGAAACCTTGGGTTTCCAGTTCCTTGTTGGAAGCTCACCCTGCTCTGCTCTATACCTAAAGTGAAAGTCAACGTGAGCCCAAGCTTCGAAGTAAGGTCCTGATTATCCTTGCAAAACGAGAGGCGTGCAGCAGCTCAATGAGGCCTTCATCGTTGTTCTGCTTTAGTTTCAAGGTAGTAAGCTTTTCAACACTCCTAGGGGCCTTGCTTCAGCACCCGTTTCAGTACCAGAACACTGCGTAGAACCAGGAAGCTCTGCTCCTGCGTGTATGCTGCGTGTCAACCTAGAAATTAGAGACTGATGGCACAACGCTTGTTTTCCCGTTTTGAAAGCTCCATTCATGCGGCCTCGAAGCTACCTGAAAAGCACGGTTGTTACCGTGCTTTTACTTACAGCCGGCATGGCACATAGAAGAAAATGAGTTTTCTCGAAAGAAACCTTGTGCTTCCAGTTCCTAGTTGGAAGCTCACCCTGCTCTGCTCTATACCAAACCTGAAAGTCAATGTGAGCCCTAGCCTCGAAGTAAGGCCCTGATTGTGCTGGCAAAACGGGAGGCGTGCAGCAGCTCCATGAGGCCTTCATCGCTGTTCTGCTTTAGTTTCACGGTAGTAAGCTTTCCAAGACTCCTAGGGACTTTGCTTTAGCAACCGTTTCGGTACCAGAACACTGCGTAGAGACAGTAAGCTCTGGTCCTGCGTGTATGCTGCGTGTCAACCTAGAAATTGGAGACTGATGGCATAAGGCTTCTTTTCCCATTATGAAAGCTCCGTTCATGCGGCCTCGAAGCTACCTGAAAAGCATTGTTGTTGCCGGGGTTTTCCTCACTGCCGGCATGGTTCTGAGAAGAAAATGAGTTTTCTCCTAAGAAACCTTGGGTTTCCAGTTCCTTGTTGGAAGCTCACCCTGCTCTGCTCTATACCTAAAGTGAAAGTCAACGTGAGCCCAAGCTTCGAAGTAAGGCCCTGATTACCCTTGTAAAACGAGAGGCGTGCAGCAGCTCCATGAGGCCTTCATCGTTGTTCTGCTTTAGTTTCAAGGTAGTAAGCTTTTCAACACTCCTAGGGGCCTTGCTTCAGCACCCGTTTCAGTACCAGAACACTGCGTAGAACCAGGAAGCTCTGCTCCTGCGTGTATGCTGCGTGTCAACCTAGAAATTAGAGACTGATGGCACAAGGCTAGTTTTCCCATTATGAAGCTCCGTTGATGCGGCCCCGAAGCTACCTGAAAAGCACTGTTGTTACCGTGCTTTTACTTACAGCCGGCATGGCACATAGAAGAAAATGAGTTTTCTCGAAAGAAACCTTGTGCTTCCAGTTCCTAGTTGGAAGCTCACCCTGCTCTGCTCTATACCAAAAGTGAAAGTCAATGTGAGCACTAGCCTCGAAGTAAGGCCCTGATTATGCTGGCAAAACGGGAGGCGTGCAGCAGCTCCATGAGGCCTTCATCGCTGTTCTGCTTTAGTTTCACGGTAGTAAGCTTTCCAAGACTCCTAGGGACTTTGCTTAAGCAACCGTTTCGGTACCAGAACACTGCGTAGAGACAGTAAGCTCTGGTCCTGCGTGTATGCTGCGTGTCAACCTAGAAATTGGAGACTGATGGCATAAGGCTTCTTTTCCCATTATGAAAGCTCCGTTCATGCGGCCTCGAAGCTACCTGAAAAGCATTGTTGTTGCCGGGGTTTTCCTCACTGCCGGCATGGTTCTGAGAAGAAAATGAGTTTTCTCCTAAGAAACCTTGGGTTTCCAGTTCCTTGTTGGAAGCTCACCCTGCTCTGCGCTATACCTAAAGTGAAAGTCAACGTGAGCCCAAGCTTCGAAGTAAGGCCCTGATTATCCTTGCAAAACAAGAGGCGTGCAGCAGCTCCATGAGGCCTTCATCGTTGTTCTGCTTTAGTTTCAAGGTAGTAAGCTTTTCAACACTCCTAGGGGCCTTGCTTCAGCACCCGTTTCAGTACCAGAACACTGCGTAGAACCAGGAAGCTCTGCTCCTGCGTGTATGCTGCGTGTCAACCTAGAAATTAGAGACTGATGGCACAAGGCTAGTTTTCCCATTATGAAAGCTCCGTTGATGCGGCCCCGAAGCTACCTGAAAAGCACTGTTGTTACCGTGCTTTTACTTACAGCCGGCATGGCTCATAGAAGAAAATGAGTTTTCTCAAAAGAAACCTTGTGCTTCCAGTTCCTAGTTGGAAGCTCACCCTGCTCTGCTCTATACCAAACGTGAAAGTCAATGTGAGCACTAGCCTCGAAGTAAGGCCCTGATTGTGCTGGCAAAACGGGAGGCGTGCAGCAGCTCCATGAGGCCTTCATCGCTGTTCTGCTTTAGTTTCACGGTAGTAAGCTTTCCAAGACTCCTAGGGACTTTGCTTAAGCAACCGTTTCGGTACCAGAACACTGCGTAGAGACAGTAAGCTCTGGTCCTGCGTGTATGCTGCGTGTCAACCTAGAAATTGGAGACTGATGGCATAAGGCTTCTTTTCCCATTATGAAGCTCCGTTCATGCGGCCTCGAAGCTACCTGAAAAGCATTGTTGTTGCCGGGGTTTTCCTCACTGCCGGCATGGTTCTGAGAAGAAAATGAGTTTTCTCCTAAGAAACCTTGGGTTTCCAGTTCCTTGTTGGAAGCTCACCCTGCTCTGCGCTATACCTAAAGTGAAAGTCAACGTGAGCCCAAGCTTCGAAGTAAGGCCCTGATTATCCTTGCAAAACGAGAGGCGTGCAGCAGCTCCATGAGGCCTTCATCGTTGTTCTGCTTTAGTGTCAAGGTAGTAAGCTTTTCAACACTCCTAGGGGCCTTGCTTCAGCACCCGTTTCAGTACCAGAAGACTGCGTATTACCAGGAAGCTCTGCTCCTGCGTGTATGCTGCGTGTCAACCTAGAAATTAGAGACTGATGGCACAAGGCTAGTTTTCCCATTATGAAGCTCCGTTGATGCGGCCCCGAAGCTACCTGAAAAGCACTGTTGTTACCGTGCTTTTACTTACAGCCGGCATGGCTCATAGAAGAAAATGAGTTTTCTCGAAAGAAACCTTGTGCTTCCAGTTCCTAGTTGGAAGCTCACCCTGCTCTGCTCTATACCAAACGTGAAAGTCAATGTGAGCACTAGCCTCGAAGTAAGGCCCTGATTATGCTGGCAAAACGGGAGGCGTGCAGCAGCTCCATGAGGCCTTCATCGCTGTTCTGCTTTAGTTGCACGGTAGTAAGCTTTCCAAGACTCCTAGGGACTTTGCTTAAGCAACCGTTTCGGTACCAGAACACTGCGTAGAGACAGTAAGCTCTGGTCCTGCGTGTATGCTGCGTGTCAACCTAGAAATTGGAGACTGATGGCATAAGGCTTCTTTTCCCATTATGAAAGCTCCGTTCATGCGGCCTCGAAGCTACCTGAAAAGCATTGTTGTTGCCGGGGTTTTCTTCACTGCCGGCATGGTTCTGAGAAGACAATGAGTTTTCTCCTAAGAAACCTTGGGTTTCCAGTTCCTTGTTGGAAGCTCACCCTGCTCTGCGCTATACCTAAAGTGAAAGTCAACGTGAGCCCAAGCTTCGAAGTAGGCCCTGATTACCCTTGTAAAACGAGAGGCGTGCAGCAGCTCCCTGAGGCCTTCATCGTTGTTCTGCTTTAGTTTCAAGGTAGTAAGCTTTTCAACACTCCTAGGGGCCTTGCTTCAGCACCCGTTTCAGTACCAGAACACTGCGTAGAACCAGGAAGCTCTGCTCCTGCGTGTATGCTGCGTGTCAACCTAGAAATTAGAGACTGATGGCACAAGGCTAGTTTTCCCATTATGAAAGCTCCGTTGATGCGGCCCCGAAGCTCCCTGAAAAGCACTGTTGTTACCGTGCTTTTACTTACAGCCGGCATGGTTCATAGAAGAAAATGAGTTTTCTCGAAAGAAACCTTGTGCTTCCAGTTCCTAGTTGGAAGCTCACCCTGCTCTGCTCTATACCAAACGTGAAAGTCAATGTGAGCACTAGCCTCGAAGTAAAGCCCTGATTATCCTGGCAAAACGATAGGCGTGCAGCAGCTCCATGAGGCTTTCATCGCTGTTCTGCTTTAGTTTCACGGTAGTAAGCTTTCCAAGACTCCTAGGGACTTTGCTTAAGCAACCGTTTCGGTACCAGAACACTGCGTAGAGACAGTAAGCTCTGGTCCTGCGTGTATGCTGCGTGTCAACCTAGAAATTGGAGACTGATGGCATAAAGCTTCTATTCCCATTATGAAAGCTCCGTTCATGCGGCCTCGAAGCTACCTGAAAAGCATTGTTGTTGCCGGGGTTTTCCTCACTGCCGGCATGGTTCTGAGAAGAAAATGAGTTTTCTCCTAAGAAACCTTGGGTTTCCAGTTCCTTGTTGGAAGCTCACCCTGCTCTGCTCTATACCTAAAGTGAAAGTCAACGTGAGCCCAAGCTTCGAAGTAAGGTCCTGATTATCCTTGCAAAACGAGAGGCGTGCAGCAGCTCAATGAGGCCTTCATCGTTGTTCTGCTTTAGTTTCAAGGTAGTAAGCTTTTCAACACTCCTAGGGGCCTTGCTTCAGCACCCGTTTCAGTACCAGAACACTGCGTAGAACCAGGAAGCTCTGCTCCTGCGTGTATGCTGCGTGTCAACCTAGAAATTAGAGACTGATGGCACAACGCTTGTTTTCCCGTTTTGAAAGCTCCATTCATGCGGCCTCGAAGCTACCTGAAAAGCACTGTTGTTACCGTGCTTTTACTTACAGCCGGCATGGCACATAGAAGAAAATGAGTTTTCTCGAAAGAAACCTTGTGCTTCCAGTTCCTAGTTGGAAGCTCACCCTGCTCTGCTCTATACCAAACGTGAAAGTCAATGTGAGCACTAGCCTCGAAGTAAGGCCCTGATTATGCTGGCAAAACGGGAGGCGTGCAGCAGCTCCATGAGGCCTTCATCGCTGTTCTGCTTTAGTTTCACGGTAGTAAGCTTTCCAAGACTCCTAGGGACTTTGCTTAAGCAACCGTTTCGGTACCAGAACACTGCGTAGAGACAGTAAGCTCTGGTCCTGCGTGTATGCTGCGTGTCAACCTAGAAATTGGAGACTGATGGCATAAGGCTTCTTTTCCCATTATGAAAGCTCCGTTCATGCGGGCTCGAAGCTACCTGAAAAGCATTGTTGTTGCCGGGGTTTTCTTCACTGCCGGCATGGTTCTGAGAAGACAATGAGTTTTCTCCTAAGAAACCTTGGTTTTCCAGTTCCTTGTTGGAAGCTCACCCTGCTCTGCGCTATACCTAAAGTGAAAGTCAAGGTGAGCCCAAGCTTCGAAGTAGGCCCTGATTACCCTTGTAAAACGAGAGGCGTGCAGCAGCTCCATGAGGCCTTCATCGTTGTTCTGCTTTAGTTTCAAGGTAGTAAGCTTTTCAACACTCCTAGGGGCCTTGCTTCAGCACCCGTTTCAGTACCAGAACACTGCGTAGAACCAGGAAGCTCTGCTCCTGCGTGTATGCTGCGTGTCAACCTAGAAATTAGAGACTGATGGCACAACGCTTGTTTTCCCGTTTTGAAAGCTCCATTCATGCGGCCCCGAAGCTACCTGAAAAGCACGGTTGTTACCGTGCTTTTACTTACAGCCGGCATGGCACATAGAAGAAAATGAGTTTTCTCGAAAGAAACCTTGTGCTTCCAGTTCCTAGTTGGAAGCTCACCCTGCTCTGCTCTATACCAAACGTGAAAGTCAATGTGAGCACTAGCCTCGAATTAAGGCCCTGATTATGCTGGCAAAACGGGAGGCGTGCAGCAGCTCCATGAGGCCTTCATCGCTGTTCTGCTTTAGTTTCACGGTAGTAAGCTTTCCAAGACTCCTAGGGACTTTGCTTAAGCAACCGTTTCGGTACCAGAACACTGCGTAGAGACAGTAAGCTCTGGTCCTGCGTGTATGCTGCGTGTCAACCTAGAAATTGGAGACTGATGGCATAAGGCTTCTTTTCCCATTATGAAAGCTCCGTTCATGCGGCCTCGAAGCTACCTGAAAAGCATTGTTGTTGCCGGGGTTTTCTGCACTGCCGGCATGGTTCTGAGAAGAAAATGAGTTTTCTCCTAAGAAACCTTGGGTTTCCAGTTCCTTGTTGGAAGCTCACCCTGCTCTGCGCTATACCTAAAGTGAAAGTCAACGTGAGCCCAAGCTTCGAAGTAGGCCCTGATTACCCTTGTAAAACGAGAGGCGTGCAGCAGCTCCATGAGGCCTTCATCGTTGTTCTGCTTTAGTTTCAAGGTAGTAAGCTTTTCAACACTCCTAGGGGCCTTGCTTCAGCACCCGTTTCAGTACCAGAACACTGCGTAGAACCAGGAAGCTCTGCTCCTGCGTGTATGCTGCGTGTCAACCTAGAAATTAGAGACTGATGGCACAACGCTTGTTTTCCCGTTTTGAAAGCTCCATTCATGCGGCCTCGAAGCTACCTGAAAAGCACGGTTGTTACCGTGCTTTTACTTACAGCCGGCATGGCACATAGAAGAAAATGAGTTTTCTCGAAAGAAACCTTGTGCTTCCAGTTCCTAGTTGGAAGCTCACCCTGCTCTGCTCTATACCAAACCTGAAAGTCAATGTGAGCCCTAGCCTCGAAGTAAGGCCCTGATTGTGCTGGCAAAACGGGAGGCGTGCAGCAGCTCCATGAGGCCTTCATCGCTGTTCTGCTTTAGTTTCACGGTAGTAAGCTTTCCAAGACTCCTAGGGACTTTGCTTTAGCAACCGTTTCGGTACCAGAACACTGCGTAGAGACAGTAAGCTCTGGTCCTGCGTGTATGCTGCGTGTCAACCTAGAAATTGGAGACTGATGGCATAAGGCTTCTTTTCCCATTATGAAAGCTCCGTTCATGCGGCCTCGAAGCTACCTGAAAAGCATTGTTGTTGCCGGGGTTTTCCTCACTGCCGGCATGGTTCTGAGAAGAAAATGAGTTTTCTCCTAAGAAACCTTGGGTTTCCAGTTCCTTGTTGGAAGCTCACCCTGCTCTGCGCTATACCTAAAGTGAAAGTCAACGTGAGCCCAAGCTTCGAAGTAAGGCCCTGATTATCCTTGCAAAACGAGAGGCGTGCAGCAGCTCCATGAGGCCTTCATCGTTGTTCTGCTTTAGTGTCAAGGTAGTAAGCTTTTCAACACTCCTAGGGGCCTTGCTTCAGCACCCGTTTCAGTACCAGAAGACTGCGTAGAACCAGGAAGCTCTGCTCCTGCGTGTATGCTGCGTGTCAACCTAGAAATTAGAGACTGATGGCACAAGGCTAGTTTTCCCATTATGAAGCTCCGTTGATGCGGCCCCGAAGCTACCTGAAAAGCACTGTTGTTACCGTCCTTTTACTTACAGCCGGCATGGCTCATAGAAGAAAATGAGTTTTCTCGAAAGAAACCTTGTGCTTCCAGTTCCTAGTTGGAAGCTCACCCTGCTCTGCTCTATACCAAACGTGAAAGTCAATGTGAGCACTAGCCTCGAATTAAGGCCCTGATTATGCTGGCAAAACGGGAGGCGTGCAGCAGCTCCATGAGGCCTTCATCGCTGTTCTGCTTTAGTTGCACGGTAGTAAGCTTTCCAAGACTCCTAGGGACTTTGCTTAAGCAACCGTTTCGGTACCAGAACACTGCGTAGAGACAGTAAGCTCTGGTCCTGCGTGTATGCTGCGTGTCAACCTAGAAATTGGAGACTGATGGCATAAGGCTTCTTTTCCCATTATGAAAGCTCCGTTCATGCGGGCTCGAAGCTACCTGAAAAGCATTGTTGTTGCCGGGGTTTTCTGCACTGCCGGCATGGTTCTGAGAAGAAAATGAGTTTTCTCCTAAGAAACCTTGGGTTTCCAGTTCCTTGTTGGAAGCTCACCCTGCTCTGCGCTATACCTAAAGTGAAAGTCAACGTGAGCCCAAGCTTCGAAGTAGGCCCTGATTACCCTTGTAAAACGAGAGGCGTGCAGCAGCTCCATGAGGCCTTCATCGTTGTTCTGCTTTAGTTTCAAGGTAGTAAGCTTTTCAACACTCCTAAGGGCCTTGCTTCAGCACCCGTTTCAGTACCAGAACACTGCGTAGAACCAGGAAGCTCTGCTCCTGCGTGTATGCTGCGTGTCAACCTAGAAATTAGAGACTGATGGCACAACGCTTGTTTTCCCGTTTTGAAAGCTCCATTCATGCGGCCTCGAAGCTACCTGAAAAGCACGGTTGTTACCGTGCTTTTACTTACAGCCGGCATGGCACATAGAAGAAAATGAGTTTTCTCGAAAGAAACCTTGTGCTTCCAGTTCCTAGTTGGAAGCTCACCCTGCTCTGCTCTATACCAAACCTGAAAGTCAATGTGAGCCCTAGCCTCGAAGTAAGGCCCTGATTGTGCTGGCAAAACGGGAGGCGTGCAGCAGCTCCATGAGGCCTTCATCGCTGTTCTGCTTTAGTTTCACGGTAGTAAGCTTTCCAAGACTCCTAGGGACTTTGCTTTAGCAACCGTTTCGGTACCAGAACACTGCGTAGAGACAGTAAGCTCTGGTCCTGCGTGTATGCTGCGTGTCAACCTAGAAATTGGAGACTGATGGCATAAGGCTTCTTTTCCCATTATGAAAGCTCCGTTCATGCGGCCTCGAAGCTACCTGAAAAGCATTGTTGTTGCCGGGGTTTTCCTCACTGCCGGCATGGTTCTGAGAAGAAAATGAGTTTTCTCCTAAGAAACCTTGGGTTTCCAGTTCCTTGTTGGAAGCTCACCCTGCTCTGCTCTATACCTAAAGTGAAAGTCAACGTGAGCCCAAGCTTCGAAGTAAGGCCCTGATTACCCTTGTAAAACGAGAGGCGTGCAGCAGCTCCATGAGGCCTTCATCGTTGTTCTGCTTTAGTGTCAAGGTAGTAAGCTTTTCAACACTCCTAGGGGCCTTGCTTCAGCACCCGTTTCAGTACCAGAACACTGCGTAGAACCAGGAAGCTCTGCTCCTGCGTGTATGCTGCGTGTCAACCTAGAAATTAGAGACTGATGGCACAACGCTTGTTTTCCCGTTTTGAAAGCTCCATTCATGCGGCCTCGAAGCTACCTGAAAAGCACTGTTGTTACCGTGCTTTTACTTACAGCCGGCATGGCACATAGAAGAAAATGAGTTTTCTCGAAAGAAACCTTGTGCTTCCAGTTCCTAGTTGGAAGCTCACCCTGCTCTGCTCTATACCAAACGTGAAAGTCAATGTGAGCACTAGCCTCGAAGTAAGGCCCTGATTATGCTGGCAAAACGGGAGGCGTGCAGCAGCTCCATGAGGCCTTCATCGCTGTTCTGCTTTAGTTTCACGGTAGTAAGCTTTCCAAGACTCCTAGGGACTTTGCTTAAGCAACCGTTTCGGTACCAGAACACTGCGTAGAGACAGTAAGCTCTGGTCCTGCGTGTATGCTGCGTGTCAACCTAGAAATTGGAGACTGATGGCATAAGGCTTCTTTTCCCATTATGAAAGCTCCGTTCATGCGGCCTCGAAGCTACCTGAAAAGCATTGTTGTTGCCGGGGTTTTCCTCACTGCCGGCATGGTTCTGAGAAGAAAATGAGTTTTCTCCTAAGAAACCTTGGGTTTCCAGTTCCTTGTTGGAAGCTCACCCTGCTCTGCGCTATACCTAAAGTGAAAGTCAACGTGAGCCCAAGCTTCGAAGTAAGGCCCTGATTATCCTTGCAAAACAAGAGGCGTGCAGCAGCTCCATGAGGCCTTCATCGTTGTTCTGCTTTAGTTTCAAGGTAGTAAGCTTTTCAACACTCCTAGGGGCCTTGCTTCAGCACCCGTTTCAGTACCAGAACACTGCGTAGAACCAGGAAGCTCTGCTCCTGCGTGTATGCTGCGTGTCAACCTAGAAATTAGAGACTGATGGCACAAGGCTAGTTTTCCCATTATGAAAGCTCCGTTGATGCGGCCCCGAAGCTACCTGAAAAGCACTGTTGTTACCGTGCTTTTACTTACAGCCGGCATGGCTCATAGAAGAAAATGAGTTTTCTCAAAAGAAACCTTGTGCTTCCAGTTCCTAGTTGGAAGCTCACCCTGCTCTGCTCTATACCAAACGTGAAAGTCAATGTGAGCACTAGCCTCGAAGAAAGGCCCTGATTGTGCTGGCAAAACGGGAGGCGTGCAGCAGCTCCATGAGGCCTTCATCGCTGTTCTGCTTTAGTTTCACGGTAGTAAGCTTTCCAAGACTCCTAGGGACTTTGCTTAAGCAACCGTTTCGGTACCAGAACACTGCGTAGAGACAGTAAGCTCTGGTCCTGCGTGTATGCTGCGTGTCAACCTAGAAATTGGAGACTGATGGCATAAAGCTTCTATTCCCATTATGAAAGCTCCGTTCATGCGGCCTCGAAGCTACCTGAAAAGCATTGTTGTTGCCGGGGTTTTCCTCACTGCCGGCATGGTTCTGAGAAGAAAAAGAGTTTTCTCCTAAGAAACCTTGGGTTTCCAGTTCCTTGTTGGAAGCTCACCCTGCTCTGCGCTATACCTAAAGTGAAAGTCAACGTGAGCCCAAGCTTCGAAGTAAGGCCCTGATTATCCTTGCAAAACGAGAGGCGTGCAGCAGCTCCATGAGGCCTTCATCGTTGTTCTGCTTTAGTGTCAAGGTAGTAAGCTTTTCAACACTCCTAGGGGCCTTGCTTCAGCACCCGTTTCAGTACCAGAAGACTGCGTATTACCAGGAAGCTCTGCTCCTGCGTGTATGCTGTGTGTCAACCTAGAAATTAGAGACTGATTGCACAAGGCTAGTTTTCCCATTATGAAGCTCCGTTGATGCGGCCCCGAAGCTACCTGAAAAGCACTGTTGTTACCGTGCTTTTACTTACAGCCGGCATGGCTCATAGAAGAAAATGAGTTTTCTCGAAAGAAACCTTGTGCTTCCAGTTCCTAGTTGGAAGCTCACCCTGCTCTGCTCTATACCAAACGTGAAAGTCAATGTGAGCACTAGCCTCGAAGTAAGGCCCTGATTATGCTGGCAAAACGGGAGGCGTGCAGCAGCTCCATGAGGCCTTCATCGCTGTTCTGCTTTAGTTGCACGGTAGTAAGCTTTCCAAGACTCCTAGGGACTTTGCTTAAGCAACCGTTTCGGTACCAGAACACTGCGTAGAGACAGTAAGCTCTGGTCCTGCGTGTATGCTGCGTGTCAACCTAGAAATTGGAGACTGATGGCATAAGGCTTCTTTTCCCATTATGAAAGCTCCGTTCATGCGGCCTCGAAGCTACCTGAAAAGCATTGTTGTTGCCGGGGTTTTCTTCACTGCCGGCATGGTTCTGAGAAGAAAATGAGTTTTCTCCTAAGAAACCTTGGGTTTCCAGTTCCTTGTTGGAAGCTCACCCTGCTCTGCGCTATACCTAAAGTGAAAGTCAACGTGAGCCCAAGCTTCGAAGTAGGCCCTGATTACCCTTGTAAAACGAGAGGCGTGCAGCAGCTCCATGAGGCCTTCATCGTTGTTCTGCTTTAGTTTCAAGGTAGTAAGCTTTTCAACACTCCTAGGGGCCTTGCTTCAGCACCCGTTTCAGTACCAGAACACTGCGTAGAACCAGGAAGCTCTGCTCCTGCGTGTATGCTGCGTGTCAACCTAGAAATTAGAGACTGATGGCACAACGCTTGTTTTCCCGTTTTGAAAGCTCCATTCATGCGGCCTCGAAGCTACCTGAAAAGCACGGTTGTTACCGTGCTTTTACTTACAGCCGGCATGGCACATAGAAGAAAATGAGTTTTCTCGAAAGAAACCTTGTGCTTCCAGTTCCTAGTTGGAAGCTCACCCTGCTCTGCTCTATACCAAACCTGAAAGTCAATGTGAGCCCTAGCCTCGAAGTAAGGCCCTGATTGTGCTGGCAAAACGGGAGGCGTGCAGCAGCTCCATGAGGCCTTCATCGCTGTTCTGCTTTAGTTTCACGGTAGTAAGCTTTCCAAGACTCCTAGGGACTTTGCTTTAGCAACCGTTTCGGTACCAGAACACTGCTTAGAGACAGTAAGCTCTGGTCCTGCGTGTATGCTGCGTGTCAACCTAGAAATTGGAGACTGATGGCATAAGGCTTCTTTTCCCATTATGAAAGCTCCGTTCATGCGGCCTCGAAGCTACCTGAAAAGCATTGTTGTTGCCGGGGTTTTCCTCACTGCCGGCATGGTTCTGAGAAGAAAATGAGTTTTCTCCTAAGAAACCTTGGGTTTCCAGTTCCTTGTTGGAAGCTCACCCTGCTCTGCTCTATACCTAAAGTGAAAGTCAACGTGAGCCCAAGCTTCGAAGTAAGGCCCTGATTACCCTTGTAAAACGAGAGGCGTGCAGCAGCTCCATGAGGCCTTCATCGTTGTTCTGCTTTAGTTTCAAGGTAGTAAGCTTTTCAACACTCCTAGGGGCCTTGCTTCAGCACCCGTTTCAGTACCAGAACACTGCGTAGAACCAGGAAGCTCTGCTCCTGCGTGTATGCTGCGTGTCAACCTAGAAATTAGAGACTGATGGCACAACGCTTGTTTTCCCGTTTTGAAAGCTCCATTCATGCGGCCTCGAAGCTACCTGAAAAGCACTGTTGTTACCGTGCTTTTACTTACAGCCGGCATGGCACATAGAAGAAAATGAGTTTTCTCGAAAGAAACCTTGTGCTTCCAGTTCCTAGTTGGAAGCTCACCCTGCTCTGCTCTATACCAAAAGTGAAAGTCAATGTGAGCACTAGCCTCGAAGTAAGGCCCTGATTATGCTGGCAAAACGGGAGGCGTGCAGCAGCTCCATGAGGCCTTCATCGCTGTTCTGCTTTAGTTTCACGGTAGTAAGCTTTCCAAGACTCCTAGGGACTTTGCTTAAGCAACCGTTTCGGTACCAGAACACTGCGTAGAGACAGTAAGCTCTGGTCCTGCGTGTATGCTGCGTGTCAACCTAGAAATTGGAGACTGATGGCATAAGGCTTCTTTTCCCATTATGAAAGCTCCGTTCATGCGGCCTCGAAGCTACCTGAAAAGCATTGTTGTTGCCGGGGTTTTCCTCACTGCCGGCATGGTTCTGAGAAGAAAATGAGTTTTCTCCTAAGAAACCTTGGGTTTCCAGTTCCTTGTTGGAAGCTCACCCTGCTCTGCGCTATACCTAAAGTGAAAGTCAACGTGAGCCCAAGCTTCGAAGTAAGGCCCTGATTATCCTTGCAAAACAAGAGGCGTGCAGCAGCTCCATGAGGCCTTCATCGTTGTTCCGCTTTAGTTTCAAGGTAGTAAGCTTTTCAACACTCCTAGGGGCCTTGCTTCAGCACCCGTTTCAGTACCAGAACACTGCGTAGAACCAGGAAGCTCTGCTCCTGCGTGTATGCTGCGTGTCAACCTAGAAATTAGAGACTGATGGCACAAGGCTAGTTTTCCCATTATGAAAGCTCCGTTGATGCGGCCCCGAAGCTACCTGAAAAGCACTGTTGTTACCGTGCTTTTACTTACAGCCGGCATGGCTCATAGAAGAAAATGAGTTTTCTCAAAAGAAACCTTGTGCTTCCAGTTCCTAGTTGGAAGCTCACCCTGCTCTGCTCTATACCAAACGTGAAAGTCAATGTGAGCACTAGCCTCGAAGTAAGGCCCTGATTGTGCTGGCAAAACGGGAGGCGTGCAGCAGCTCCATGAGGCCTTCATCGCTGTTCTGCTTTAGTTTCACGGTAGTAAGCTTTCCAAGACTCCTAGGGACTTTGCTTAAGCAACCGTTTCGGTACCAGAACACTGCGTAGAGACAGTAAGCTCTGGTCCTGCGTGTATGCTGCGTGTCAACCTAGAAATTGGAGACTGATGGCATAAGGCTTCTTTTCCCATTATGAAAGCTCCGTTCATGCGGCCTCGAAGCTACCTGAAAAGCATTGTTGTTGCCGGGGTTTTCCTCACTGCCGGCATGGTTCTGAGAAGAAAATGAGTTTTCTCCTAAGAAACCTTGGGTTTCCAGTTCCTTGTTGGAAGCTCACCCTGCTCTGCGCTATACCTAAAGTGAAAGTCAACGTGAGCCCAAGCTTCGAAGTAAGGCCCTGATTATCCTTGCAAAACGAGAGGCGTGCAGCAGCTCCATGAGGCCTTCATCGTTGTTCTGCTTTAGTGTCAAGGTAGTAAGCTTTTCAACACTCCTAGGGGCCTTGCTTCAGCACCCGTTTCAGTACCAGAACACTGCGTATTACCAGGAAGCTCTGCTCCTGCGTGTATGCTGCGTGTCAACCTAGAAATTAGAGACTGATGGCACAAGGCTAGTTTTCCCATTATGAAGCTCCGTTGATGCGGCCCCGAAGCTACCTGAAAAGCACTGTTGTTACCGTGCTTTTACTTACAGCCGGCATGGCTCATAGAAGAAAATGAGTTTTCTCGAAAGAAACCTTGTGCTTCCAGTTCCTAGTTGGAAGCTCACCCTGCTCTGCTCTATACCAAACGTGAAAGTCAATGTGAGCACTAGCCTCGAAGTAAGGCCCTGATTATGCTGGCAAAACGGGAGGCGTGCAGCAGCTCCATGAGGCCTTCATCGCTGTTCTGCTTTAGTTGCACGGTAGTAAGCTTTCCAAGACTCCTAGGGACTTTGCTTAAGCAACCGTTTCGGTACCAGAACACTGCGTAGAGACAGTAAGCTCTGGTCCTGCGTGTATGCTGCGTGTCAACCTAGAAATTGGAGACTGATGGCATAAGGCTTCTTTTCCCATTATGAAAGCTCCGTTCATGCGGCCTCGAAGCTACCTGAAAAGCATTGTTGTTGCCGGGGTTTTCTGCACTGCCGGCATGGTTCTGAGAAGAAAATGAGTTTTCTCCTAAGAAACCTTGGGTTTCCAGTTCCTTGTTGGAAGCTCACCCTGCTCTGCGCTATACCTAAAGTGAAAGTCAACGTGAGCCCAAGCTTCGAAGTAGGCCCTGATTACCCTTGTAAAACGAGAGGCGTGCAGCAGCTCCATGAGGCCTTCATCGTTGTTCTGCTTTAGTTTCAAGGTAGTAAGCTTTTCAACACTCCTAGGGGCCTTGCTTCAGCACCCGTTTCAGTACCAGAACACTGCGTAGAACCAGGAAGCTCTGCTCCTGCGTGTATGCTGCGTGTCAACCTAGAAATTAGAGACTGATGGCACAACGCTTGTTTTCCCGTTTTGAAAGCTCCATTCATGCGGCCTCGAAGCTACCTGAAAAGCACGGTTGTTACCGTGCTTTTACTTACAGCCGGCATGGCACATAGAAGAAAATGAGTTTTCTCGAAAGAAACCTTGTGCTTCCAGTTCCTAGTTGGAAGCTCACCCTGCTCTGCTCTATACCAAACCTGAAAGTCAATGTGAGCCCTAGCCTCGAAGTAAGGCCCTGATTGTGCTGGCAAAACGGGAGGCGTGCAGCAGCTCCATGAGGCCTTCATCGCTGTTCTGCTTTAGTTTCACGGTAGTAAGCTTTCCAAGACTCCTAGGGACTTTGCTTTAGCAACCGTTTCGGTACCAGAACACTGCGTAGAGACAGTAAGCTCTGGTCCTGCGTGTATGCTGCGTGTCAACCTAGAAATTGGAGACTGATGGCATAAGGCTTCTTTTCCCATTATGAAAGCTCCGTTCATGCGGCCTCGAAGCTACCTGAAAAGCATTGTTGTTGCCGGGGTTTTCCTCACTGCCGGCATGGTTCTGAGAAGAAAATGAGTTTTCTCCTAAGAAACCTTGGGTTTCCAGTTCCTTGTTGGAAGCTCACCCTGCTCTGCTCTATACCTAAAGTGAAAGTCAACGTGAGCCCAAGCTTCGAAGTAAGGCCCTGATTACCCTTGTAAAACGAGAGGCGTGCAGCAGCTCCATGAGGCCTTCATCGTTGTTCTGCTTTAGTGTCAAGGTAGTAAGCTTTTCAACACTCCTAGGGGCCTTGCTTCAGCACCCGTTTCAGTACCAGAACACTGCGTAGAACCAGGAAGCTCTGCTCCTGCGTGTATGCTGCGTGTCAACCTAGAAATTAGAGACTGATGGCACAACGCTTGTTTTCCCGTTTTGAAAGCTCCATTCATGCGGCCTCGAAGCTACCTGAAAAGCACTGTTGTTACCGTGCTTTTACTTACAGCCGGCATGGCACATAGAAGAAAATGAGTTTTCTCGAAAGAAACCTTGTGCTTCCAGTTCCTAGTTGGAAGCTCACCCTGCTCTGCTCTATACCAAACGTGAAAGTCAATGTGAGCACTAGCCTCGAAGTAAGGCCCTGATTATGCTGGCAAAACGGGAGGCGTGCAGCAGCTCCATGAGGCCTTCATCGCTGTTCTGCTTTAGTTTCACGGTAGTAAGCTTTCCAAGACTCCTAGGGACTTTGCTTAAGCAACCGTTTCGGTACCAGAACACTGCGTAGAGACAGTAAGCTCTGGTCCTGCGTGTATGCTGCGTGTCAACCTAGAAATTGGAGACTGATGGCATAAGGCTTCTTTTCCCATTATGAAAGCTCCGTTCATGCGGCCTCGAAGCTACCTGAAAAGCATTGTTGTTGCCGGGGTTTTCCTCACTGCCGGCATGGTTCTGAGAAGAAAATGAGTTTTCTCCTAAGAAACCTTGGGTTTCCAGTTCCTTGTTGGAAGCTCACCCTGCTCTGCGCTATACCTAAAGTGAAAGTCAACGTGAGCCCAAGCTTCGAAGTAAGGCCCTGATTATCCTTGCAAAACAAGAGGCGTGCAGCAGCTCCATGAGGCCTTCATCGTTGTTCTGCTTTAGTTTCAAGGTAGTAAGCTTTTCAACACTCCTAGGGGCCTTGCTTCAGCACCCGTTTCAGTACCAGAACACTGCGTAGAACCAGGAAGCTCTGCTCCTGCGTGTATGCTGCGTGTCAACCTAGAAATTAGAGACTGATGGCACAAGGCTAGTTTTCCCATTATGAAAGCTCCGTTGATGCGGCCCCGAAGCTACCTGAAAAGCACTGTTGTTACCGTGCTTTTACTTACAGCCGGCATGGCTCATAGAAGAAAATGAGTTTTCTCAAAAGAAACCTTGTGCTTCCAGTTCCTAGTTGGAAGCTCACCCTGCTCTGCTCTATACCAAACGTGAAAGTCAATGTGAGCACTAGCCTCGAAGAAAGGCCCTGATTGTGCTGGCAAAACGGGAGGCGTGCAGCAGCTCCATGAGGCCTTCATCGCTGTTCTGCTTTAGTTTCACGGTAGTAAGCTTTCCAAGACTCCTAGGGACTTTGCTTAAGCAACCGTTTCGGTACCAGAACACTGCGTAGAGACAGTAAGCTCTGGTCCTGCGTGTATGCTGCGTGTCAACCTAGAAATTGGAGACTGATGGCATAAAGCTTCTATTCCCATTATGAAAGCTCCGTTCATGCGGCCTCGAAGCTACCTGAAAAGCATTGTTGTTGCCGGGGTTTTCCTCACTGCCGGCATGGTTCTGAGAAGAAAAAGAGTTTTCTCCTAAGAAACCTTGGGTTTCCAGTTCCTTGTTGGAAGCTCACCCTGCTCTGCGCTATACCTAAAGTGAAAGTCAACGTGAGCCCAAGCTTCGAAGTAAGGCCCTGATTATCCTTGCAAAACGAGAGGCGTGCAGCAGCTCCATGAGGCCTTCATCGTTGTTCTGCTTTAGTGTCAAGGTAGTAAGCTTTTCAACACTCCTAGGGGCCTTGCTTCAGCACCCGTTTCAGTACCAGAAGACTGCGTATTACCAGGAAGCTCTGCTCCTGCGTGTATGCTGCGTGTCAACCTAGAAATTAGAGACTGATGGCACAAGGCTAGTTTTCCCATTATGAAGCTCCGTTGATGCGGCCCCGAAGCTACCTGAAAAGCACTGTTGTTACCGTGCTTTTACTTACAGCCGGCATGGCTCATAGAAGAAAATGAGTTTTCTCGAAAGAAACCTTGTGCTTCCAGTTCCTAGTTGGAAGCTCACCCTGCTCTGCTCTATACCAAACGTGAAAGTCAATGTGAGCACTAGCCTCGAAGTAAGGCCCTGATTATGCTGGCAAAACGGGAGGCGTGCAGCAGCTCCATGAGGCCTTCATCGCTGTTCTGCTTTAGTTGCACGGTAGTAAGCTTTCCAAGACTCCTAGGGACTTTGCTTAAGCAACCGTTTCGGTACCAGAACACTGCGTAGAGACAGTAAGCTCTGGTCCTGCGTGTATGCTGCGTGTCAACCTAGAAATTGGAGACTGATGGCATAAGGCTTCTTTTCCCATTATGAAAGCTCCGTTCATGCGGCCTCGAAGCTACCTGAAAAGCATTGTTGTTGCCGGGGTTTTCTGCACTGCCGGCATGGTTCTGAGAAGAAAATGAGTTTTCTCCTAAGAAACCTTGGGTTTCCAGTTCCTTGTTGGAAGCTCACCCTGCTCTGCGCTATACCTAAAGTGAAAGTCAACGTGAGCCCAAGCTTCGAAGTAGGCCCTGATTACCCTTGTAAAACGAGAGGCGTGCAGCAGCTCCATGAGGCCTTCATCGTTGTTCTGCTTTAGTTTCAAGGTAGTAAGCTTTTCAACACTCCTAGGGGCCTTGCTTCAGCACCCGTTTCAGTACCAGAACACTGCGTAGAACCAGGAAGCTCTGCTCCTGCGTGTATGCTGCGTGTCAACCTAGAAATTAGAGACTGATGGCACAACGCTTGTTTTCCCGTTTTGAAAGCTCCATTCATGCGGCCTCGAAGCTACCTGAAAAGCACGGTTGTTACCGTGCTTTTACTTACAGCCGGCATGGCACATAGAAGAAAATGAGTTTTCTCGAAAGAAACCTTGTGCTTCCAGTTCCTAGTTGGAAGCTCACCCTGCTCTGCTCTATACCAAACCTGAAAGTCAATGTGAGCCCTAGCCTCGAAGTAAGGCCCTGATTGTGCTGGCAAAACGGGAGGCGTGCAGCAGCTCCATGAGGCCTTCATCGCTGTTCTGCTTTAGTTTCACGGTAGTAAGCTTTCCAAGACTCCTAGGGACTTTGCTTTAGCAACCGTTTCGGTACCAGAACACTGCGTAGAGACAGTAAGCTCTGGTCCTGCGTGTATGCTGCGTGTCAACCTAGAAATTGGAGACTGATGGCATAAGGCTTCTTTTCCCATTATGAAAGCTCCGTTCATGCGGCCTCGAAGCTACCTGAAAAGCATTGTTGTTGCCGGGGTTTTCCTCACTGCCGGCATGGTTCTGAGAAGAAAATGAGTTTTCTCCTAAGAAACCTTGGGTTTCCAGTTCCTTGTTGGAAGCTCACCCTGCTCTGCGCTATACCTAAAGTGAAAGTCAACGTGAGCCCAAGCTTCGAAGTAAGGCCCTGATTATCCTTGCAAAACAAGAGGCGTGCAGCAGCTCCATGAGGCCTTCATCGTTGTTCTGCTTTAGTGTCAAGGTAGTAAGCTTTTCAACACTCCTAGGGGCCTTGCTTCAGCACCCGTTTCAGTACCAGAACACTGCGTAGAACCAGGAAGCTCTGCTCCTGCGTGTATGCTGCGTGTCAACCTAGAAATTAGAGACTGATGGCACAAGGCTAGTTTTCCCATTATGAAAGCTCCGTTGATGCGGCCCCGAAGCTACCTGAAAAGCACTGTTGTTACCGTGCTTTTACTTACAGCCGGCATGGCTCATAGAAGAAAATGAGTTTTCTCAAAAGAAACCTTGTGCTTCCAGTTCCTAGTTGGAAGCTCACCCTGCTCTGCTCTATACCAAACGTGAAAGTCAATGTGAGCACTAGCCTCGAAGTAAGGCCCTGATTGTGCTGGCAAAACGGGAGGCGTGCAGCAGCTCCATGAGGCCTTCATCGCTGTTCTGCTTTAGTTTCACGGTAGTAAGCTTTCCAAGACTCCTAGGGACTTTGCTTAAGCAACCGTTTCGGTACCAGAACACTGCGTAGAGACAGTAAGCTCTGGTCCTGCGTGTATGCTGCGTGTCAACCTAGAAATTGGAGACTGATGGCATAAGGCTTCTTTTCCCATTATGAAAGCTCCGTTCATGCGGCCTCGAAGCTACCTGAAAAGCATTGTTGTTGCCGGGGTTTTCCTCACTGCCGGCATGGTTCTGAGAAGAAAATGAGTTTTCTCCTAAGAAACCTTGGGTTTCCAGTTCCTTGTTGGAAGCTCACCCTGCTCTGCGCTATACCTAAAGTGAAAGTCAACGTGAGCCCAAGCTTCGAAGTAAGGCCCTGATTATCCTTGCAAAACGAGAGGCGTGCAGCAGCTCCATGAGGCCTTCATCGTTGTTCTGCTTTAGTGTCAAGGTAGTAAGCTTTTCAACACTCCTAGGGGCCTTGCTTCAGCACCCGTTTCAGTACCAGAAGACTGCGTATTACCAGGAAGCTCTGCTCCTGCGTGTATGCTGCGTGTCAACCTAGAAATTAGAGACTGATGGCACAAGGCTAGTTTTCCCATTATGAAGCTCCGTTGATGCGGCCCCGAAGCTACCTGAAAAGCATTGTTGTTGCCGGGGTTTTCCTCACTGCCGGCATGGTTCTGAGAAGAAAATGAGTTTTCTCCTAAGAAACCTTGGGTTTCCAGTTCCTTGTTGGAAGCTCACCCTGCTCTGCGCTATACCTAAAGTGAAAGTCAACGTGAGCCCAAGCTTCGAAGTAAGGCCCTGATTATCCTTGCAAAACAAGAGGCGTGCAGCAGCTCCATGAGGCCTTCATCGTTGTTCTGCTTTAGTTTCAAGGTAGTAAGCTTTTCAACACTCCTAGGGGCCTTGCTTCAGCACCCGTTTCAGTACCAGAACACTGCGTAGAACCAGGAAGCTCTGCTCCTGCGTGTATGCTGCGTGTCAACCTAGAAATTAGAGACTGATGGCACAAGGCTAGTTTTCCCATTATGAAAGCTCCGTTGATGCGGCCCCGAAGCTACCTGAAAAGCACTGTTGTTACCGTGCTTTTACTTACAGCCGGCATGGCTCATAGAAGAAAATGAGTTTTCTCAAAAGAAACCTTGTGCTTCCAGTTCCTAGTTGGAAGCTCACCCTGCTCTGCTCTATACCAAACGTGAAAGTCAATGTGAGCACTAGCCTCGAAGAAAGGCCCTGATTGTGCTGGCAAAACGGGAGGCGTGCAGCAGCTCCATGAGGCCTTCATCGCTGTTCTGCTTTAGTTTCACGGTAGTAAGCTTTCCAAGACTCCTAGGGACTTTGCTTAAGCAACCGTTTCGGTACCAGAACACTGCGTAGAGACAGTAAGCTCTGGTCCTGCGTGTATGCTGCGTGTCAACCTAGAAATTGGAGACTGATGGCATAAGGCTTCTTTTCCCATTATGAAAGCTCCGTTCATGCGGCCTCGAAGCTACCTGAAAAGCATTGTTGTTGCCGGGGTTTTCCTCACTGCCGGCATGGTTCTGAGAAGAAAATGAGTTTTCTCCTAAGAAACCTTGGGTTTCCAGTTCCTTGTTGGAAGCTCACCCTGCTCTGCGCTATACCTAAAGTGAAAGTCAACGTGAGCCCAAGCTTCGAAGTAAGGCCCTGATTATCCTTGCAAAACGAGAGGCGTGCAGCAGCTCCATGAGGCCTTCATCGTTGTTCTGCTTTAGTGTCAAGGTAGTAAGCTTTTCAACACTCCTAGGGGCCTTGCTTCAGCACCCGTTTCAGTACCAGAAGACTGCGTATTACCAGGAAGCTCTGCTCCTGCGTGTATGCTGCGTGTCAACCTAGAAATTAGAGACTGATTGCACAAGGCTAGTTTTCCCATTATGAAGCTCCGTTGATGCGGCCCCGAAGCTACCTGAAAAGCACTGTTGTTACCGTGCTTTTACTTACAGCCGGCATGGCTCATAGAAGAAAATGAGTTTTCTCGAAAGAAACCTTGTGCTTCCAGTTCCTAGTTGGAAGCTCACCCTGCTCTGCTCTATACCAAACGTGAAAGTCAATGTGAGCACTAGCCTCGAAGTAAGGCCCTGATTATGCTGGCAAAACGGGAGGCGTGCAGCAGCTCCATGAGGCCTTCATCGCTGTTCTGCTTTAGTTGCACGGTAGTAAGCTTTCCAAGACTCCTAGGGACTTTGCTTAAGCAACCGTTTCGGTACCAGAACACTGCGTAGAGACAGTAAGCTCTGGTCCTGCGTGTATGCTGCGTGTCAACCTAGAAATTGGAGACTGATGGCATAAGGCTTCTTTTCCCATTATGAAAGCTCCGTTCATGCGGCCTCGAAGCTACCTGAAAAGCATTGTTGTTGCCGGGGTTTTCTTCACTGCCGGCATGGTTCTGAGAAGAAAATGAGTTTTCTCCTAAGAAACCTTGGGTTTCCAGTTCCTTGTTGGAAGCTCACCCTGCTCTGCGCTATACCTAAAGTGAAAGTCAACGTGAGCCCAAGCTTCGAAGTAGGCCCTGATTACCCTTGTAAAACGAGAGGCGTGCAGCAGCTCCATGAGGCCTTCATCGTTGTTCTGCTTTAGTTTCAAGGTAGTAAGCTTTTCAACACTCCTAGGGGCCTTGCTTCAGCACCCGTTTCAGTACCAGAACACTGCGTAGAACCAGGAAGCTCTGCTCCTGCGTGTATGCTGCGTGTCAACCTAGAAATTAGAGACTGATGGCACAACGCTTGTTTTCCCGTTTTGAAAGCTCCATTCATGCGGCCTCGAAGCTACCTGAAAAGCACTGTTGTTACCGTGCTTTTACTTACAGCCGGCATGGCACATAGAAGAAAATGAGTTTTCTCGAAAGAAACCTTGTGCTTCCAGTTCCTAGTTGGAAGCTCACCCTGCTCTGCTCTATACCAAAAGTGAAAGTCAATGTGAGCACTAGCCTCGAAGTAAGGCCCTGATTATGCTGGCAAAACGGGAGGCGTGCAGCAGCTCCATGAGGCCTTCATCGCTGTTCTGCTTTAGTTTCACGGTAGTAAGCTTTCCAAGACTCCTAGGGACTTTGCTTAAGCAACCGTTTCGGTACCAGAACACTGCGTAGAGACAGTAAGCTCTGGTCCTGCGTGTATGCTGCGTGTCAACCTAGAAATTGGAGACTGATGGCATAAGGCTTCTTTTCCCATTATGAAAGCTCCGTTCATGCGGCCTCGAAGCTACCTGAAAAGCATTGTTGTTGCCGGGGTTTTCCTCACTGCCGGCATGGTTCTGAGAAGAAAATGAGTTTTCTCCTAAGAAACCTTGGGTTTCCAGTTCCTTGTTGGAAGCTCACCCTGCTCTGCGCTATACCTAAAGTGAAAGTCAACGTGAGCCCAAGCTTCGAAGTAAGGCCCTGATTATCCTTGCAAAACAAGAGGCGTGCAGCAGCTCCATGAGGCCTTCATCGTTGTTCTGCTTTAGTTTCAAGGTAGTAAGCTTTTCAACACTCCTAGGGGCCTTGCTTCAGCACCCGTTTCAGTACCAGAACACTGCGTAGAACCAGGAAGCTCTGCTCCTGCGTGTATGCTGCGTGTCAACCTAGAAATTAGAGACTGATGGCACAAGGCTAGTTTTCCCATTATGAAAGCTCCGTTGATGCGGCCCCGAAGCTACCTGAAAAGCACTGTTGTTACCGTGCTTTTACTTACAGCCGGCATGGCTCATAGAAGAAAATGAGTTTTCTCAAAAGAAACCTTGTGCTTCCAGTTCCTAGTTGGAAGCTCACCCTGCTCTGCTCTATACCAAACGTGAAAGTCAATGTGAGCACTAGCCTCGAAGTAAGGCCCTGATTGTGCTGGCA